>NC_090359.1:27188880-27488880 GCF_035084215.1 Heptranchias perlo | reverse complement strand
GTGGGGGACGGGCCTAGGAGAGAAGGGGACGGGGTTGGGGGGGCCCCCCCAAGAGAGAATGGACGGGGGTGGGGGAGGGCCCCCAAGAGAGATGGGGACGGGGGTGGGGCCTAAGAGAGAAGGGGACGGGGGTGGGGCCTAAGAGAGATGGGGACGGGGGTGGGGCCTAAGAGAGATGGGGACGGGGGTGGGGCCTAAGAGAGATGGGGACGGGGGTGGGGCCTAAGAGAGATGGGGACGGGGGTGGGGCCTAAGAGAGAAGGGACGGGGGTGGGGCCTAAGAGAGAAGGGACGGGGGTGGGGCCTAAGAGAGATGGGGACGGGGGTGGGGCCTAAGAGAGATGGGGACGGGGGTGGGGCCTAAGAGAGATGGGGACGGGGGTGGGGCCTAAGAGAGAAGGGACGGGGGTGGGGCCTAAGAGAGATGGGGACGGGGGTGGGGCCTAAGAGAGATGGGGACGGGGGTGGGGCCTAAGAGAGATGGGGACGGGGGTGGGGCCTAAGAGAGAAGGGACGGGGGTGGGGCCTAAGAGAGAAGGGACGGGGGTGGGGCCTAAGAGAGAAGGGACGGGGGTGGGGCCTAAGAGAGAAGGGACGGGGGTGGGGCCTAAGAGAGAAGGGACGGGGGTGGGGCCTAAGAGAGAAGGGACGGGGGTGGGGCCTAAGAGAGAAGGGACGGGGGTGGGGCCTAAGAGAGAAGGGACGGGGGTGGGGCCTAAGAGAGAAGGGACGGGGGTGGGGCCTAAGAGAGAAGGGACGGGGGTGGGGCCTAAGAGAGAAGGGGACGGGGGAGGGGCCTAAGAGAGAAGGGGACGGGGGAGGGGGGCGGCCAAAGAGAGAAGGGGACGGGGGAGGGGGGCGGCCAAAGAGAGAAGGGGACGGGGGAGGGGGGCGGCCAAAGAGAGAAGGGGACGGGGGAGGGGGGCGGCCAAAGAGAGAAGGGGACGGGGGAGGGGGGCGGCCAAAGAGAGAAGGGGACGGGGGAGGGGGGCGGCCAAAGAGAGAAGGGGACGGGGGAGGGGGGCGGCCAAAGAGAGAAGGGGACGGGGGAGGGGGGCGGCCAAAGAGAGAAGGGGACGGGGGAGGGGGGCGGCCAAAGAGAGAAGGGGACGGGGGAGGGGGGCGGCCAAAGAGAGAAGGGGACGGGGGAGGGGGGCGGCCAAAGAGAGAAGGGGACGGGGGAGGGGGGCGGCCAAAGAGAGAAGGGGACGGGGAGGGGGGCGGCCAAAGAGAGAAGGGGACGGGGGAGGGGGGCGGCCAAAGAGAGAAGGGGACGGGGGAGGGGGGCGGCCAAAGAGAGAAGGGGACGGGGGAGGGGGGCGGCCAAAGAGAGAAGGGGACGGGGGAGGGGGGCGGCCAAAGAGAGAGGGGACGGGGGAGGGGGGCGGCCAAAGAGAGAAGGGGACGGGGGAGGGGGGCGGCCAAAGAGAGAAGGGGACGGGGGAGGGGGGCGGCCAAAGAGAGAAGGGGACGGGGGAGGGGGGCGGCCAAAGAGAGAAGGGGACGGGGGAGGGGGGCGGCCAAAGAGAGAAGGGGACGGGGGAGGGGGGCGGCCAAAGAGAGAAGGGGACGGGGGAGGGGGGCGGCCAAAGAGAGAAGGGGACGGGGGAGGGGGGCGGCCAAAGAGAGAAGGGGACGGGGGAGGGGGGCGGCCAAAGAGAGAAGGGGACGGGGGAGGGGGGCGGCCAAAGAGAGAAGGGGACGGGGGAGGGGGGCGGCCAAAGAGAGAAGGGGACGGGGGAGGGGGGCGGCCAAAGAGAGAAGGGGACGGGGAGGGGGGCGGCCAAAGAGAGAAGGGGACGGGGGAGGGGGGCGGCCAAAGAGAGAAGGGGACGGGGGAGGGGGGCGGCCAAAGAGAGAAGGGGACGGGGGAGGGGGGCGGCCAAAGAGAGAAGGGGACGGGGGAGGGGGGCGGCCAAAGAGAGAAGGGGACGGGGGAGGGGGGCGGCCAAGAGAGAAGGGGACGGGGGAGGGGGGCGGCCTAAGAGAGAAGGGGACGGGGGGGGCGGCCTAAGAGAGAAGGGGACGGGGGGGCGGCCTAAGAGAGAAGGGGACGGGGGGGCGGCCTAAGAGAGAAGGGGACGGGGGGGCGGCCTAAGAGAGAAGGGGACGGGGGGGCGGCCTAAGAGAGAAGGGGACGGGGGGGCGGCCTAAGAGAGAAGGGGACGGGGGGGGCGGCCTAAGAGAGAAGGGGACGGGGGGGCGGCCTAAGAGAGAAGGGGACGGGGGGGCGGCCTAAGAGAGAAGGGGACGGGGGGGCGGCCTAAGAGAGAAGGGGACGGGGGGGGCGGCCTAAGAGAGAAGGGGACGGGGGGTGGGGCCCAAGAGAGAAGGGGACGGGGGTGGGGCCTAAGAGAGAAGGGGACGGGGGTGGGGCCTAAGAGAGAAGGGGACGGGGGTGGGGCCTAAGAGAGAAGGGGACGGGGGTGGGGCCTAAGAGAGAAGGGGACGGGGGTGGGGCCTAAGAGAGAAGGGGGGGACGGGGGTGGGGCCTAAGAGAGAAGGGGGGGGGACGGGGGGGGCGGCCTAAGAGAGAAGGGGGGGGGACGGGGGGGCGGCCTAAGAGAGAAGGGGACGGGGGGGCGGCCTAAGAGAGAAGGGGACGGGGGGGCGGCCTAAGAGAGAAGGTGACTGGGGGGGCAGCCGAAGAGAGAAGGTGACTGGGGGGGGGCGGCCGAAGAGAGAAGGTGACGGGGGGGAGGGGCCTAAGAGAGAAGGGGATGGGGGGGAGGGGCCTAAGAGAGAAGGGGACGGGGGGGAGGGGCCTAAGAGAGAATGGACGGGGGTGGGGCGGGCCCCCCAAGAGAGATGGGGACGGGGGTGGGGCCCAAGAGAGATGGGGACGGGGGTGGGGCCCAAGAGAGAAGGGGACGGGGGTGGGGCCCAAGAGAGAAGGGGACGGGGGGTGGGGCCCAAGAGAGAAGGGGACGGGGGTGGGGCCCAAGAGAGAAGGGGACGGGGGTGGGGCCTAAGAGAGAAGGGGACGGGGGTGGGGCCTAAGAGAGAAGGGGACGGGGGTGGGGCCTAAGAGAGAAGGGGACGGGGGTGGGGCCTAAGAGAGAAGGGGACGGGGGGTGGGGCCTAAGAGAGAAGGGGGGGGGACGGGGGTGGGGCCTAAGAGAGAAGGGGGGGGGACGGGGGGGCGGCCTAAGAGAGAAGGGGACGGGGGGGCGGCCTAAGAGAGAAGGGGACGGGGGGGCGGCCTAAGAGAGAAGGGGACGGGGGGGCGGCCTAAGAGAGAAGGGGACGGGGGGGGCGGCCTAAGAGAGAAGGGGACGGGGGGGCGGCCTAAGAGAGAAGGTGACTGGGGGGGCAGCCGAAGAGAGAAGGTGACTGGGGGGGGGGCGGCCGAAGAGAGAAGGTGACGGGGGGGAGGGGCCTAAGAGAGAAGGGGACGGGGGGGAGGGGCCTAAGAGAGAAGGGGACGGGGGGAGGGGCCTAAGAGAGAAGGGGACGGGGGGGAGAGGCCTAAGAGAGAATGGACGGGGGTGGGGCGGGCCCCCCAAGAGAGATGGGGACGGGGGTGGGGCCTAAGAGAGAAGGGGACGGGGGTGGGGCCTGAGAGAAGGGGACGGGGGTGGGGCCTAAGAGAGAAGGGGACGGGGGTGGGGCCTAAGAGAGAAGGGGACGGGGGTGGGGCCTAAGAGAGAAGGGGACGGGGGTGGGGCCTAAGAGAGAAGGGGACGGGGGTGGGGGCCTAAGAGAGAAGGGGACGGGGGTGGGGCCTAAGAGAGAAGGGGACGGGGGTGGGGCCTAGAGAGAAGGGGATGGGGGTGGGGCCTAAGAGAGAAGGGGGGGGGGACGGGGGTGGGGCCTAAGAGAGAAGGGGGGGGGGGACGGGGGGCGGCCTAAGAGAGAAGGGGGGGGACGGGGGGGCGGCCTAAGAGAGAAGGGGGGGGACGGGGGGGCGGCCTAAGAGAGAAGGGGGGGGACGGGGGGGCGGCCTAAGAGAGAAGGGGGGGGACGGGGGGGCGGCCTAAGAGAGAAGGGGGGGGACGGGGGGGCGGCCTAAGAGAGAAGGGGGGGGGACGGGGGGGCGGCCTAAGAGAGATGGGGGGGGGCGGCCTAAGAGAGATGGGGGGGGACGGCCTAAGAGAGATGGGGGGGGACGGCCTAAGAGAGATGGGGGGGGACGGGGGGGGCGGCCTAAGAGAGATGGGGGGGGACGGGGGGGGGCGGCCTAAGAGAGAAGGGGACGGGGGACAGGGGGGGGGGGGGGGCGGCCTAAGAGAGAAGGGACGGGGGACGGGGGGGGGGGCGGCCTAAGAGAGAAGGGGACGGGGGGGCGGCCTAGAGAGAAGGTGACTGGGGGGGCGGCCTAAGAGAGAAGGTGACTGGGGGGGCGGCCTAAGAGAGAAGGTGACTGGGGGGGCGGCCTAAGAGAGAAGGTGACTGGGGGGGCGGCCTAAGAGAGAAGGTGACTGGGGGGCGGCCTAAGAGAGAAGGTGACTGGGGGGGGGGCAGCCGAAGAGAGAAGGTGACGGGGGGAGGGGCCTAAGAGAGAAGGGGATGGGGGGGGAGGGGCCTAAGAGAGAAGGGGATGGGGGGAGGGGCCTAAGAGAGAAGGGGACGGGGGGAGGGGCCTAAGAGAGAATGGACAGGGGTGGGGCGGGGCCCCCCAAGAGAGATGGGGACGGGGGTGGGGCCCAAGAGAGAAGGGGACGGGGGTGGGGCCCAAGAGAGAAGGGGACGGGGTGGGGCCCAAGAGAGAAGGGGACGGGGGTGGGGCCCAAGAGAGAAGGGGACGGGGGTGGGGCCCAAGAGAGAAGGGGACGGGGGTGGGGCCCAGAGAGAAGGGGACGGGGGTGGGGCCCAAGAGAGAAGGGGACGGGGGTGGGGCCCAAGAGAGAAGGGGACGGGGGTGGGGCCCAAGAGAGAAGGGGACGGGGGTGGGGCCCAAGAGAGAAGGGGACGGGGGTGGGGCCCAAGAGAGAAGGGGACGGGGGTGGGGCCCAAGAGAGAAGGGGACGGGGGTGGGGCCCAAGAGAGAAGGGGACGGGGTGGGGCCCAAGAGAGAAGGGGACGGGGGTGGGGCCCAAGAGAGAAGGGGACGGGGGTGGGGCCCAAGAGAGAAGGGGACGGGGGTGGGGCCCAAGAGAGAAGGGGACGGGGGTGGGGCCCAAGAGAGAAGGGGACGGGGGTGGGGCCCAAGAGAGAAGGGGACGGGGGTGGGGCCCAAGAGAGAAGGGACGGGGGTGGGGCCCAAGAGAGAAGGGGACGGGGGTGGGGCCCAAGAGAGAAGGGGACGGGGGTGGGGCCTAAGAGAGAAGGGGACGGGGGTGGGGCCTAAGAGAGAAGGGGACGGGGGTGGGGCCTAAGAGAGAAGGGGACGGGGGTGGGGCCTAAGAGAGAAGGGGACGGACGGGGGTGGGGCCTAAGAGAGAAGGGGGGGGACGGGGGGGCGGCCTAAGAGAGAAGGGGACGGGGGGTGGGGCCTAAGAGAGAAGGGGACGGGGGTGGGGCCTAAGAGAGAAGGGGGGGGACGGGGGTGGGGCCTAAGAGAGAAGGGGGGGGGGACGGGGGGGCGGCTAAGAGAGAAGGGACGGGGGGGCGGCCTAAGAGAGAAGGGGACGGGGGGGCGGCCTAAGAGAGAAGGGGACGGGGGGGGCGGCCTAAGAGAGAAGGGGACGGGGGGGGCGGCCTAAGAGAGAAGGTGACTGGGGGGGCAGCCGAAGAGAGAAGGTGACTGGGGGGGGGGCGGCCGAAGAGAGAAGGTGACGGGGGGGAGGGGCCTAAGAGAGAAGGTGACGGGGGGGAGGGGCCTAAGAGAGAAGGGGACGGGGGGGAGGGGCCTAAGAGAGAAGGGGACGGGGGGGAGGGGCCTAAGAGAGAAGGGGACGGGGGGGAGGGGCCTAAGAGAGAAGGGGACGGGGGGAGGGGCCTAAGAGAGAAGGGGACGGGGGGGGAGGGGCCTAAGAGAGAAGGGGACGGGGGGGAGGGGCCTAAGAGAGAATGGACGGGGGTGGGGCGGGCCCCCCCAAGAGAGATGGGGACGGGGGTGGGGCCTAAGAGAGATGGGGACGGGGGTGGGGCCTAAGAGAGAAGGGGACGGGGGTGGGGCCTAAGAGAGAAGGGGACGGGGGTGGGGCCTAAGAGAGAAGGGGATGGGGGTGGGGCCTAAGAGAGGGGGGGACGGGGGTGGGGCCTAAGAGAGAAGGGGGGGGGACGGGGGTGGGGCCTAAGAGAGAAGGGGGGGGACGGGGGGCGGCCTAAGAGAGAAGGGGGGGGACGGGGGGCGGCCTAAGAGAGAAGGGGGGGGACGGGGGGGGCGGCCTAAGAGAGAAGGGGGGGACGGGGGGGGCGGCCTAAGAGAGAAGGGGGGGGACGGGGGGGGCGGCCTAAGAGAGAAGGGGGGGGACGGGGGGCGGCCTAAGAGAGAAGGGGGGGGGACGGGGGGGCGGCCTAAGAGATGGGGGGGGACGGGGGGGGCGGCCTAAGAGAGATGGGGGGGGACGGGGGGGGCGGCCTAAGAGAGATGGGGGGGGACGGGGTGGCGGCCTAAGAGAGAAGGGGGGACGGGGGACAGGGGGGGGGGGGCGGCCTAAGAGAGAAGGGACGGGGGACGGGGGACGGGGGGGGGCGGCCTAAGAGAGAAGGGGGGGGGGGGGGGGCGGCCTAAGAGAGAAGGTGACGGGGGGGGCGGCCGAAGAGAGAAGGGGGGGGGGGGGGGGCGGCCTAAGAGAGAAGGTGACGGGGGGGGCGGCCGAAGAGAGAAGGTGACGGGGGGGGGGGGGGGGCGGCCGAAGAGAGAAGGTGACTGGGGGGGGGGCGGCCGAAGAGAGAAGGGGACGGGGGGGGGGGGGGCCCCCCCCCAAGAGAGAATGGACGGGGGTGGGGCGGGCCCCCCCAAGAGAGAATGGACGGGGGTGGGGCGGGCCCCCCCAAGAGAGAATGGACGGGGGTGGGGCGGGCCCCCCAAGAGAGAAGGGGACGGGGGTGGGGCCTAAGAGAGAAGGGGACGGGGGGGGGGGGGGGCGCCTAAGAGAGAAGGGGACGGGGGGGGGGCCTAAGAGAGAAGGGGACGGGGGGGGGGGGGCCTAAGAGAGAAGGGGGGGGGGGGTGCCTAAGAGAGAAGGGGACAGGGACGGGGGGGAGGGAGAGGGGGGGGGGGAGGAGGGAGAGGGGGGGGGGGGAGGAGGGAGAGGGGGGGGGGGGGAGGAGGGAGAGGGGGGGGGGGAGGAGGGAGAGGGGGGGGGGGGGAGGAGGAGAGGGGGGGGGGGGAGGAGGGAGAGGGGGGGGGGGGGGAGGAGGGAGAGGGGGGGGGGGGGAGGAGGGAGAGGGGGGGGGGGAGGGAGAGGGGGGGGGAGGGAGAGGGGGGGGGAGGGAGAGGGGGGGGGAGGGAGAGGGGGGGGTGGAGGAGGGAGAGGGGGGGGGAGGAGGGAGAGGGGGGGGGAGGAGGGAGAGGGGGGGGGAGGAGGGAGAGGGGGGGGAGGAGGGAGAGGGGGGGGAGGAGGGAGAGGGGGGGGAGGGGGGGGTTGTCCTCAGGGGAGGGGGGGGGTTGTCCTCAGGGGGAGGGGGGGGGTTGTCCTCAGGGGGAGGGGGTTGTCCTCAGGGGGAGGGGGTTGTCCTCAGGGGGAGGGGGTTGTCCTCAGGGGGAGGGGGGTTGTCCTCAGGGGGAGGGGGGGGGGGTTGTCCTCAGGGGGAGGGGGGGGGGGGGGGTTGTCCTCAGGGGGAGGGGGGGGGGGGTTGTCCTCAGGGGGAGGGGTTGTCTCAGGGGAGGGGGTTGTCCTCAGGGGGAGGGGGGTTGTCCTCAGGGGGAGGGGGGGGGGGGGGGTTGTCCTCAGGGGGAGGGGGGGGGGGGTTGTCCTCAGGGGGAGGGGGGGGGGGGTTGTCCTCAGGGGGAGGGGGGGGGGGGTTGTCCTCAGGGGGAGGGGGGGGGGGGTTGTCCTCAGGGGGAGGGGGGGGGGGGTTGTCCTCAGGGGGAGGGGGGGGGGGTTGTCCTCAGGGGGAGGGGGGGGGGGTTGTCCTCAGGGGGAGGGGGGGGGGGTTGTCCTCAGGGGGAGGGGGGGGGGTTGTCCTCAGGGGAGGGGGGGGGGGTTGTCCTCAGGGGGAGGGGGGGGGGGGTTGTCCTCAGGGGGAGGGGGGGGGGGGTTGTCCTCAGGGGGAGGGGGGGGGGGGGTTGTCCTCAGGGGGAGGGGGGGGGGGGTTGTCCTCAGGGGGGAGGGGGGGGGGGTTGTCCTCAGGGGGAGGGGGGGGGGGTTGTCCTCAGGGGGAGGGGGGGGGGTTGTCCTCAGGGGGAGGGGGGGGGGGTTGTCCTCAGGGGGAGGGGGGGGGGTTGTCCTCAGGGGGAGGGGGGGGGGTTGTCCTCAGGGGGAGGGGGGGGGGGTTGTCCTCAGGGGGAGGGGGGGGGGTTGTCCTCAGGGGGAGGGGGGGGGGTTGTCCTCAGGGGAGGGGGGGGGGTTGTCCTCAGGGGGAGGGGGGGGGGTTGTCCTCAGGGGGAGGGGGGGGGGTTGTCCTCAGGGGGAGGGGGGGGGGGTTGTCCTCAGGGGGAGGGGGGGGGGTTGTCCTCAGGGGGAGGGGGGGGGTTGTCCTCAGGGGGAGGGGGGGGGGTTGTCCTCAGGGGGAGGGGGGGGGGTTGTCCTCAGGGGGAGGGGGGGGGGTTGTCCTCAGGGGGAGGGGGGGGGGTTGTCCTCAGGGGGAGGGGGGGGGGGTTGTCCTCAGGGGGAGGGGGGGGGGGTTGTCCTCAGGGGGAGGGGGGGGGGTTTGTCCTCAGGGGGAGGGGGGGGGGTTGTCCTCAGGGGGAGGGGGGGGGTTGTCCTCAGGGGGAGGGGGGGGGGGTTGTCCTCAGGGGGAGGGGGGGGGGGGGTTGTCCTCAGGGGGAGGGGGGGGGGTTGTCCTCAGGGGGAGGGGGGGGGGTTGTCCTCAGGGGGAGGGGGGGGGGTTGTCCTCAGGGGGAGGGGGGGGGGTTTGTCCTCAGGGGGAGGGGGGGGGTTGTCTCAGGGGGAGGGGGGGGTTGTCCTCAGGGGGAGGGGGGGGGGTTGTCCTCAGGGGGAGGGGGGGGGGTTGTCCTCAGGGGGAGGCGGGGGGGGGTTGTCCTCAGGGGGAGGGGGGGGGGGTTGTCCTCAGGGGGAGGGGGGGGGTTGTCCTCAGGGGGAGGGGGGGGGGTTGTCCTCAGGGGGAGGGGGGGGGTTGTCCTCAGGGGGAGGGGGGGGGGGTTGTCCTCAGGGGGAGGGGGGGGGTTGTCCTCAGGGGGAGGGGGGGGGGTTGTCCTCAGGGGGAGGGGGGGGGGGTTGTCCTAAGGGGGAGGGGGGGTTGTCCTCAGGGGGAGGGCGGGGGTTGTCCTCAGGGGGAGGGGGGGGTTGTCCTCAGGGGGAGGGGGGGGAGTTGTCCGAAGGAGAGGGGAGGGGGGTTTGTCCTAAGGGAGAGGAGGGGGGGTTGTCCTAAGGGAGAAAGGGGGAGGGGGGGTTGTCCTAAGGGAGAAAGGGGGAGGGGGGGTTGTCCTAAGGGAGAAAGGGGGAGGGGGGGTTGTCCTAAGGGAGAAAGGGGGAGGGGGGGTTGTCCTAAGGGAGAAAGGGGGAGGGGGGGTTGTCCTAAGGGAGAAAGGGGGAGGGGGGGGTTGTCCTAAGGGAGAAAGGGGGAGGGGGGGTTGTCCTAAGGGAGAAAGGGGGAGGGGGGGTTGTCCTAAGGGAGAAAGGGGGAGGGGGGGTTGTCCTAAGGGAGAAAGGGGGAGGGGGGGTTGTCCTAAGGGAGAAAGGGGGAGGGGGGGTTGTCCTAAGGGAGAAAGGGGGAGGGGGGGTTGTCCTAAGGGAGAAAGGGGGAGGGGGGGGTTGTCCTAAGGGAGAAAGGGGGAGGGGGGGTTGTCCTAAGGGAGAAAGGGGGAGGGGGGGTTGTCCTAAGGGAGAAAGGGGGAGGGGGGGTTGTCCTAAGGGAGAAAGGGGGAGGGGGGGTTGTCCTAAGGGAGAAAGGGGGGAGGGGGGGTTGTCCTAAGGGAGAAAGGGGGAGGGGGGGTTGTCCTAAGGGAGAAAGGGGGAGGGGGGGTTGTCCTAAGGGAGAAAGGGGGAGGGGGGGTTGTCCTAAGGGAGAAAGGGGGAGGGGGGGTTGTCCTAAGGGAGAAAGGGGGAGGGGGGGGTTGTCCTAAGGGAGAAAGGGGGAGGGGGGGGTTGTCCTAAGGGAGAAAGGGGGAGGGGGGGGTTGTCCTAAGGGAGAAAGGGGGAGGGGGGGGGTTGTCCCTAAGGGAGAAAGGGGGAGGGGGGGGTTGTCCTAAGGGAGAAAGGGGGAGGGGGGGTTGTCCTAAGGGAGAAAGGGGGAGGGGGGTTGTCCTAAGGGAGAAAGGGGGGAGGGGGGGTTGTCCTAAGGGAGAAAGGGGGAGGGGGGGGTTGTCCTAAGGGAGAAAGGGGGTTTGTCCTAAGGGAGAAAGGGGGAGGGGGGGTTGTCCTAAGGGAGAAAGGGGGAGGGGGGGTTGTCCTAAGGGAGAAAGGGGGAGGGGGGGTTGTCCTAAGGGAGAAAGGGGGAGGGGGGGTTGTCCTAAGGGAGAAAGGGGGAGGGGGGGGTTGTCCTAAGGAGAAAGGGGGAGGGGGGGTTGTCCTAAGGGAGAAAGGGGGAGGGGGGGTTGTCCTAAGGGAGAAAGGGGGAGGGGGGGTTGTCCTAAGGGAGAAAGGGGGAGGGGGGGGTTGTCCTAAGGGAGAAAGGGGGAGGGGGGTTGTCCTAAGGGAGAAAGGGGGAGGGGGGGTTGTCCTAAGGGAGAAAGGGGGAGGGGGGGTTGTCCTAAGGGAGAAAGGGGGTTTGTCCTAAGGGAGAAAGGGGGAGGGGGGGTTGTCCTAAGGGAGAAAGGGGGAGGGGGGGTTGTCCTAAGGGAGAAAGGGGGAGGGGGGGTTGTCCTAAGGGAGAAAGGGGGAGGGGGGGTTGTCCTAAGGGAGAAAGGGGGAGGGGGGGTTGTCCTAAGGGAGAAAGGGGGAGGGGGGGTTGTCCTAAGGGAGAAAGGGGGAGGGGGGGGTTGTCCTAAGGGAGAAAGGGGGGAGGGGGGGTTGTCCTAAGGGAGAAAGGGGGAGGGGGGGTTGTCCTAAGGGAGAAAGGGGGAGGGGGGGTTGTCCTAAGGGAGAAAGGGGGAGGGGGGTTGTCCTAAGGGAGAAAGGGGGTTGTCCTAAGGGAGAAAGGGGGAGGGGGGGTTGTCCTAAGGGAGAAAGGGGGAGGGGGGGGTTGTCCTAAGGGAGAAAGGGGGAGGGGGGGTTGTCCTAAGGGAGAAAGGGGGAGGGGGGTTGTCCTAAGGGAGAAAGGGGGAGGGGGGGTTGTCCTAAGGGAGAAAGGGGGAGGGGGGGTTGTCCAAAGGGAGGAGGAAAGGGGGAGGGGGGGGTAAGCGAGGGGAGGGGCTTTGGGGGATAGGTTAAAGAGGGGGAGGGGGTGGAATATTTGCCCTATGAATATAGCCCCTCCAACAAAAGCCTGCATGGGGTAATAAATTAAAGTTGTAAGTATTGTAATGGTTAATGCGATTAACTGATGAATAATGAGGTTAGTGTGGCCATTGGGGGCCCCTCCCCGCCTCTTCAGGCCGGAGGATTTACTTCAGAGATACCCCACAGAGGGGTAAATAAGACCGGACCCATTGATTATAAACAGACACAAAACTCCCAACCAGGCCCTTCCCCCTAGGCCCTAAATTAGCCGCGGGGTGAGAGTGTGTGCGTGAAGTGAATCGGTCCACGGTGAAAAGGGGATGAGGGTTCGGTCGCCAGTCTCCTCACCTTGTAAAAGGCGCCGTTCGAGCCGCGCACCTCCACCGCCAGCCCGTCCATCTTTAACCCCGCGCTGCAGCCAGGGAAACCCCTTGCGGAGGGAGAGAGGGAAAAAAAAGCCTCTCGCCGTCTCCGCGACGGCTATTAAAACAAGACCCGCCCCCCCTCGCCGGCTCCTCCCACCAGCCTCACGCTGATTGGACAGCGCGCACCAAAAGGGACGCGAGCCCACCAATCCGCCGCGCCCATTGGTCAAACTCGCCGTCAATCTCGCGACCCGCCGTGCCCATTGGCCCAACCGTCTATCAATCTCCCAACCTCACCCGCGCCGACCTCATGGCACCGCCCACCCGCCCCTCGCTGATTGGTCGCCGGACACCAACGGCGCCGCGAGCGCAGCAGCTCGCCGCGCCCATTGGTCCAGCTGCCTGTCGATCTCCCCGCCCGTCGCGCCCATTGGTCCAGCCGCCTGTCAATCTCCCACTCCACCCGCCCCTCCCCTGAAGGCCAACATTGCTTTATGCCGTTGGCTCCTCCGCGCCATTTCCCCGCCTCCTCTGCGCGTTGATTGGACGGAAATCCCTTTACGACTGCTTTCCGATCGGTCGCCATAAACGGTTGATGACGTTCCACAAAAGTCCGTTGGCGCAACGGGCACGAGCGCGTCAGGACCCGCCTCCGGCCCCCCTTGATTGGGCAGCTTTGTTGTCACTATCCCCCTCTGATTGAATGCAGCGGCTGTCAATCAAGTACGCGTTTTTTTTAACGGTCGGGGTTTCAAGTCCCCGTCGCGAGCGTGTCCAGGTCATTGACAGCGCTGCGTTCTGATTGGGTCTAATGGTTGTCAATCATCAAATAGCCGCACCCACCCTCCCCTTTGGTTCACGCCCCCCTTGCTCGGCAGCTGTTGCTCTGGGTTGAAGATGTCAATCAAACCCTTCCTCTTCCCCCCCCAAACTCAGGACCTGCAAAGCAAAACATACTGCAGATGCTGCAAATACTCAGCAATCCAGGCAGTGTCTGTGGAGAAAGAAACAGGGTTAACGTTTCAGGTGACTGACCTTTGGTCAGAGGATGGTTCCCCTTGGCCGCAGAGTCCAGAACCGAGGGGGTCACCGTCTCAGGACAAAGGGGGTCGGCCATTCCGGACCGAGATGAGGAGGAATTTCTTCACCCGGAGGGTGGTGAATCTTCGGGATCCTCTACCCCAGAGGGCTGCGGACGCTCAGTCGTTGAGTGTACCCAAGGCTGAGATCGATGGACTTTTGGTCGCTGAGGGAAATCGAGGGATCGGGCGGGAAAGCGGAGTTGAGGCCGAAGATCGGCCACGATCGGATTGGATGGCGGAGCGGGCTCGAGGGGCCGAATGGCTGACTCCTGCTCCTATTTCCTACGTTCTTAGGACTGGAAGAAGTTGGAGATTTAACAGTTTTTAAGCAAGTACAGAGCCAAGGAAAAGGGGAGGTAGGAAAGGACAAAGAGGAGGTCTGTGATCGGGTGGAGGGCAAGAGTGACAAAAGGGGATGATGGTGCAAGTCAAGGAGGGTGGTAATGGGACAGGTAAAGAAACAAAAAGATGGGTCCAGAGGTGGTGTAAATGACAACAGTAGAACCATTACCAGCACTAGCCGACCGAAAAAATGGGAGCAGTGGTTCTGATCTGAAGTTATTGAAATCAATGTTGAGACCGGAAGGTTGTAAAGTGCCTCATTGAAAGACGAGGTGCTGTTCCTCGAGCTTCATCGGAACAGTGTGGGAGGCCGAGGACAGGGGTCAGAGTGGGAGTGGGAGTGGGAGGGGGAATTAAAATGGCAAGCGACCGGCAGGTCAGGGTCATGGTTGCGGACTGAGTGGAGGTGTTCAGCAAAGCGATCACCCAATCTGCGTGGGGTCTCCCCAATGTAGAGGAGAGACCGCATTGTGAGCAGCGGATACAGTATACTAAATTGAAAGAAGTTCAAGTAAATCACTGTTTCACCCGGAAAGAGTGTTTGGGGCCCTGGACGTCAGGTGTTGCATCTCCTGCGCTCGCACAGGAAGGTGCCATGGGGAGGAGAGTGGGTGTTGGGGGTGATGGAAGAATGGACCAGGGTGTAGCACAGGGAGCGGTTCCTGCGGGACACTGAAAGGGGAGGGGAAGATGTGTTGGAAGTGGTGGAAATGGCGGACGATGATACATTGAATGTAGAGGCTGATGGGGTGGAAGGTGAGGACAAGGGGGACCCTGTCATGGTTCTGGGAGGGAGGGGAAGGGGAAGGGCTGAGGGTAGAAGAGCGGGAAATGGGATAGACATGGTTGACGGCCCTGTCAACTCGCTCGCTGATTGGCTAAGGACAACTCCAACTCAAGAAAGGTTTGCTAGTTGATTGGTTTAATCCCACGCCAATCTTGGATGAGCTGATTTGTGAACGGTCTCGTCCGTGATAGATTGTAGCAAAGTGAGTGGCAATTCATGTCTTTTTCCTGCCTCCCCCTCCGACCTCACTTTTTGCATTAGCAGCCGTAGGGTCCCTTCTAAGCAGATCCTGGCCGAGAAGGAGAGGACCAGGCCACCTTTGTGCATCCTTATTGCTGAATGGGGGAAGATTACAAGCAAAAGGAACCTTTCCCTCATCTACCCCTCTCCCTGCAGGGGTCCAAGCCGCATGTCACTCATCCTTGATGAATCTCGCTATCAATTTGCTACTTCATGATGCAATTGGCCCATTGGCTAAAGGAGGCTTTAGGATGGTTGCTCCCTTGGCTACAGAGGGATTGTTCTGTGCAAACCAAGACTCGCCATCAAGGCCATTGAGTTATCCCTTATCCATGCCTTTGTTACCTCCAAACTCGACTGGTCCAATGCTCTCCTGGCTGGCCTCCCATCTTCCACCCTCCATAAACTTGAGCCCATCCAAAACACCGCTTCCCGTATCCTAACTCGCACCAAGTCCCATTCACCCATCACCCCTGTGCTTGCTGATCTACATTGGATGCCAGTCCCCCAAAGCCTTGATTTTAAAATCATCATCCTGATTTTCAGGATAATTTTAAAATCGTCCCCTCCCTATCTCGGTAACCTCCTCCAGCCCTACAACCCTCCGAGATCTCTGCGCTCCTCCAATTCTGGCCTCTTGCGCATCCCCCGATTTCCATCGCTCCACCATTGGCGGCCATGCCTTCAGCTGCCTGGGCCCTAAGCTCTGGAATTCCCTCCCTAAACCTCTCCGCCTCTCTCTCCTCCTTTAAGACGCTCCTTAAAACCTACCTCTTTGACCAAGCTTTTGGTCACCTGGCCTAATATCTCCTTATGTGACTTGGTGTCAAATTTTGTTTGATAATCGCTCCTGTGAAGTGCCTTGGGAAGTTTTACTACATTAAAGGCGCTATATAAATGCAAGCTGTTGTTATGGTGACTGCCGGAGTCAAATTGCATTTTTATCACTTGCAATCCAAGGGTTCTTTTCAATCAGTGCTTTTTGGGAACACATTCCATCCATTTTTTCCATGAAAACTGTAAATAAGTTTCCTACCTCATCACACCACTCGCTGCTCAAAATCATTCTTCCCTAAGTCCCCAAAATTGGGGCAATCTATTTGCACTGTGCCTTTATTTTTGTAACACGCTCTGAATGGAGCAGCACCAACCCCCCTCATTCGCCCGTGACTAAACGCAAAGACATGAGCGGGAAAGAAAGAGTTAACTCGGTGTTAGCCTCGGCTCTGTGGGTAGCACTCTCGCCTCCAATCAGAATTCTGTGGGATCACCTTCCCCTCGGGAGATTTGAGCACATAATCCAGGCTGACACTTCCAGTGCTCTACTGAGGGAGTGCTGGACTGTCGGAGGCGCCGTCTTTCGGGTGAGACGTTAAACCGAGGCCCCGTCTGCCCTCTCAGGTCGACGTAAAAAATCCCGTGGCGCTATTTCGAAGAGCAGGCGAGTTTGCCCTGGTGTCCAGGGACCAATAGTTATCCCTCAACCAACATCAATAAAGCAGATGATCTGGTCATTAGCACATTGCTGTTTGTGGGATCTTGCTGTGCGCAAATTGGCTGCCACATTTCCTACATTACAACAGTGACTGCACTTCAAAAGTACTTCATTGGCTGTAAAGCTCTTTGGGACGTCCCAAGGTCATGAAAGGCGCTGTATAAATGCAAGTCTTTCTTTAGGAGGGGAATCCTGGGAGAACTGTACCATTATTCAATATATAGGATCTTACGCACAGGTGAGCTACTCAATTGGCCCATTGGTGAGAGGTTGGAAGGAAGAAGGGAATATAGTCTGTTAATAATTCATTCAAAACACACACTGGTTTATTGCTCAAATCAATTATCACTTTCCTCTGCGGTAATCAATGTTTATTCCCACTGAATAAAAATGTCTATAAAATAACCATTTATCGAAGAATTAAGTTTTTTTTTTAAAAAATCACGATTTGCCGACGTAACAGGTTTTGAGGATGAAATGGTGAAGTTAAATTTTATATTTTACTTCTAAACCCACAGGGCTTTCTGCAACTGATTATTTCTGCGACTAAGAAAGCGAAAGGCTTTCAGTTTCATTTTCCTCTGAGTTGCTTTCAGGAAACCACAGATTCAGTTTTGTTTACTGACGCACTTGTTTATCCCTTGCAGTCGCAGTGAAAAAACACATCAAGTTCTGTAGGCACAGCTGTGACATTTGAACAAATCCACGGGGCACTTCATCCAAACAAGAGAAATGATTGAAAGCAGCAAATAGCAATGATTTCCCCTCTCTCTCTCTCTCTCTCGCCTCGATTTGTTTTCTTTCTTTTCCACTTTGCATGCATTTCTCTGCCTGCTATCACAGGCCGCCCAGCTGTGGGATTTCCAGGTGTTTTGTTTTTTGCTTGTTGGAGAGTCGGGGGGGAAAAAAAAAAGCAAGAGACAGTTCTGGGGTCAGGTACAACCCAGCATTCATAGTGGTAGAGAAAGCTCTGTGTTATCACCACAGGGCCTGCTGTTACAATCATACAGCACAAAAGAGGCCATTCGGCCCATCGTGCCAGTGCCGGCACTTTGAAAGAGCTATCCAATTAGTCCCACTCCCCCGCACTTTCCCCATATCCCTGCAAATTTTCCCCCTTCAAGTATTTATCCAATTCCCTTTTGAAAGTTATTATTGAATCTGCTTCCACCGCCCTTTCAGACAGCGCGTTCCAGATCATAGCAACTCGCTGCGTAACTCTCCTCATGTCGCCTCTGGTTCTTTTGCCAATTACCTCAAAACCCATTCTTGATTTTGAACACCTCTATTAAATCTCCCCTTAACCTTCTCCGCTCTAAGGAGAACAACCCCAGCTTCTCCAGTCTCTCCACAGGACTGAAGCCCCTCATCCCTGGAACCATTCTGGTAAATCTCCTCTGCACCCTCTCCAAGGCCTTGACATCCTTCCTAAAAATTGTGGTGCCCAAAATTGGATACAATGGAGGACTTTTACTGCAGGTATTGACATAGGGAAAGCCCCGACTCCATATTATTCTCTTACTTTCCAGCAAGAGAAATGCAGGGAAGTAATACCTCAAGTGGCCATTTATCATGCAAGAGTCGACACAGTGAGTGCTACAGACCATTTTCCCATAGAAAGCTTCACAATCAACACTGAACCTGTTTCCATTCAACGCCCGCACTTTGCTAGTGTTACGGGATAGTAATCACGAGGCAGAACTCTCGATTACAGCTCCCCTTCAGGCTAAATCTACCAATCTAATTTATTAAAAGTAGTAAATTTATACTGAAGCAAAAAATGAAGCCAACCAGATATACAGCAATAGTGTCTGGACTTACACAAATAATTCAAAACTTAATTGCAAAATCAAAATGTATTTGTCTTCTCAAGAATGCTTTGACATTTTTTAAAGGTAGTACGTGCTCCAGTGATGGAAATATGGTTGAAATGAGTGAACTGAAGATGTGGGAAAAAGCCTGCAGAATAAATTCTCTAAATAACAGGTCCTATTTTTTTTCAAAAAAAGGAAAAACAATACAGCTACTTAATGCTGGATGATTCTGACCTGGATCCAAAATTGACAAAACTTTACAATGGTCCGTGAACTCTGCACAAACAACCATAAATAAAATCTCAGCGAGCTGGGCTTGTGTCTGTTTTACAACAATTAGACTTTGTGACTGTAAAGGGATACAGTTCTACCTTATCAGAGTACATTGTGCATGGTATAAATTCCTTTGCTTCTAAGACAGGACATCATCTAACTTACCATGAGAAATGCACAGTTCTGGTGTCCATTTTATAAAAAAGGATATAGGTGCAGTGGAGAAGGTGCAAAAAAGATTTACAAGGATGATACCAGAACCGAGAGGTTATAACTATCAGGAAAGATTAAACAGGCTCTTTTCTCTAGAAAAGAGAAGACTGAGGGGTGACCTTTAAGCGATCAGGGTCTATTTACTGTGTCCTCCTGAGGTCAGAGGCTGATTTGATCTTGGGCATCCTGAGGCCAATTAGTGGTCAGAAAAAGCCGAGAAGGAAATTACTTTAAATATACACTAGTGTGATGCCTCTATCTCATGCATTGCATAGAATTCACGATGTGGAGATGCCGGTGATGGACTGGGGTTGACAATTGTAAATTGTTTACAATAGAATTCACAGCACAGAAAGAGGCCATTCGCCCAACTGGTCTATCCCGGTGTTTATGCTCCACACGAGCCTCCTCCCTCCTTACTTCATCTCACCCTATCAGCATATCCTTCTATTCCTTTCTCCCTCGTGTGTTTATCCAGCTTCCCCTTAAATCCATCTACACTATTCACCTCAACTACTCCTTGTGGTAGCACATTAAACATTCTAAACACTCCCTGGGTAAAGAAGTTTCTCCTGAATTCCCTATTGGACTTATAATTATGTGATTATAATATAATCTTATATTTATGACCTCTAGTTTTGGGCCCCTCCACAAGTGGAATCATCTTCTCCACGTCTACCCTATCAAACCCTTTCATAATTTTTTTAAAGACCTCTATCAGGTCACCCCTCAGTCTTCTCTTTACCAGCAGAATAATGCATTAGGCATTACATGGTGTAGCGATCCTGCTACTTAAACAGAGCATCCACTAAAACACTTTTTAAAGTTTTGTGATGCAGTCACAACTGCCACATGCTAAATGTCACACCCATGTAGAGGAACAGGAGTGGTCTATTCAGCCCTTTGAGCCTGTTCCGCCAGCATATAGTTTCTCTGTATCTACCCGATCGAATCCCTTCATCATTTTAAACAATTCGATTAGATCACCCCTCAACCTGCTAAACTCCAGGGAATACAAGCCAAATTCATTCAATGTGCTGATTTACGTTCCATACTGAGCTGCATCTGCCACCTGCTGGCCATACAACACAAGTACAATTTGGCTTCAATCTTAAAAGTGAGCAAGTTCCTGCTTCGCTGGTCACTGCGTAGGATCAAAAAAAAAATCTGGAGCTAAAAACTCCCAACTGTATCCCAGAGGTTCTGTTCCCTGACATCAGGTTAATTCTACCAGGTGTGAACTGCTTCCTCAGAGGGTAGGAGCTAAATAATGAGCTCCCCGAATGGATTAAATCAACCCTGTGCAATACGACCCACAAAAAGACTACAGGACTAGGTCGAATTCTCTCTGTCCTGGGTTAGTGCATTTCAACACCCCCTTTTATCCCCCTTAAAACCTGTCCCACTGTTAACCGACCTTTTCACTCCGGCAGGACCTCGAACACGACAATGTCACCAAATTACACACTCACCTCTGACCACCTCCTCCTCCAGTCTCCGATCTTCCCAAAGCACTGTGACCACCCAAGTTAATGTGGATCACCATCTCTACCTGACCTGGGGTGGGGGCGGGACAAACGTGTCCTGCGGGTTGGATGGAGGGGGCGGGGGGAGCGGGCTGGAATGGGGGGTTCTGGCAACTCGGATGTCCTGGCGTTACTCCCGGCCCGCAGCCAAAGCCATCCAGATGCTAAAATCCGCACTCGGCCCTGATTTGAGCCTGCGGAGCGATCCCGTATGATCTGACCCCAGCTCGGACGAATTACCCACCGGCGCGAGGCCCCGAAACCTTCCTCGGGAGCCTGCTCCTCACAACTTGAGCCGTCTCTCGGAAATTCCCTCCGTGCCATTTCACTCTGCGAGGAGGGGTTTCCTGTACGGGCTGCTCCGGCACACTCTCCACTTCCTCGCCCTCGTCTCCTGTCCGGACAAGCCTTGGCGTTCCATCACCCCGTCCGGGGACACCCCGGCGTTCCATCACCCCCTCTGGGGACACCCCGGCGTTCCATCACCCCGTCCGGGGACACCCCGGCGTTCCATCACCCCGTCCGGGGACACCCCGGCGTTCCATCACCCCGTCCGGGGACACCCCGGCGTTCCATCACCCCGTCCGGGGACACCCCGGCGTTCCATCACCCCCTCCGGGGACACCCCGGCGTTCCATCACCCCGTCCGGGGACACCCCGGCGTTCCATCACCCCCTCCGGGGACACCCCGGCGTTCCATCACCCCGTCCGGGGACACCCCGGCGTTCCATCACCCCGTCCGGGGACACCCCGGCGTTCCATCACCCCGTCCGGGGACACCCCGGCGTTCCATCACCCCGTCCGGGGACACCCCGGCGTTCCATCACCCCCTCCGGGGACACCCCGGCGTTCCATCACCCCGTCCGGGGACACCCCGGCGTTCCATCACCCCGTCCGGGGACACCCCGGCGTTCCATCACCCCGTCCGGGGACACCCCGGCGTTCCATCACCCCGTCCGGGGACACCCCGGCGTTCTATCACCCCGTCCGGTGGAGGTGGGGCTCTAATGGAGGGCTCTTTATGTCGGAGTCCTTCCCTGCCCCATTGGGGATCTGGAGCGGAGAGTGTTGCACGGAATGGTCCAGTCATACCCGTTTTTGTCACTTGACGGGCTCCCAGGTCACTTGTAACCTCTGCGTCCTGGATGAGTCCTTGTTTCATGTCTATGGAGTGTGAGAGTTTGCAGCCCCTCTTCCATTATTTGAAGGGGCTGCTCCTCAACTTCTGGCTGCACTTCAGTCCCACGCTCCTGATCTTTGGCCACGCAGTGAGGAGGGGGGTGGGCAAGTCGGAGGACCACCTCGTGGGTCTGCTCCTGAGCCTGGCCAAGGTGGCCATCCACAGGTCCAGGTTGGACACAGCCCACAGGGAGAAAGGGGTTCACTGGCTGCCTGCCTCTCTTCGGCAGTCTTGTCCATGTCCTGGAGAGGGAGGATGTGGTGCCCACTTGTGTACAGCTGGGGCCTTCCGCAACCGGTGGGCAACGCATGGAGTGTTTACCGGACACCACGAATAATATCATTTATTTTATAAGTTTCCCTTTTGTTATTAAAGAAAAAGAACAAAAAAAAAATCGCCCTGATGTCCTAACCTCACCTGGCGACAGTCCAGGAGATCAGCGAATTGCTGAGGTGAGAAATGCAGAAGGGGAAGGAGAGAAGACAGTGAACTGTAAATATAATCTGCCTCTAAACCGAAGGGAGTGGCTCCTCGGAGAGTTACGCTGTTGTAAGTAGGTGTGTCGGGATCGGTGAGTAATACCACACAGCGCACAGACTGATCTTGGAGACTATCCACGACCATTGGCCCTTCCTCGGCAGAATTTTATTTTACCGGAAACGAGTCAGTCAGGAGTTACGGGCCTCGCTAGGCAATTCAGGAAATAGCAGAGGAAAGCGGTTTAGTGAAGGAGGGAGGACACCCTGCGCACTGGAAGTCAATGAGATGAACCCCTTCCCTTCATTGGCCACATGACCCCTGGCATGGCGTTCGAGTCCTGAGTGGAGGCAAAGGTGGTTTGGATGCTCCTGTTCCAGCCAGGAGACCGGGCCTCACTAGAAATCCTGGCAGAAGGGGCGATAGGAACAGGAGGAGGCCATTTAGACCCTCGGGAAATTGGGCTCTCGTTTATGATTTTGCTGGGGAGGAGAACACTCAAACCTTCATCATGCCAGTAGTGAATCAACCTACAGAAAGGACGAACTTGCATTTCTACAGCGCCTTTCATGACCTCAGGACGTCCCAAAGCGCTTTACAGCCAATTAAGTACTTTTGAAGTGCAGTCACTGTTGTGATGTAGGAAACAGGGCAGCCAATTCGCACACAGCAAGGTCCCACAAACAGCAATGTGATAATGACCAGATAATCTGTTTGGTGTTGATTGAGGGATAAATATTGGCCAGGACACCAGGGAGAACTCCCCTGCTCCTCTTCGAATAGTGTTGTGGGATCTTTTACCAGAGAGGGCAGAGAAGGCCTCAGTTTAATGTCTCAGCCGAAAGACGGCACCTCCGACAGTGCAGTGCTCCCAACTTCTCGAATCATACAGCATAGAAGGCGGCTGTTCGGCCCATCGTGCCTGTGCCGGCTCTTTGAAAGAGCTAGCCAATTAGTCCCACTCCCCTGCTCTTTCCCCCATAGCCAACTTCCCTGCAAGTTCCTTGCCAATTAAACTCGAGACTTGTGTTTACCAAACAGTTAGACTCAGAGCCTTAAAGGCACACCGCTCCCCCTACATTCATTACAAGGGATAACAGGGACACTGCTCCCCCTATCTGCATTACAAGGTATAACAGGGTCACACACTCACCACCACCTTTTACTGAAAACCTAATGACAATGAGTAAGATGGGTGATCAGGAGTCTGCAATTTCCTTGAGGTGGGGCGAATGGCAGAGGGGACAAAATGGGGCTCAAATCTGGAACAAAGTGTTACCATCATCGGTCAAATGCTGCTAAATCCCAGAGGCAGGTCCCCCCCGCCAGATCCCCATATCCCTCGACCCCCTCCCCCTCCCCCTCGCCTGATCCCCATATCCCTCGACCCCCTCCCCCCCGCCTGATCCCCATATCCCTCGACCCCCTCCCCCCGCCTGATCCCCATATCCCTCGACCCCCTCCCCCCCGCCTGATCCCCATATCCCTCGACCCCCTCTCCCCCGCCTGATCCCCATATCCCTCGACCCCCTCATCCCTCGACCCCCTCCCCCCGCCTGATCCCCATATCCCTCGACCCCCTCCCCCCGCCTGATCCCCATATCCCTCGACCCCCTCATCCCTCGACCCACTCATCCCGCCTGATTCCCATATCCCTCGACCCCCGCCTGATCCCCATATCCCTCGACCCCCTCCCCCCGCCTGATCCCCATATCCCTCGACCCCCTCCCCCGCCTGATCCCCATATCCCTCGACCCCCTCCCCCGCCTGATCCCCATATCCCTCGACCCCCTCCCCCGCCTGATCCCCATATCCCTCGACCCCCTCCCCCCGCCTGATCCCCATATCCCTCGACCCCCTCCCCCCGCCTGATCCCCATATCCCTCGACCCCCTCCCCCCGCCTGATCCCCATATCCCTCGACCCCCTCCCCCCGCCTGATCCCCATATCCCTCGACCCCCTCCCCCGCCTGATCCCCATATCCCTCGACCCCCTCCCCCGCCTGATCCCCATATCCCTCGACCCCCTCCCCCCGCCTGATCCCCATATCCCTCGACCCCCTCCCCCCGCCTGATCCCCATATCCCTCGACCCCCTCCCCCCGCCTGATCCCCATATCCCTCGACCCCCTCCCCCCGCCTGATCCCCATATCCCTCGACCCCCTCCCCCCGCCTGATCCCCATATCCCTCGACCCCCTCCCCCCGCCTGATCCCCATATCCCTCGACCCCCTCCCCCCGCCTGATCCCCATATCCCTCGACCCCCTCCCCCCGCCTGATCCCCATATCCCTCGACCCCCTCCCCCCGCCTGATTCCCATATCCCTCGACCCCCTCCCCCTGCTTGATCCCCATATCCCTTGACCCCCCCCCCCCCCTCCAACCTGGTCACCATAATCCCGACCTATTCTCTCCGGAAACTCATCTAACTGTAACTTGATCCCACCTATACCGACGACTTCAACCTTCCTCCCTAACCCTACTGCACTCTATTACCGTATGTGAGAAAAGGTTATGTCCGACCTCCTTCCTTACTCCTAACTTTCTCCTTTTTACCACAGCTCCCCCTTTATTGTTCCACTGCAAACAGCCACTTGCTAAATCAAGTTACTTTCACAATAAGTCTGTAATTTTCACCCTTGAACGGATTTTAATTAACATCTCCAATTGACCAGGGGAGACGTGGCAATCACTGCGGCATAAATGCTACCGACAGCTTGGAATAGTTTCAATTAAAAGAATAATACCCAGACCTGCTCCCAGCACAGGAGGCAGATCAGCATCAGTGGAGTGTAGGGAGTGGCCGAGTTATTGGCCTTGGATTATAGCTTGGACTGACCGGGGTGGGGGGAGGAACTGCATTTATTACTTCAAAATATCTCAAAGAGCTTCACACAATGAATTAGTCTGAGGTTAAATGTCTATCATGTAAACAGACACTATCACACCACACATAGCACGGGGACGAAAGACCAGTTAATGGTATTCATTGGTGGGGAGGACACTGGGAGAACTCCCTGCTCTCCATCCAGTAATACCACGCAAGCTTCAATATTCACAGGCAGACGATGCCTCGGTTTATTGTCTCGTCAGGCCAGTCTGATGGTAGATCAGGGCCCTGAGCTGACTACTCATATAGCAGTAGCTGACACAGAAGGCAGTCATTCAGCCC
Organism: Heptranchias perlo; assembly: GCF_035084215.1. Taxonomy (NCBI): domain Eukaryota; kingdom Metazoa; phylum Chordata; class Chondrichthyes; order Hexanchiformes; family Hexanchidae; genus Heptranchias; species Heptranchias perlo. Next base: position 27,464,583 of record NC_090359.1, on the reverse strand, counting down.
CCCCACTGAGCCTATTCCACGATTGACCATGATCTAATTCAATCTGTACCTCAGCCCCATTTACCCTCCTTTGCTCCATATCCCTTGATACCCTTACCCAACAAAAATCTATCCATCTCAGTCTCAAAAATTTAAATGGTCCCCCAGCATCCCCAGTCTTTTGGGGGAAGAGTTCCAGATTTCAACTACCCTTTGGGTAAAGAGTGTTTTCTACATTACAACGATAACACTTCAAAAGTAATTCATTGGCTGCAAATCATGTTGGGACGTCCTGAGGTCATGAAATTGAAGTCTCTTTTTTCTCCTTATTTCACTCCTGAATGACCAAACTTCAATTTTAAGATTGTGCCCCCATTTGTTCTTGATTTCCCCCACCAGAGGAAATAGTTTCTCCGTATCTACCCGACCACTGCCCAGTGTACCTGGCTGGCCTTTTGTTGGGAGTTCCGAAACAAATTCCTCGAATCCGGGAAGGGAGAAAAAAAAAGGGAAAACAAGGGGGCTACGAAAATCAGTGACCACAAACCCATGGTAACTCACAACACCGCCTGCCACAGTGAAACAAAGTTTGTGTTTGAATCCTTCCGTGGCCTCGGCTCCCTTCCCTATCGCTGTAACCTCCTCCAGCCCTGCGACCCTCCGCGATCTCTGCGTTCCTCCAATTTTGGCCTCTTGCGCATCCCCAATTTTCATCGCCACATCGTTGGCGGCCGTGCCTTCAGCTGCCTCGGCCGAGCTCTAGAATTCTCTCCCTAAACCCCTCTGGCCTCTCCATCCTCCTTAAAAACCTACCTCTTTGATCAAGCCTTTTGGTTGCCTGTCCCCAATATCTTTTTACGTGGCTCAGTGTCAAATTTTGTTTGATAGTCGCTCCAGTGAAGCGCCTTGGGGATGTTTCACTACGTTAAAAGGTGCTGTATAAGTGTAATTTGTTGTCGATGTCGGTGAGCCTCCAGAAAGAAGTGAGACAAAACATTGTGTGCTCTATACGTCAAACCACATTTGAGACCATGGCTGCAAAAATAGGATAGAAAACTTCAGTGAGACGAGGTCAAGTTTACTGTAAAGATTCAAGACAGTTAAGTTTATTTTTTTTTTTAAAAACTCCAAAATCATTGCAATACTGCACTAATGAACTTGATTACCAGATTTTTTTTCCTTCCAAAGCATTCCAATAACGTAACAGAGTTCCTTTTACTCTACAATTTTTTAAAAAAACAAAAAAAAATAAAGCCAGACCTTCCACTTTCCTCTTAAGTTACACCGCAAGGCACTGGAGACTTGCAAAGCTTACCCGCCCGTCAGAAGGCAGCAGCCAGACACTCTGCGAGGCTGCGATTTCAAACACATCCCGGGGAGTTAATCGGAGGGTGGCTGTACAGTCGTTTTATTTATTATTATTTTGCAGGTGATGGGGTGGAGTTCGCAATACAAACTCCACGGGGACATCTTGTGATTACAGTGGAGGATAATACTAGGTCTTGGTTTATAATACAAAAAAAAAATAAAAAGAGATAAAAGACTAGAATTGCACTTGTTAATTGTACTTCAAAATTAAATTATACTAAAACGCAGTTTATGTTAAAATACTTGTCTCAGTCTCTGATCCAGCGATGGCTGCTCTCGTTCTTTCCGAGTAACTGCCTCGAACGTTAGCCAGAAACTCACCACCTTCGAGCAGGCTTCGGGAACTGCGCTGGGCTTCCGTGTGGAGCATGGTATGAAAAGCTGACGTTATTTACAGTGTACAAAGTCGCCGTCTGATCTTCTCCTGCACCCTCTCGGATTTCCGCCGGTACAAACAAAATAAAAATTTAAAAAAAAGAATGGGGTCCCACGCTACATCCGAGTCACATGACATCCACAAAGAACTCGCTGGGGTTTCCCATGGCCATGTGAAAGGACTGGCGGCTGGCGGTGAGCTCGGGGGGCACGGAGGCGAGGTCGCGGACGGGCGGCGCTCCCGGGGGCACGGCGGCCGAGGGCGGCTGGGGCACCATCATCACCATCAGGGGGTTGTACTGCAGCGGGACCCCCGGAGGTCCGTAGGGGTGGACGGAGTGGTGTGACCGCACGCTGCCCATCACCGAGTGGTGGTGGCTCCGGTGGCTGTGCTCGCTGTTGGGGGCCGAGCGCTCGCTGCCAGCGTGCTCGCGCCGCACACTGCTCCGCGTGGAATACTCCGATTCACTGCCGCTCCCCGACTTGGAGTCCACGGTCTTACTGTCCTTGTCTTTGCCCGCACGTCTCTCGCTCTCGCTGCGGTTGGATCCACTGCTTCGACTTCCTGCAACGAAATGAAGGTTAAAAATTCCCAGCGTCAAAACGGAAGGCATCACTGCAACTGACTCCACCCCCTCCCTCCCCAAACTGCAGCGCTGGCATGTGGCAAAGTCCTTTGGAGGTAGATTTTTTTTTTCCCCCGTGAGTCTGGGAAGGGAAAATTTTACGCTTAAAGTGAGCGATGCACAAAATCAGCAAATCTCTGCTTGGTACCCATTGGTAACAGTGAGAACTTGCAAATTGGGTGCAGCACGGGTTAGATGCAGAGCAAAGGTCCCTAAGGGATCCTACCTGAAATGAGTTGGGCTGTCTCGACTCAGTTCCCTGTGGGCATGGGCCTTCAGCACATAAAACTGCCACTAGATCAGCACGAATTGGCAGCGTCACGAGAGCATGTCAAAGGTGTCAGCCGTGGTTCAGTGGGGAGCACTCACACCTCTGGACCAGAAGGTCGAGGGTTCAAGTCCCACTCCAGAGGCTGGAGCACAAAATCTGGATGGGCACTCCAGTGCCAGTACCGGGGGCGCGCTGAGCTGTCGGGGGTACCATTTTTCGGATGAGGCCCCGTTCTGCCCTCTAAGGTGGATGTAAAAGATCCCACAGCCACTATTTCAAAGAGGAGTAGGGGGTTCTCCCCAGTGCCCTGGGGCCAATATTTATCCCTCAACCAACACCTAAAAACAAATATCTGGTCATTACCTCTTTGCTATTTGTGGGATCTTGCTGCACGCAAATTGGCTGCCGCGTTTCCTACATTACAACAGTGACTACACTTCAAATGTACTTCATTGGCTGTGAAGCACTTTGGGACGTCCTGGAGTCATGAAAGGCACTGTATAAATGCAAGTTCTTTCTTTCCAAGGAGGTTTGGTGTGAGATATGGGAAAAAATGTGAGATTGAGGAGTCGAAGCCCATTTTTTGGGCAGTGTGAGTGGAGCTTTGATCTGCATCGAGCGGCGCCAGGCCTGATCTGGGAGCACTTGATCCCCACAATGGGTGCCTCGAATGGAAATTATTCCATTCCCCGGATCGGACGTCCCTCACCACAATGAGCACAAAATGAAATAAAAACTTCCTCTACTCTGGCCCAGAAAGCACTTTCAGATTAAATACAGCACGGTCATAATGCGGGTGAATGAGTTGATCTAGTGTATGAAGTCTGGAACCCACAGCAGTGTGGGTGGCCCTCTAACTGTTCCAAATAATGACGCAACAATGCTGAGACTAGCCCTTCCCGAATCTCCAGGTCACAAAGTTAAAACAAGACAAAACGACGAGTGAGTTGCCTGGGCTTTGTAGGCCAATTGCTTGGCCTTGAAGGTCACAAGGGGCTCATGGACCTAGTTTGGACATCCCTGCTTTAGATTGTAGAGCTAAAGCTTCTCTAAATCTTCCCTCAGAGCTCATCCCTTTTGCACTTGGGATCATTCTTATTGCTCTCTTTACCCTCCCTATGCGCAGCTCCTCCTTGAAACCCATGTCGCACAGGCACAGAAATTCCCATTCAGTGGGAATACCAACTCCAATAGGTCGAATCACTTAGGACTTCTCAAACCCCAGTTAAACCTCCCGGCGGCACAGGCAAGATGGGCCGAACGGCCTCCTTCTGCGCTGTATGATCCTATGAAAACTCTGCTCACCTTCACTGTGCTGGCTGCCAGCACTCCCGCCTCCTCCGTAGCTGTAGGTGGTTAACTCATGGTAGCTGGGCGGCTGCGCAGAGTACGGGTGCGGCGGTGGGTAGGGATACTGGAAGGAATGCATTATCGGCCAGGGGGTGGTGCCCGGGTGGGGAAGGGGTGCCAGCGTGTCTTGGTCAGACGCACCACTGGAGCCGTCGTTGTCATTCAAGGAGAGATTGGCCAGGTCTAGTTTAAAAAGAAACACAAAGCAGTTAATAACATTGAAAATCCAGACAGATGAGCAGCATGAAAACAGGAAACGGCTGTTCAGTTTCTCTCGGCTCGCTCCTTGTTTCACCTTAGCCCTACAACTCACCTCCTCAACCACTTCTCCCTCCAGAAGTGCGTCCAATTGGCTCAAAACTATCTATACTGTCTGGTGTGGCGCCCTTCCATGGTAGCTTATTCCACTTCACGGTCACCCCTCTGGGTACAAACATTCCATTTGATCTCCTTCCTTACTCCTAACGCCCTCATTTTTCATTCGTGTCCTTGGTATTTGATCCCTTCATTGTACTCGATGATTTTCCCAGATCACTTTCCCCAGCAATGAAAGAGGAACAAGGAGGAGGCCATTCAGCCCCTCGAGCCTGTTCTGCCATTCAATTAGATCTTGGCTGATCTGTATCTTATCTCCACCTACCCGCCTTAGTTCCGTAACCCTTAATACCCTCGCCTAACAAAAATCTATCGATCTCAGCTTTGAAATTTTCAATTGACCCCCAAAAAGCTGCTGAGGTTGGGGGGAGGGTGTTCCAGATTTCCACTCCCCTTTGCATGAAGAAATACTTCCTGACATCACCCCTGAACAGCCTAGCTCTAATTTTAAGGTTATGCCCCCTTGTTCTGGACTCTCCCCCACCAGAGAAAATAGTTTCTCTCTATCTACCCTATCAAATCCTTCAATCATCTTAAACACCTTGATTAGATCACCCCTTTAATCTTCTATACTCGAGGGAATACAAGCCTAGTCTGTGCAACCTGTCCTCGTAATTTAACCCTTTTAGCCCCGGTATCATTCTGGTGAATCTGCGCTGCACCCCCTCCAAGGCCAATATATCCTTCCTGAGGTGAGGTGCCCAGAACTGAATGCAGTATCTCCAGATGGGGTCTGAGCAGAGCATAACTTCCACCCCATTAACAGGAAAAGATTTTGCTGAAAAGCTCGCTTTGAAATCTCACTGCCCAAGATCAGACGGAGGCTCCACTATCTCTCTGTCTCACTCACAATTCTCACAGCCGCTGAAATCCCCAAAGATGTAGTAACATTGCTCAGAGAAGGTTATTTTGTTGACGGTGTGGCGGATGAAGCCGGCCTTCAGCAGATTACTGGCGTACTTCCTCGCCTCTCTGCGATCCTGGAAGCCCTCAATGTGGTGGTACAGCCAATCCACTACGTCGGAGCCTGCGAGCAACACAAGGTTTAGTCCAATCACCTCTGCAACAGTGAAACTGCAGGCAAAGAAAGTTTGGACGGAGGCAACTGGAACAGGCAACATCACAGACAAAAGTGGCAGGCAATCTTGGGTAGGGGACTGAGTCAGTGTACAGACATCTCCCCGAGGGAAAGAGGACTGAGACACACCAGTCAGTGTACAGATATCTCCCCGAGGGAGAGGGGACTGAGCTACACCAGTCAGTGTACAGACATCTCCCCGAGGGAGAGGGGACTGAGATACACCAGTCAGTGTACAGACATCTCCCCGAGGGAAAGAGGACTGAGACACACCAGTCAGTGTACAGATATCTCCCCGAGGGAGAGGGGACTGAGATACACCAGTCAGTGTACAGACATCTCCCCGAGGGAAAGAGGACTGAGACACACCAGTCAGTGTACAGATATCTCCCCGAGGGAGAGGGGACTGAGACACACCAGTCAGTACACAGATATCTCCCCGAGGGAGAGGGGACTGAGACACACCAGTCAGTGTACAGATATCTCCCCGAGGGAGAGGGGACTGAGATACAACAGTCAGTACACAGATAGCTCCCCGAGGGAGTTACAGTGAGTAATCCTTACCCTGAACAGTAATTCTGTAGTTACACAGCAAGTAACCCTTATCCTGAACAAGCAAAAGCCTCATACAGTTACACTGTAAATAACTTTTATCTTGAACAGGAACTCTATAATTACACATCAAGTAATCTTCATCTTGTTGAATAAAGACAAACTCAGTGCATTTATGCATCAAGCATCTTTACCTTGTTTGTATTGCACCTGGGACCATGGAAGTGTTAATACCCTGTATGTTGGGTAATACTAGTCTGATTAACAAACAACGTACCTAAAAATGCATTGGGAATTGTAATTTTCAACCACATTCTGTCTCGAACTTCAAGGCCAGATTCTGGGGAGGCCATCGCCTTAGCAACAGACATCATATCCGTGTGGATCGATAAGTTAAAGTCGTCAAACCCTGGAGAAAGATTTTGCGAGCCGATTACAGCATGAGAATTGCCAGACAGATCAGAACAGAGGTCACTGGCCCAACACAAGCAGAATATTTGTTCGCTCCGTTTATTTTTGCTGTTCGTCTTCAGATCTGCAACCGTGACTGGCAGACCCAGGACCTGCTCCCAGGCTCTGGCAATGCCATCAACAGTCCACTAGGGGCACAGCAACAGCTGGAGGCCAGTTGCCTCGTTACCATGCCCAACCAACGGGGTGGCCAAGATTAGAAACACAACATCTGGAGATGTGAACCTGTGTTCCACCACTCCATGGCACTGCACACTGGGTACCACAATATGTAATCAACTTGTGGCTATTATCCTGGGGGGTTGGGAGGGAGAAGGTGGCGCAATCTTTTTGGGGGGTCAAGGTAGCCCCAAAATGACACACCTGTCAATAGTTCAGAGTCAAGTCAATCCTCTGTGGCATGTTCAGAAACCTAGTACCTAAACGAGGATGATTCACAGTACTCCGGGCACTGTTGACGACTGGCCAACTAGCCTACTTCACGAATGGAAAGTGGAGCAGGAGACCAGTCGCTGGGAGGGGGACTCTTCCCACGCAGCTCCAGAAACGTCTGCAAGCCAATGCCTTAACGGGTTGTCCTACCTGGACAAGCAGCAGGAAGCTCACTAGTGCTCTGTGCTGCAAAGCTGCACTGTTTTAGCTGGTTAAACCTCTATACATATTTGAGGAACCCGGACCCTGGGGTTCAATGGGCTTGGCTAAGTGGGGTGTGCCCCTATGGGGAGAGGACGTGTACTCCACATTATACAGGTACAGATTTCTCAGATGCTTGGATCGGAGAATCTTAAAAATGGCCCCCACCCGTATCAGAAAGTTCCACCAAACTGGAACAGATATTAACCCACAGATATCTACCTTTGTTCTGGGCTCTGAGTCTGGAGGGGTTTACAGCAGCACTGGGAGTTTGCGGAAACAGCTGCAGCCTGCTACAGTTGGGTCAGCCTGCCTAACTTTGTCAACCTAATTGTGAAACTGGTTGTTTACCTCACCTGTAAGGAGAAACGGTTTCCAGTTGGTAACCAGAGGACACAGATTTAAGGTAATTAGCAAAAGAGCCAGCGGGGCGATGAGAATTTATTTACGCAGCGAGCTATGATCTGGAATGCGCTGCCTCGAAAGGGTGTTGGAAGCAGATTCAATGGCAACTTTCAAAAGTTATATATACTTGAAGGGGAGAAAATTTGCAGGGCTATGGGGAAAGAGCAGGGGGAGTGGGACTAATTGGATGGCTCTTTCGAAGAGTCGGCACAGGCACGATGGGCCAAATGGCCTCCTTCCGTGCTGAAAGATTCTACAGTTCTACAGGGTTTAAGCTTCCTTCTTCAACGCAGCAGAGCCACCCAAAGGGTGTCACTTACGTTCGGTTTCAGTAATTGAGCTGCTCGAAGTGATCGTACTCATGGATGAACTGGCGCCATAAGCTGGATACGCTCCAGTCAACGCAACAGAATGAGAAACCCACGCGGCGGGATCAATAGGCCGGATTGGCTCATCTACAGAAAGAGGCACAGAGAATCTCATCAGTGAGTGTGGAACACCTGTAGAGGAGAGAGAAAGACAGCAAAAAAAAAAACAGGAAGAGAATATGATCAACATGGTGACTCGTCAAGGGGTGCAATGACTAAACACAATGTAACATCACACTTCAATATTAAAGATTTTACGTGGTAGTGAAGTTCCTTTCATTATATTTTTTCCCCTTTCATTTCTCCCCACTCCTCTCCTGCTGGACTATGGTCCCACTTGCACTGAGTGCCCTCCAGTACATCGCCCAAGTGGTCATTCTTCAAGTGTGAGCCCATGGCATCGAGTGCCCACAGGTTATTCAAACATTGGGGATAGGGGAGCAGCGTATGTCACGTGTCCCAGATTTTGTCCTCACCCAACATCCACATACATAGATTCCAGCAGGGGTCGCTAGATAGAATCATACAGCAGAGGTGGCGGCCATTCGGCCCATCATGCCTGCTCTTTGAACTAGTCCCAGTGTAGAGGGAGCTTTACTCTGTATCTAACCCGTGCTGTATCTGTCCTGGGAGTGTTTGATGGGACAGTGTAGAGGGAGCTTTACTCTGTATCTAACCCGTGCTGTACCTGCCCTGGGAGTGTTTGATGGGACAGTGTAGAGGGAGCTTTACTCTGTAACTAACCCGTGCTGTACCTGGCCTGGGAGTGTTTGATGGGACAGTGTAGAGGGAGCTTTACTCTGTATCTAACCTATGCTGTACCTGGCCTGGGAGTGTTTGATGGGACAGTGTAGAGGGAGCTTTACTCTGTATCTAACCCTGTACCTGCCCTGGGAGTGTTTGATGGGACAGTGTAGAGGGAGCTTTACTCTGTATCTAACCCTGTACCTGCCCTGGGAGTGTTTGATGGGACAGTGTAGAGGGAGCTTTACTCTGTATCTAACCCGTGCTGTACCTGCCCTGGGACCATTTCATGCTGACAGTTAAAAGTCATCAAAATTGGTGAACTTCAGGTATTGAAAAAATTACACAGATAAGTCAACAACAATCTATTTATGTGGCACAGACCAATCTGATCTTAAATGCAGTGAAAAATTAGTCTTCAAACATCTAGTATTATACTTACTTCTAGGCAACGTGAAATAACCCTGAGGCGATGGGTCCCAGCACTTGGCAACTGTTAAAATGATCGGCCTTGAAACAGGAAAAGCACACAGATTACAGTCGAACAAAGTACAGAAGCACTCAAATGAAAGAAAAAGCATCACAGAATACATTAGGAAGGGGAAAATCAGAAAAGGCCATACAGTTATTCAGATCCAGGTGTAAGGCCTGCTACAATCAGATTCCTCCTGTTTGGTGCTAAAGTCGAATCATCTTTACCTCTTCCTCCCTCCCAGTAAGTACAGACGAGGGAGGCCATTTGGCCCATCCACCTCATCCTGCCACAGAAAGCTAAAAAAACCCATTACAGGGTCTAACCACCTTCTGAGTGATTCCAGACTTTATCCCTCCCCTCCCCGGAGACAAATCCAGGTATTCACATGCTTTGTGTGAAGTGCTTATGACACTAGTCCTCAACTTGCTCCCCCCCCCCCCACCCCAGTTTGTCTGTTTCTCTTTGTCCTCATCGTGGCTTAACCTGAATCTTAGCATATTCGTTTTCACTTAGTACCTTATATGGGTCTTTAAGGGCCCTTCTCATTTGCCTCCTTTTGTGACTGAAGAGTCTAAGTTATTCCAACCCGATGAAATTGGAACTGACCAGTTTCTTGTCTGAATGTCTCGATCGTGCCCACATTCATTGTGCTGGCCAACAGATGGCCTCTTTTGGAAATTAAGTCTTAAATGTGAGAGTCATTCTTGAAGCTGCTTTGAGCTCAGTTTCCTTGTTTTTTTTTTACATAGAATGTACAGCACAGGAACAGGCCATTCGGTCCAAGTGGTCTATCCCGGTGTTTATGCTCCAAACGAGCCTCCTCCCTCCTTAATTCATCTCACCCTATCAGCATAACCTTCTAGTCCTTTCTCCCTCATGTACTTATCTGGCTGCCTCTTAAATGCATCTATGCTATTTGCCTGCATGTGATAGCGAGTTCCACATTCTAACCACACTCTGGGTAAAGATGTTTCTCCTGAATTCCTTATTTGATTTATTAATGACTATCTGATATTTATGATCCCTAGTTTTGGACCCCCCGCAAGTGGAAACATCATGGTTTCTAATTCCGACCTCTCCAACTGGTTCAACAAATTATTTTTACACCCCCAACACCTCCCATCAAGATTTTAAAAGCCTGCACCGTGTTCCCCAGGATGTGTTTTCCCCCAGTGTAAACAGATTTAGCTCCATGACTTTCTCTGCATGTCTTTCGGAGTTTAGGCCCAATGCTTGTTCTCTTTCCAATGTTTCAATCCTCTAAGTACTGTCCTTCAGGTGAGACATTAAACAAAGACCTGCCTACTCCAGTGGTTAAGGAGGCAGTCCATAAATCCCATCGAAGAGCAGGGAGATCTGCCCAGTGTCTTGGTCAACATTCCTCCAACTACTTCATCAACAAAAAAACAAATGAGCTAGTTATTCGTTCATTACTGGCTGTGGGATCTTGCTGTGCACAAAAGTGACCACACTTCAAAGTATTTGATTTATGTGATGCCCTTTGGGAAGTCCCGAGATATGGACTCGAGTTTCTCAATGGGGATTCCAGCAGGAAGTGTTATAATTGGATAGCCACGTGATGACGGATAGAATACTAGAGCTTTAGTTATTTCCAAGCCTTTATTCAGAGAGATTCCCCTTAAGACACACTCCACATCCTAGATAAGCTCTCCTATAAAAAGGATAGGAGAGATTCCCCAATTGATACCGACCACCTGGATACAATTAACACTCACTGATATAAATCATACAATTAACAGGAAGGGCATCATGCAAAGACCAGGTACTTGGCCACAAGGAGGGAACGGAAACTCGAAAATAGGGAAGGCTTGGATTCACAACCCAGCCACCTACTCAAACAAACCGGCGAATAACTCCTAGCTCGGAATCTGAAGTGAGTTTGCACATTTATCGTACAATACCTCTGGGTAGTCACAGTTAGTGACTTAATTTGCCTGTCTGCTCTTGCTGGTTACTTATCTCCATTTTGTACAAGACAGTGGACGTTCAGTACATGGGAACAGGAGGAGACCATTCAGTCCCGCGAGCCCGTTCAAATAGATCATGGCTGATTTGCATCTTAACTCCATTTACTTGCCTTGGTTCTGTATCTTTTAATCCCGTTGCCTAACAAAAATCTATCAATCTCAGTTTTGAAACTTTCAATTGACCCCCAGCCTCAGCAGCTTTTTGTGGGGGAGTTTTCCAAATTTCCACTCCCCTTTGTGTGAAGAAGTGCTTCCTGACATCACCCCTGAACGTCCTGGCTCTAATTTTAAGGTTATGACCCCCTTGTTCTGGAGGCCTCCGCAGAAGAAATAGGGTCGATAGAGAGAAACGATCAAACCCTTTAATCATCCTAAACACCTCGATTAGATCACCCCTTAACCTTCTATACTCGAGGGAATACAAGCCCAGTCTGTGCAACCTGTCCTCGTAATTTAACCCTTTTAGCACCGGTATCATTCTGGTGAATCTGGGCTGCCCCCCCTCCCATCTCCAAGGTCAACAAGTACAACAATCTCCACATTCCACATGTGAAGACGAGGTCAACTGGCCTCTCTTGAAATACAGTAATAGAATTTTGGCAACCTAGAGTTGTGAACTTATGGTGTGACTTAAACTGTGCTGCACATTTTTTGGGAAGGTGGGGGATGGCTGGGAAGAAACCATGGTAGAATCAAGAAAATGTTGAAGGATTTTTTTTGGTGGGGGGGGGGGTGGGGGTGGAAGCAGAAGATTCAACAGTGTCAGGTGACATTGTCACTTACCCAGGCTTGTGTACAATCTCCCTCAGAACCCGTACAGCATCATCATTGCTCATGTTCTCAAAGTTTATATCGTTCACCTGCAGGGGACAGAAGGACCTGGGATGAATGTCGCAGGAAGCAGCCTATCCCAGCTGTCACACGTGAACATGGAATCATACAGCACAGAAGGTGGTCATTCAGCCCATTGTGCCTGTGCTGGCTCTTTGAAAGAGATATCCAATTAGTCCTGCTCTTTCCCCACAGCCTTGCAAATTTTCCCTCTTCAAAAAAAAACCCCTCGACACGACAATTCTATTGCCAACAAAAAGGGACCCGTACCCCCCCCACAGTTCCACAGAAGCCCATAACCACCAGGTACCAACCCATCACTACTGCACAACACAGCCCTTTCAACATTAAACGCCAGTATCTCAGAATTACCTCAATTGGTTAAGTGCACTGCCCAACGTGGTATTGAGCCATTCTGACCCAAAGGTCCCATTTTTGATCTCCAATCTGTGCTTAGTTTGCTGATCTCAGTTGGGGGGGGGGGGGGGGTCGAATGCAATTGGCCTCAGCTCCCTGGCTAGTGGGAGGGAAAAAATAACGAGCCAGCATCCCCCTTCCTAATCGCTACACGGTGACCCCTGCTGGCAAGTGCACATTTGTGGATGCTGGCGGAGGGTGCGATGCAGCCCCGCCCATCCCACAATGAAAGTGCCCAACACTCACCGTCTAAGTTCACACATGAAGGATGGCCTTATCTGGGGTAAGGTACCAGAGGGTTACTGGTGTCCGTGGAACTGTACTCCAGTATGAGTCAGCAACTTCAGGAGAAAACTGGAAGGGGTGGGGGCAACTATTGCTTAATTATAAGGAACATCTGGTTGTTCCCCCTTTCACATACAATACACCCAGATACAGTGCGCCCACACTTTCCCAGTAACAGAATGCAAGCCGGGCCTGCGGCTTCGTTGTTTGAAGTCCCACCGAGAGCCCATAAGGCAGGCTCGTTTCCAGTTACCTGCAGCAGCATGTCGCCAGGTTCGATTCTTCCATCCGCTGCCACCGCTCCGCCTTTCATTATTGACCCGATGTAAATCCCTCCGTCCCCTCGCTCGTTGCTCTGCCCAACGATACTGATGCCCAGAAAGTTGTACTTTTCTGGAGTTGGAGAAAATTGATTTTTTTTTTTTCGATTATCAGGAAACTTGCCAATGTTCAAGATAAACATCGGGAATTGATGCATTTAATTATTTGTATAATTTCTAGAAAGAAAGACTTGCATTTATTTAGCGCCTTTCACGACCTTAGGACGTTCCAAAGCACTTTACAACCAATGAAGTACTTTCTGAAGTGTAGTCACTGTTGTAAAGTAGGAAACACAGCAGCCAATTTGTGCAAAGCAAGGTCCCACAAACAGCAATGTGATAATGACCAGGTAATCTGTTTTAATGATGTTGGTTAAGGGATAAATATGGGCCCCAGGACACGGGGGAGAACTCCCTTGTTCTTCTTCCAATAGCGCCACAGGATCTTTTACGTCCACCCGAGAGGGCAGACGGGGCCTTGGTTTAACGTCTCATCCGAAAGACAGTACCTCCGACCGTACAGCACTGCCTCAGTACTGGCACCAGGACTGTCAGCCTAATGGCCCCATGCTGTGCTGAAATTTCTCTGCACAAGCTAGAGGCAGCCAGCTTGCGCTCTCAGCGTGGGGACCTTGTGACAAAACTGAGATACTTGAACACAAGAGGTACAGTATCTGCAAACACCATCAGCATTCCAGAGCACAGAGCCACTCACTTACCCATGTTCAATGTGACTGTGATGATGTTCAGAGACATTGTGGAGTCAGTGACACTGCTGAACGAGGAGGCCTACGCAGGTTTTAGAAACAGAAAAGCCAAGTCAGAAATAGGGTAGCACAAAATGACAGCTGAGTGTCCCCCCAAAATATCTTCCTCTGCTGAAGGTGCCAACTTTTGCTGGAATAGACTCTCAAGCCCTCTAGCATATCACCCAAGTGGCAATTCCTCACATGTGAACATTATCGTTGCTATTTGATCATGGGATGCATCACAGCCAAGCCCCATCCTGTTCTTTTCTGAAGTCTTGGTGCATTATTTTCCAGCAGTCCCTGGACAGAGGCCAGGATCTGGATTCACCTGGTATTTTCTCTCCTCCCTAGCCCAGGGGCACTGAGGCCAATGGTACCTGAACTCGCTGCCCTGCACGAGATCAGCTAGCACTGACCAGGAATCAAACTTGGGACCTTCTGGTCTGCAGGGAAATGAATCAGATGGTGCTTTACCCATTAGGCCATCATAGAAAAGCAGAGCAGAGTGCAAATCCAGCCCATACTGAGGGGTGGTGGGGAGGGGGGAGGGGACGTAGTTTCTTCTCTCTGATAACTAAGAGTCCTGAATGAATGGCTCTCAGCAGATATAAGCTGAATGTACCAAAACTACTCACACTTCAACAATGCACGGAACACTGTCATACTGAAAGGTCAGAAAAGGGTCGGTGCAAGTAGCAGAAACTATCGCACTGGTGCAGTGGGGGGCAGAGTGCACCACGGATTCTATCTTCGCTATTGGCTAACAAGCTCGAGGAAGCCACTGGATGCAAAGAGCCGATCTATTCTACTCCCCAAGTTCACCATCCCTGACCAAAAAGGTTAAGGATTGAAACTCTCACTGAGCAGCGTCCAAGCTCATGGGGTTAATTCAGTTCCTGGTGTCGATGTGAATTTTACTTTCATTTTTAGCCTCCGACTTCATGCACCAATACCCAGCCCGGGAAGGGGGACGAGACCGCTGAGAAGCTGAGATTGTTCTCCTTGGAGTAGAGACGGTTAAGGGGAGATTTAAGACGTGTTCAAAATTATGAGGGGTTTTCATTGAGTAAATAAAGAGAAACTGTTTCCACTGGCAGGAGGGTCGGTAACCAGAAGGATTTAAAACAATTAACAAAAGAACCAGAGAGATGAGAATTTTTTGTACGCAGCAAGTTATGATGATCTGGAATGCGCTGCCTGAAAGGGCGGTGGAAGCAGATTCAATAGTAACTTTCAAAAGGGAATTGAATAAACATTTGAAAAGGAAAAATTTGCAGGGCTATGGGGAAAGAGCAGTGGGGGAAGTGGTACTAATTGGATAGCTCTTTCAGAGAGCCGGCATACGCACAGTGGGCCGAAACGCCTCCTCCTGTGCTGTAAGATTCTCGGAGGCACCACTTCACACAGACATCCGCAATGGGCTGAGCAGGGGAGTAGAGGCACAAACTCGAGTCATCCAGCAGGCAGTTAGATTCCGTGATGGGGGGACGGGGGGATAACAGTAGGTTTCTAGGGAAAGATGAGATAGATGGGTCGAACAGTCTCGCTCACTTGTACTTATCTTTTGCGATTCAAAAGACAAAAAAAAAGAAAGGCCTCATCTGCAAAGCGAGTTACGCAGTGGCCGATTGTGTCCTTACACGTTCCAGCCGCGGAGGCCGCTGCTTCCGTCTGCGGCGATGGCGCTTCAGGATCCGGGAAGAGTTGCTTTGTTCGGTGGAGCTGCTGAATCTGGGGGGGGGAGGGGGGTGGAGAGGGGGGAAGGAAAAAGGAAAAAGGAAAAATAAAATCCCAACGGAACTCAACGTTACCTGCCGCTCGGCGTGCTCACCACCCGCGTCCTTACAGAAGGGACATGGAGGCGGCCAAGAGATTGCTGCGAAGTAGTTTTAGTCTTTTTTAGAAGTTGCTGGGATGCTGCAACACTCCGTCACACGTCCCACTCTCTCCTTCTCTACAGCAAACCCCCCCCCCCACCAAACTGGCTCCCCTTCTCTCAAACGCTGCCCTGTGCTAGGGTATGGTTCCCTGGGCACCTGGCCTCTCCACCGTCCCTCTCTCTCCATCTGTCAGCTCAGACAGCGAGTGGCAGAAGGCCATTCGACTATGGAGGGCAGCACGGCCAAGCCAGATTCTGTTCCCACCCGATGCTCTGGATAGCGATTGGCCGCCCTTTCCTCTCCCTAGCCCAGCGGCGCTGAGGCTAGCTGCAGCACTCCAACTAATTGCCGCACCAGCCGAGGTCAGGTAGCTCAGCATGGACCGGGAATCGGGACCTGGAAATCTGCTGGGCCACGGGGCTTAGTACCACGCCAGGCAGTGCCGTGGCCAACTAGATCATACGCTTTCAGAGAACATGGGACCAAGAGCAGCTAATCCAGCCTCCCAGTCACACACCGTGTATTGCCTTCTTTTACACACTTCCAATGAATATCTTCCAGCCAATTTGGGGTTCCGAATGGAAAGCTGCACTGAGGAACACCGACTTGAAGATCTAGCATCATAGTCATCGTGTGCGCTGAATTTACACCCCAGGTTCCCAAACACCTCTGGGTCTAAGCTGACTTGCACTGTTGGGCTGGGAACTGTTTTCAAGCAGGTCCACCATCAGTGAAGTCCCAATGCCACAGAGCTGAGGGATCACAGAGGCACCAGCAATGAACTCCCCTCTTTTTGCCGAGTTAGGATCAGCACAGCAGAACTCGGATCAGTAGCAACCTGTACACGGGTTGCTTAGATACAGCCAGACTTGAAAGGAGATCACGAAGAATGGGAGCTATTGAGAGACCAAGTGAAGGGCTGAACCCCACAGCTTAGGACGATACCACGGCTGAGAACAGAGGAAGAACTGAGGTAAATCAGGCCTAGTAGTGAATAGGTGATGCTCAGCTTGAGTTTTGGAAGCCTGTAGATTGTAGGAGGGTGGGAAAAGCTGAGCCAAGTGTTCCACTGCTTTGAGATGTGGGAAAGTGAGAGTTCAGGTAGGAGACTGTGTGAGTTTTCAAACAGTGAGGTTGCAAGGAGGAGCAGCAATTAAGACAGCGTGTTTACAGCTTAGGAGGAACAAGATAGGAAAAGTCAGATAAGCAGTGCCCGTAGCAGTACTGATAAAATGGAGCAAAACCAGAGAGAGAGAGAGAGAGAGAGAGAGAGAGAGAGAGAGAGAGAGAAAAGACACCACACACAGGAGGAAAGAGAGAGATCACCTATCAGAGAACAAACTTTTTCTTGCATTCTGCCTAAGACCTAGAAGAAAATCTATGAACAAGGATTAGAAAAAGCGTCAATACATGGGAGAGGAGTACCTGCTAGCTGCATCATCCTCATCTGAATCGCAGAAACTGGTTGTTTCTAGCTCACTGCTCAGGAGTGTGGATGAGCTCTCGTAGCCAGCAAGATGACGCTCCATCTTTGGATGTCCATTAATTCTGGGACCTAGGAGAGAGCGGAACACATCACTTAACTGCTATCCCACCTGAGGGTAATCCTGCCCTAACTATACACACACGTACGTGCGCACACACTTTCCAGCAGGTGTTACTGATCTGGAGTACAGGGTGATTTTTCCTATTCCCAAAAATATAACACCTAACTCACTGCAGACTAGTGATTGAATCTTTAAGGCTCCATGTCCCACCATGCAGTGTATTCATTCACCAAAGTCAATGGGCTAACTGGACTGGGGCCTTTATATCTATTCCAGGCAGCTCCGACAATGTTAAGAGGGGCTTGAAAGCAACAAAGTTACGCCTTTCACATTCAGGCTCTTTAGGAATTTCAATGTTCACTGTCTAGATACAAATATTTGCACGTACAACCAATTTCTCAACGGAAGCCTAGTTTACAGCATTGCCTCAGATTCCCCCCACGCTCTTACCATGTTCCATACTCTCTCTGCGTCGAGGTTTCTCTCTCCGCGACAAGACCACAGATTCCGTCTCTGTCTCATTGTCCAGATTCTCCCGACTCCCAGTGACATTTGCACTGCAAGAAGCAGGAAAAGCATTCACACCCCTTTCAGGGGAATCACACGAGAATGAGATCCACAAACATATGCAAACCGTAGCTAAAAGATACAAACGTTAAGATTAAAGCCTTTTCTTTAACATTAAATACCTAACTATCTGGGGAAGATGGAACTACACGCTCAGGCCAATCTCTTACTTCCTCATCGTACAAAGTTTCCCCTTTATGAAGCTTTTTTCCTCCTTGTCTTCAGGTCCAGCAATGACTACTCATGCTCACCTGCAGAAAGCAGCAATGAACCTCCACTGCCCAACCTGCAGAGGGCAATGTGGGTATTCACCATTTATCCGCATTAAAACAACTGGGACCTTCCATTAGTCGGCGACGCCCCACAGTGCTCCATGTCAACACTGACTGGTCGGTCTCATGAGTCAGACCCACAGCAATAGGTCCAAAAGCTCCCTGGGTCCTACTACTCGATTTGCAACCCAACTTGGGGGGGGGGGGCAAAATCTTTAAGCGTACTGCTTTGGTGACACTCTTAAATCACCTCAAAGTGATCCCACCACCAGTGACAGACCTGTACCCGCCAGTACTGCACCCTATTATACTGTTCAAAATACTCTCTCCAGACATGACCCAATTTGGCAAAATCTATATACTGCTGAGTTTTTTTGAAACCGTTTATGAAAATTTCACATGCCCACCACTGCGCTTTACTGAAATTCTAGTGGCAACACGGCTAAGCAAGCAGAGGTTTGTCCCCCAACAATCGCAAGTTAAGTCCTTCAGGTCTTCCGAAACTTCCAGGTTTTAGAAACTCCCACATGCCCCCAGTCGCTCAGAGACCATCTGAATTTTGGGACGGCCAGGGGGCGTTGATCCGATGTCTCCTTTGTTGGGAGTAATTGTTTTTCCCCTCTAAAGTAAGTCTCTCTTTAAATATACTTAATAACATGACACCCGGGATCCAGAGAAACTCTGCTGCCGGTGAGCTTTGCCAAACACCTCTGGCTCCAGTTCTGGGAACACTCACGTTGGGCCACGTTCACATACTTCCCAGAAAAGAATGACATGGTTTAAACATGGGTGCTCGCTCCCAACACTGTCTGTAGAGGACGCTGCAGGTGGATCGCCAGCCAGAGTGGGTGCGCGCGCTAATTTAAGGAAGACTTGGAGATATATTTTTGGGGGCAGCGGGTAGAACATACAATGTATAAAGCTGTTTTAATTTGTACTAGTGTAAAAAGGTAACAACTCCCTGAAACCACGAGCTTCACTCCGCAGCTCATTTCTTTCTAAATTAGCCTTTTATGTGACAATGGGAAGCGACGTTACTTCTGGGGATTGGAACAGTTTCCATGTCAGCGACGCACAATCTGCCTCAATGCCGATCTCCCAATTGCACCGCTCTGCCACTTTCTCGCATCAGCCCTCGGCGTGAGACTGTTAATTTACTGTCAAAAGGGGATAGTTTTGTGCTACGAGCCCAAGGGTTGAGAATCTATCACATCCATTTCACACAAGATCCGCACAGACTTTTGTCCCAATAGTCTGGACGGGATTTGAACCCAGGTCCCAGAGGTGAATGAACAGTGTGTCACTGCATCATCCTGTAACCTCGGGTGCTATCTTTTAAAATATTACTCTCCGTCTCGAAGATATATTAAATATTCAAGCAAAGAGTCGCCATCTCCAATTCTTCCATTCAGATTACACACCAGTGACTTAACTCAGTGACAGGGTTAATAAACTGGTGACATCACTCACTGGAAGGACGGGGGTCTTGAGTCTCCAATTCCACCCGTCCGTTCTATTGGAGGGGGCACATCTGCCACACTGCTAACCGGGTGAGAAGCTGGTTCTGATTGTGAACCTTCAGCAGACACCAACTATGAGAAAAAAAAAGTTATAATTATAAAATTGCAAACATTGAGCACAGGCATGAAGGCAAAACAGACCCATTCAAATAACACTTACAACCTACACAAGTATTAAGATCGTTCAACATAGCAGCTTTCTGGTTAAACTGCACAGGAAAACTCCTCCCTCATACGTGGTACTGACTCACAGGCCAGAGGAGCCCGGGTTGAATTCCTAATCCATGTGGGGTTAGTTGATCTCTGCCTGTACAACTGTTAGGAATGTTACAATTGGTCTGAGTGTCAGGGAAGGGAAAAGGTAAAGTCAGCGAGGCTGATTGTTGTCCAGTGACCCCCTGCTGGATAATGGCATGTTGGCCTTTATTGCAAGGGGGTTGGAGTACAAGAATAAGGAAATCTTGCTACAATTGTACATGGCTTTGGTAAGACCTCACCTGGAGTACTGTGTACAGTTTTGGTCTCCTTACCTAAGGAAGAATATACTTGCCTTAGAGGCGGTGCAACGAAGGTTCACTACATTGATTCCTGGGATGAGATGGTTGTCCTATGAGGAGAGATGAAGAATGGGCCTATACTCTGGAGTTTTGAAGAAGGAGAGGTGATGTTATTGAAACATATCAAATTCTTAGAGGGCTTGATAGGCTAGATGCTGAGAGGCTGTTTCCCCTCGCTGGAGAGTCTAGAACTAGGGGACATAGTCTCAGGATAAGGGGTCGGCCATTTAGTACAGAGATGAGGAAAAATTTCTTCTCTGAGGGTGGTGAATGTTTGGAATTCTCTACCTCAGAGTGCTGTAGATGCTGAGTCGTTGAGTATATTCAAGGCTGAGATTGATAGATATTTGGCCTCTAAGGGAATCAAGGGATATGGGGATCGGGCGGGAAAGTGGAGTCGAGGTCAAAGATCAGCCGTGATTTTATTGAATGGCAGAGCAGGCTCGAGGGGCCAAATGGCCTACTCCTGCTCCTATTTCTTATGTTCTAATGCGTACGTGTGGACATTGGGATTGAACTCAGCAGCAGTGGTCTCCATGTCTGAACAGCTTGCTGACATGCACCGACTGGGTTCAGATGTGAACAGCCCCATCTGTGAGGCACAGGAAGCGTGACTTAAAGAGAGAAAAATATTAAAATCGGTTCAATGAAAAGCGTTAGGTACCTTCACCCAGATGCACTGGTTAGTGCAATAAATGGTGCCTCCTCTGTAGATGGTGGAGAGGGGGCAGCAATATGCACTCCATCTCCATGCCCGACTCTCTTCTCCCCCTTACTTCCACATGGCTTTCTATCTAGGAAAACAAACCTCATTTGACCGACTGCGACAGGCCTGGCCTGTGCCAAACACTAACGTCTGCCAGGCTCGGTCTGCAGCAAGTGCCAGGGATCAACTGTGTCTCTTCCAATTTGACAGTCAAGCACTTGGTCGTTCAATAAAGTAACACTTACTGAAATTAAACCCGATCCCACAGCGAGCAATGTACAACGAGATTCTGATTAAACAGCTTCCTGTAATAACTCTACCGGTTTAAACCATTACAATAGATGGCAACTCCAAAGCACCGTCTAAACTTTCTAATGTACGACAGCTGTTTCCCATCAGAGAAGTGATTGTTTCCTTAATTACCATCCTGAAGGAAACAACTTCAACAGGCACTCAGCCAGGACGACTAATAAAGGACCCTGCTGATTTAACCCTGTGAAGACTGTAACGAGTCCTCCATTAATAACAGGCAGTCTGCCAAGGCAGCTAATAAAAAGAGGGCCTCGCTGGTGTAACCCAGCAAGCTGCATTTTACTTTTATTAAATCTGGTTACCAATTCTCCCCACCGCCCGCCTGCCCCCCCACTCACCCCCCAGGAGGAGCAGAATTCACGCACAGATACAGTTCCACAGCAATATTTCCTCCAACCGACCCTCTTGTCCATATGCCCGTGCCTCCTCGATCACACCCGAGTGGCAGACTGCATGGCCGAGTCACATGCTGGGCCCATCCAACACCCACACCCACAAAATAGCAGGGTCACTCGATGGCTGTCGGCAGCAGGAACCTTGGTCAACTTTTCCTCTGCCCCAACTGAAGTGCCGGTTGAGATCAGCTAACTAAGAGCAAACTGGGAATCAAACCAGGGACTTTCCTGGTCTGTATGGGTCAGGAACTCACCGTCGACCAGATGAGCCATTAAGGGGTGAGGATGGAGTCATCACACAGTTGCAAAACATAGCGAATGACCCAGAACTGAAGTTAATGCTCGAACAGCCACCTTCTCATCAGCTATGTTTCAAGAATTGAAGAGAATGAGGACCTGAGCTTAATTTGCCAGAGAGGAATTTTCACCTGTCAGATAAGATGAAGGGGCTACACATTTTGTCCAACGTATCAACAAAGTCAATTAAACACCACCTCCATGGCGTTCCCTGTTGCCAAACAGATTTTGAATAAAAGCTTGCGGCTGAAAATGATGTCAACACTAAGTAGAAATTAATTTATTTCATCGTCGACTACCTTCAAGCTAGTTTTTGGGTTAAATATCATCTGTTAAGAACATAAGAAATAGGAGGAGTAGGCCATATGGCCCCTCGAGCCTGCTCCGCCATTCAATCAGATCACGGCTGATCTTCAACCTCAACTCCACTTTCCCGCCCGATCCCCAGATCCCTTGATTCCCCTAAAGTCCAAAATTCTATCAATCTCAGCCTTGAATATACTCAACGACTCAGCATCCACAGCCCTCTGGGGTAGAGAATTCCAAACATTCACAACCCTCTGAGTGAAGAAATTTCTCCTCATCTCAGTCCTAAATGACCAAGCCCTTAAGCCTGAGACTATACCCTATAGTTTTAGACTCTCCAGCCAGGAGAACCAGCCTCTCAACATCGACCCTGTCAAGCCCTCTCAGAATGTTATATGTTTCAATGAGGTCACCTCTCATTCTTCTAAACTACACAGAGCATAGGCCCATTCTACACAATCTCTCCTCAAGCAACAATCCCAGAGGTGAAAGGACAATATGTAGCCCCAAACACCACCCACTCCCATTAGAGAGTAAGGGGGTACACACTGTCCTTTCAGATGCTCTGTGGCTAAGAGGAGGGAGAGGGATTGATTCATCAGTTTAACCGCCCCTCCTGCCCCAAATCTTAATCGGGGCTCAAGGTTCCACAGCTGAAAGCTCAACGACAGCATATTTCAGATGAAGGGCACAAGGCTACAACCCCAACAGCGAAGGCCTTCTTACCCAAGATACGACTCTCCCATTGAAGCAGGGCAGCTTTGCATTGTCATCAGAGATCTCTTCCTTCACGACACTGAAAATTAAACAAAGATCGGCATGAAATGCTGTTAACTCAGGGCTGGCAGTACAGGGGAAAAAAACAAATGATTTACTTGGAGGAAAAGAGGAGTGTCAATGAGTGAATATTTCAATAGAACTTAAAATAAAATACTGTCATCTCTTCCCTAACCATCCAAGTTTGCACTGCCCACTTTTACATTAAAAAACTTACATTTATACAGTGCGTTCCTCGACCTCAGGACATCCCAAAGCGCTTTACAACCGATGAGATATTTTTGAAGTGTAGTCACTGTTGTAATGTAGGAAACAGAGCAGCTATTTTGCACACAAACAGCAATGTGATAATGGCCAGATCATCTGTTTTAGTGATGTTGGTTGAAGGATAAACATTGGCCCAGGACACAGGGGAGAACTCCCCTGCTCCTCTTCGAAACAGTGGCTGTGGTATCTTTTACGTCCACCTGAGAGGACAGAAGGGGCCTCGGTTTAACGTCTCATCCGAAAGACGGCACTGGAGTGTCAGCCTACATTACATGCTCAAGTGTCTGGAGTGGGACTTGAACCCACAACCTTCTGACTCAGAAGCAAGTGTGCTACCCACTGAGCCACGGGTGACATTAGGGTTTTTTTTAAATCCGATTTTTAGAGCAAGCTCCTTGTGCCAGTCTGCTCCATTTATATTTACAGATTATGGACACTCTCCATTGTTTGTTGGTAGTGGGCCGAGCAGGCAGCCCACCTGGGCAGCAGCAAACGATTTTCACAGCTGCAGGAGTCATAACTCTGCATTAAAATGGGCTAAAATAATTAGCTGCCTAGGAACGAGACACCCGATCCCAAAAAACGAAACGCTAAGGACAATATCCAAAGTTATACTCCTTTGGGACACACTTTGCAGTCATTTTCAGCACTGAACTGGTTTCATGCATTGAAGGAGCAGCAGAGCTTTATCTGATGGAAGACTCCTAGACTCGGATAATCTGGCTACACTCCACAGTTGCAACAGTGTAAAGAGGACCGTTTATATTAGCTGACAGAGGGAGGGGTGTTGAACCACTGTTTGCTGCACTTAGTAAAGTAAAAGCACTTGAAGTTTCTTTGATAACAACTTGCATTTATATAGTGCCTTTAATGTAATAAAACATCCCAAGGCACTTCACAGGAATGTAATAAACAAAATTTGACACAAACACATATTAGGACAGGTGAACAAAAGCTTGGTTTCAAGGAGTGACTTAAAGGAGGAGAGGTAGAGAGGCGCAAAGGTTTACAAAGGGAATTCCAGAGCTTAGGGCCTAGGCAGCTGAAGGCACGGCCGTCAATATGAGGAGCAAAGGAAATTGGGGATGCGCAAGAGGCCAGAATTGGAGGGGCGCAGAGATCTTGGAGGATTGTTGGGCTGGAGGAGGTTACAGAGATAGGGAGCGGCAAGGCCACGGAGGGATTCGAAAACAAGGATGAGAATTTTTAAAATCAAGACGTTGCCAGACTGGGAGCCAATGGAGGTCAGCAAGCATTGAGGTGATAGGTGAACAGGTCTTGGTGCAAGTTAGGATACGGGCAGCAGAGTTTCGGATGAGCTCGAGTTTACGGAGTGTGGTAGGTGTTGCACTGTGGAGTGTAGCCAGATTATCCGAGTCTAGGAGTCTTCCATCAGATAAAGCTCTGCTGCTCCTTCAATGCACGAAACCAGTTCAGTGCTGAAAATGACTGCAAAGTGTGTCCCAAAGGAGTATAACTTTGGATATTGTCCTTAGCGTTTCGTTTTTTGGGATCGGGTGTCTCGTTCCTAGGCAGCTAATTATTTTAGCCCATTTTAATGCAGAGTTATGACTCCTGCAGCTGTGAAAATAGTTTGCTGCTGCCCAGGTGGGCTGCCTGCTCGGCCCACTACCAACAAACAGGGCGTAGCTCACTGGTTACGATTACCACCTGCCCCGTTTTGGATTTGACAGTCCAGTTTTTGCCAGGGCTGTTGGGACATTTCACCAACTAGATTAAGAGGGTACAGTGGAGATTTACGAGGATGTTGCCAGGACTGGAGAACTTTAGCTATGAAGATTGGATAGGCTGGGGTTGTTCTCTTTGCAACAGAGGAGGCTGAGGGGTGATTTAATTGAACTGTACAAAATTATGAGAGGCCTAGTTAGAGTGGAGAGGAAGGACCCATTTCCCTTAGCAGAGAGGTCAATAACCAGGGGGCATAGATTTAAAATGATTGGTAGAAGGATTAGAGGGGAGCTGAGGAAAAATCTTTTCACCCAGAGGGTGGCGGGGGTCTGGAACTCACTGCCTGAAAGGGTGGTAAAGGCAGAAACCCCCAACTCATTTAAAAAGTACCCGGATGTGCACCTGAAGTGCCGTAACCTACAAGGCTACGGACCAAGTGCTGGAAAGGTGGATTGGGCTGGGTGGACACGATGGGCTGAATGGCCTCCTCCTGTAAATTTTCTATGATTCGGCAACAAAAATCTGCTTTCTAAATGAGAAAGTCCTTTTTTATTTGTCAACTGTCTATGGGCCCTTTGAAAATAGCATCATGGGCTGTTTGCCCCACCAATTCCGTAAGTAGAGGGGTCTCGCTAAAAATGGACATTCCAAACTGACGATTTCAAGTCCCAATGGTTTTACAATCAGCTTGCAGCCAGCTGTGTGTGACCCGAGCTTCGGGAACTGAGAGCATAAACACACCACTGCCGTCAATATAAAAAGGGCCATATGTCCTTTTAAATGTTTTTTTACTTTAACATCTTATGATGTGAAAGCATCAGCTCTTCCAATGAACTTTCAAAGAAAGCACCAGAACTCCAGTTGTGATCCCTGCCCCAATTTGGTTTTGGACTTGGCAACAGCTGACAGCCCAAGTGTTGGTGCTTCTGCGTACCACATCACTGGTTCATCCAGCACGTGCCTCGATATCAACTGCATCCTCATTTAATCCACGAATTAAGAAAGTTCAAGACTACTTGGCCTTTCAGGGATGTTGCTGAGTTGGGATCACTTTGAACTTGTCGGTCTCCCTTCCTCCATCAACTCCAACTTGTCTGAAGCTCTGTCGCATGTATTCTGTCCCGTACCAAATCCTCCCTGAACTATATTGGCTTCCTGTCCCCTAATGCATTATATTTAAAATCCTCGTCTCAAGTCCCTCCAGCGCCTCACTCCATCCTGATCTCTGCAAGCTCCTTCATCTTCTTATCTCCTCGGGAATCTGGCCCCAGCCTTCCTTCAACCCACCATTGTTGGTGGAGCTTTCAGCCAACCCTGTCCTCCTCTCTGGAACTCCTTCTCCAATCTCTTGAAACAAACTTTTGGTCACCCCTCCCAATCTCAGGATTCCTGGTTCAGTGTTCATTTTCTTATCCCTATCTGTGAAGTGCCTTACATTAAAGGCAAGTTGTTCTTGTTAAACCTCCCACTATGGGTACACCCCAAGGTGGGGTAGGGTTTGGCTTTTTCTATAGATAAAGCAACCAGTAAGATTCTGGGTGCTCTCTTCACCCCACCCCCAACAAACTGTAGAGGTCAGAAGGTCGCAAGTACAATCCCTGTTCTGTACTGACTTTAGTTGGTCTCAGCCAAGGATCAGAAGCTAGGGCTACAATTAGCCTCAAAGCCCCAGGGCTAAGGAGAACAGTCAGCCAGGGTTCCTGCTCCTGATCACCAACCAATAAACTGTTGCTGGAAAGTAAACGTCTGGACCTTCAGTGAAGACTGCATGGTCAAAGAGCCTACCAGCATTCACTCTCTAGGCTCACACATTGAAGAGTGGTCATTTGGCAGAGATATCAAGGGCTACCAGAATCTGTGGACCAGAACGTCAGCAATCCTTGGGCAAGGAAGAGGCAGAAGAAAAAAAATTGTTACTGGAGTGATGGGATAGAGTTGACTCAGACCTGACTGATATCTTTCACCCTTAGTGCTTTGAAGAATAAAGGGTTTGATAACCTAAATAAGTGAGCACAAAGCCAAAATGAAGAAAGTTACGCGAGTGCCTAACGCAGTGAATGTGCTCACCTCTGGGGCGCATCTGTTCAGACACTTGCTACGTCTCAGCATGGGCACATTATTCAGCAGCTCAAAATACAAAATGGGGACATTCAAACCCATTTCTTTTCAGCACTGATAGGTTGGAATGTGCATGGTGGTCAGGGACCATTAATTGGAGTGTACAGTTAGTGTTTAATTAACAGAGGAAAAAGAAAAATTCCAGCCTGCGGAAAGGCTCCCGTCTCCTTTTGAAACAGCCGTGGGTTCTGGAGGTCTATTCATAAAGAACAGCACAATACTTGAACTAACGAGCTGCTTGATATTCAGATTTCAATCAGCCCAGCTAATCAGTTAGCCAAAAAGAATGTGAAGGACTGACCCAGAAACAAGAAAAATAGTCACATTCGTCCCCCCTGCCCCGCTTATCAGTGTTGCATGGAGTGTTGTCACCAGTTTAATATGGCATGATGGGGAGAGCCTGAAACTTTCACACAGTCAGAATGCAGACACTTTTTCCTGATTTCAATAAGTTGCAAGGATGCGTGTGAAAGTTTCATACCATGTCTACTTGAACTGCGATGGTAATGGTGGTACAAGTATAGGTGTGGTCCTTCCAAACTTAGGTTGTGTCTGGAGAGAACATAAGAACATAAGAACATAAGAAATTGGAGCAGGAGTAGGCCAATCGGCCCCTCGAGCCTGCTCCGCCATTCAATAAGATCATGGCTGATCTGATCCCAACCACAAATCTAAAGAACACAAGAAGTCGGAGCAGGACCCGGCCACATAGCCCCTGGGCCCTCTCCGCCACCCACAGGGCATTGACCGATCCGAACTCAGCTTCATGTCCAATTTCCTGCCCGCTCCCCATAACCCCTAATTCCCTTTACTTCTAGGAAACTGTCTATTTCTGTTTTAAATTTATCTAATGATGTAGCTTCCACAGCTTCCTGGGGCAGCAAATTCCACAGACAAGCAGTTTCAGCTGTGTAATACTAAGTTAATCTACAACTGTTGGGCCCCCAGATCTGTCACTGTATAACACTGGGGT
Source organism: Heptranchias perlo (assembly GCF_035084215.1). Classification (NCBI taxonomy): domain Eukaryota; kingdom Metazoa; phylum Chordata; class Chondrichthyes; order Hexanchiformes; family Hexanchidae; genus Heptranchias; species Heptranchias perlo. Next base: position 27,436,740 of record NC_090359.1, on the reverse strand, counting down.
AGAGTACTGGTGGGTACAGGTCTGTCACTGTATAACACTGGGGTACAGTACTGGTGGGTACAGGTCTGTCACTGTATAGCGCTGAGGTGCAGTACTGGTGGGTACAGGTCTGTCACTGTATAACACTGGGGTAGAGTACTGGTGGGTACAGGTCTGTCACTGTATAACACTGGGGTACAGTACTGGTGGGTACAGGTCTGTCACTGTATAACACTGGGGTACAGTACTGGTGGGTACAGGTCTGTCATTGTATAACACTGGGGTACAGTACTGGTGGGTACAGGTCTGTCACTGTATAGCGCTGAGGTGCAGTACTGGTGGGTACAGGTCTGTCACTGTATAGCGCTGGGGTGCAGTACTGGTGGGTACAGATCTGTCGCTATATAATACTGGGGTACAGGTCTGTCACTATAACACTAGGGTACAGGACTGGTGGGTACAGGTCTGTTAATGTATAGCATTGGGGTACAGTACTGGTGGGTGCAGGTCTGTCACTATATAACATTGGGGGATAGTACTGGTGGGTACGGTCTGTTGGTGGGTGCAGGTCTATCACAGTATAACACAGGCATAGTACTGGTGGGTACAGGTCTGTCACTGTATAACATGGGTACAGTACTGGTGGGTACGGGTCTGTCGGTGGGTTCAGGTCTGTCACTACATAACAGAGGTACAAGTCTGTCACTATATAGCGCTGGGGTCTGGGGTATATTACTGGTGGGTACAGGTCCATCATTGTACACATTCTCACCATACCCGTTCCTTTCTTTTCCCACAGATCGCTAGCCCAAGCACAGCTTGGTTTGTTAATCAGTAATAATAATTGATCCGGTTTTAATTTCAATAATAAAAACAGCACAGGGACACAGAAAGCCCGAACGAGAAACAATCATTTCAAATCTACATGTAGCTGCGCGTGGGCGTGAAGGTGAAAGCGTCAGTTGCGGTACAAGGAAGCTCATCTCTGACCCAAACACGGAAACTCGTGGGTTAAGTGGGGTAAATAGAGGTTACATCAACAATCAGAAACTCTCATACTTCATACAGTTGCAGACTACAAATATATCTCACTCAAGTTCTGCAGAATACTTGGGAGGAGGAAATGTTTATACCAGTACAAGTTAATTCAGGGCATTTATGATAGATTTAACTGGGACCAGGAAACATCTAAATCCCAACATCTCAGCTTTGGGACGGCTGTGCTTATCCCCAACCAGCTCAGCCAGTCAACAACCCAGTGAAAAAGAGCCTCAGATGCAGCCAGCCCAGCGAACATCTAGCAGAGGCTGGGACACAGGCAAGAACTTATCCACCCAAGACTTCGCTGTTTACTAACCACCCAATAGCTCAGTGGGTAAATGCACTACCTGCAGAAGTTGTGAGCCACAAAGAACACAGCACCCCATGTTCCGGTCCGATTATTCTATTCCAGTGCCAGCTGTGGCTCCGACGATAGCACTCTCACTTCTGAGTCAGAAGGTCTCACTCCAGAGACTAGAGCACATAATCAAGGCCGACACTTGCAGTACTGAGGGGGTGCTACACTGTCGGAGGTGCCGTCTTTCAGAAGAGACGTTAAACCGAGGCCCCGTCTGCCTCTCAATCGGACGTAAAAGATCACACAGAACTATTCAAAGAGCAGGGGATTTCTCCTGGTGTCCTCGCCAATATTTACCCCTCAACCAACATCACTAAAACAGATTACGTGGTCATTATCGCACTGCTCTTTGTGGGATCTTGTTGTGCGCAATTTGGCTGCCGCGTTTCTCTGCATTACAACAGTGACAACACTTCAAAAGTACTTCAATGGCTGTAAAGCGCTTTGGCAGTGAAAGGCGCTCTATAAATGCGCGCTCTTCCTTTATGCGCTGTGCTGATCACCTTGATGCAAGGAGGATATCCATTGCTAAAGGCAGCACACAGGAGAGCAGCAAGGTTGATCACCGGTGTCACAAGGGAGAGCTACAAGGAAAGGATAAGCTAGAGCTCTTCAGCCTTGTAGAGACGTTTCAAAAGGAGAGCATATCAGGAATAGAATACTTAAAGAAATGGAAACTGGAGACAATAATTTTGAATACGAGGCAGTGACATGAAGTGCAAATTTAGGATAAGCTGTCAGGAAATATTTCATTACACAGAGTGTGATCAACAGCTGGAATAGAGTTAACAGGAAGAAGGGTGGGCAAGGCCAGGCCAGGACACGACTCATTTAAGAAACAGCTGGATGCTGTAATGGGAGGCGGTAGGGATCGGATTCTGGAAGGATGGGACCAAATGGACTGAACGGGCCTCTTCATCCAAATCTGTATCGTTGTTTCAAGCCTTGCGCGCACCATATAAAGGAGACAGTGTATTCCACTCACCGGTATTCACTTCTGATTAATTTGCCAACCAGCCCTGGGGACACCAGTTCTGTCTTCATCAAAGGGGAAACGGACTGATCTATTAAATGCAGGCAGGTTCGTGCACTTGATTAGAACACCGGACTTTCACCTCTGGGACTTGAGCTCTCTCCCAGCCCAGACTAATGGACTCTCTCCCAACTATATGGACCCCATGTGAAATGAGCTTTAGCCAATTCCAACCACACTCTTAGTGGGTGTAGGCCAACAGCACAGAATTATTAATGATTCAGTCCGGTCGATCTCAGAGCCCACATCAACAGTGTGGAAATAAAAACATCACCCTGAGATCAGGATTAACACCTTGCTGTGGCATAGCAGAAGGACCTTTACCCTGCACTCAACATGTGCCATACCTGACCTGAGAGTACTTGATATGACAGCGTGAAAGGAGCTGGAAACAGTCAGATGAGACTGCCATGCTCTTTCCCAGACTGGTACATCGCCACACTCCTTTGTGCTTTACTCTGCACCTGGCTAGTGTCCCACAGGACCTAGGAGTGCTTAACAACGACAATGGACGCTATAAGTGGAAAAACATCAATTTTTCTGCCATAAACTTCCCTCACCTTATGGACAAAAATCCACTAAATAAATAAAACTTCAATTGCAAGACAAGACAGTTACCATGGGATTGGGTGAATACAGGCTACCTACAGCACCAAAGCATAAACAGAAGGAGCTCAGTGGGCTGAATGTCATTCTTAGTTCTCAGATTCTTACATCCTGCAGACCAGTTTCCAGGAACATCCTACTATAGGAATATTGAAGTCTAGTGCTTTGGGGCATCTTGAGAATGTGAAAGGTGCTATTTAAATGCAAGTTCTTTAGTCTCCTCAGTCAATCTCAATTTTACAGATTCCAAACAGGTTTTGAGTAGATGAGGAACAGTGTGCGAAGAAAGTATCTGAACAATTGATTTAAAATGTTGTGTTCTGGGGACATCCAAGACCAGGGGCTGATCGTTCAGCTTTTTGTTTTAAGACAACCTCTAAGCATTTTCTTCAATCCACAGAAACGCCAGACTGCCGTGCTAGATCCTGGATTATATTCAGTTACTGTGTGTAAGCTACATGTATATTGTTAATGCTTCGGTACAGTATATTCTTATGTTTATGCTAAGCCGCTGTACACCCCGTTTTTTGCTCAAAATTACCAGCTTATAAGCAGCAATTTCAAAATCCTCAGCCTGTGTAGAAAAGCAGAGTATGACCTACTCTCAAGTTTCTCCCAACGACACTTTGTATCCCGATTATGGGAGTGCTCAAGACTAGAATCAGGTGATTCGCCCTCTAATTTCTCCCCTTTCCCTGTAGGAAAATGTAGGATAGTTTCCTGAAGGCACAGATCAGGGTGTGAGGAATCACAACTGAGGACTCGGTGAGCAGCTCCAAACACCCTCCCACGTATGTAGTTCTTTTAAAAATTAAAAACACAAGTTCCGTTTTGTGGTTTGGCAGAAACCCAATTCTAAATTTCAACTGTTGCAACTCAAAATATCACTGATTTCTTTCCGTTACAAAAAAAGTCCATCGGCCTGACTAAATACAGCACGATGGGGACAGTTTGAATAGAAAAGCTTCGAAACAGACACATTTCAGCTCCAGCAAGAAAACAGATCATTCAGTCATGTGTTTGAAATTACCGTGTTCAAACTCGATTTATACCCTACAAGATACAAACATGTGACAGCACACAATTACCCCCCTTCCAACCCAGCAATCTTCCGTGTGGGTGGAGAATGTTCACCTACTGTTGAGCCCTGAAGTGGTGGTGGGGAAACAAGGGAACTAGTGATTTCCCCCACCCACCCCAAAGCTGCAAGAAAACAAAGTTGGGTCTCCAACAATAGCATTAGATACAACTGAGTAACAATGGAGGCCAGTCTGTAACGTACTGGGGCAGCAGGCTAATAGAAAAAGTTCACCCTTCTCAAGCAACCACTGGATTCTCAGGTGCCCAGTCCAGATTGTATAAGCCCGTTAAAATTCAGAAAATCCACAGCCTAGTTGTAAGACGACTCCTTTGGCCAGGTTTCAATAAAGCCTTGCAAAGAGAGAAGGAGAAATAAACAGATTCCTTTCTGCCATTTTCTCAGTTTCAATCCCTTTTACTGTGGTCAGACACAAAGCAAAAACTTTAAATTGTCAGCTAGGACCCTTTTTGGGGAGGGGGATCAAGAGAAGAAAAAAAAAGGATGAAGGAAGTACAAAGAAAGAGAACTGGGATATTTGCAGGGCAGGAATGGGGGGAGGGAGGGGAAAGAGAGAGAGAAAAAAGGGAGGCTTGGAGACAAAACAGATCCATAGACACTCCTGCTGCCAGCAAAGGGCAGCCGCAATTCCAGACACAGAAACACCCTCCAGATTCCGAGAAAAATTACAGCAAAACAGGGGACCGGGATGTAATTTACCAGCAAGAGGAAAATTAAAGTAGGGAATTGGGACACACTCCTTCCCCCCCCCCCCCCCGGGATACATCAAATTCAACTGAAATCACTAGGAAATTAATTTGTTTCCCGGCCCAATAGAGATAAAGTGGGATTCGACAACATTCCGGGGTGGGTAAGAAAGATCCAAAGTTTCCGAGGGAGAGGATTTAAGTGGATCCAGATTTGAACTATTAGGATGGGACTCGCTCACTCGGAGTTTAAACACTTTCAGATTTCTGGCATCGATTCCCAGCAGCGGGAGTAAAGGGAAAAACACACAACACCAGACAGACACAAAAAGCCCCGAGTCCCGGCCGGGAGACCGGCTCTCTCCTCCCCCCAGCTCAGTGAAGCCCGGGGGCAAAGGGGGTAAATAAACTCTCGGTAAAGTGAGGGGCGAGAAAATCAAAAATCTGGAAACTTTCCCGTAAAATCCCAACGGGACAGAGTGAGGAATTTCAAAATGGAGGAGAAGGGAAGGGGAGAGACACAAACAAGGGAAGGGAAAGAGGGAGGAAGAGGCCGGGAGAGGGGGGCCGGGGCCTGAGGGTGGGGGGCCCGTGGGGAGCACGGTACATTAGCCCCCCGGGGGTGCAGGGAGTCCGGTACAGGAGGCCGGGGGAAACTGAGGGGGAGGGAAGACGGGCCCCGAAGGGCGGGAGGAGAGGGGGCCGGCGGGAGGAGAGGGGGCCGGGGGGTGAAGAGATGGGAGCCGGGCGGGGGAGGAGAGATGAGGAGGAGGAGACGGGGTTAGCGGGGGGGGGGTTGCGGGGGAGCAGGGGGGTTGTATGGGGGGAGCAGGGGGGTTGTATGGGGGGTGGGGGGTGGGGGTTGTATGGGGGGTTGGGTGGGGGGGTGGGGTGGGGGGTTGTATGGGGGGGTGGGGGCAGGGGGGGTTGTATGGGGGGGTGGGGGCAGGGGGGTTGTATGGGGGGGTGGGGGCAGGGGGGTTGTATGGGGGGGTGGGGGCAGGGGGTTGTACGGGGGGGTGGGGGTTGGGGGTTGTATGGGGGGGGGGAGGGGGGTTGTATGGGGGGGGAGGGGAGGGGGGGTTGGGGGGGGAGGGGAGGGGGGGTTGGGGGGGGAGGGGAGGGGGGGTTGGGGGAGGGGAGGGGGGGTTGGGGGAGGGGAGGGGGGGTTGGGGGAGGGGAGGGGGGTTGGGGGAGGGGAGGGGGGGTTGGGGGAGGGGCTGTATGGGGTTGGGTCTCTTCTCTCCGCCCCCCCCTCCAAGCCTCGGGCCTGCTCCTTACCCGAAGTCCTGGTCCATGGATTTGAAGAAGAATTTGTAGTTTGGCTTGTTGAGCACCAGCTTGAAGTCGGCCAGCGTGACCCTATCGGCCGGGAGCTGCAGCTTGACCAGGTACGGCGTCTCCTCCTCGTCCATGTGGTAAATGATCTTGGTCTCGGCCATGGCGGCGGCTGCTGGCTGCCGGGGCTCGAGCTCCGGCTGTTCCTCCGGCTCCGGCTCGCGCGCGCCCCCGACCCCCCCCCCTCAGAGCGCGAGCGCGCGCGCCCGCCCGCTCCACAGATTAAACCCCCCCCACCTCGCGCAGCGGCGTCTGACGTCACCGCGCACAGCAAGGAGGCGGGGCCTCGAACTGATTGTGACGTCAGGGGGTTCCTGAATATTAATCGCGGGCTTTTAGAATGATACATGGCGGGCGGGGGGGGGGGGGGGGCATTCGGCCCATCGTGTCCCTGCCGGCTCTTGGAAAGAGAGCTCGCCCATTAGTCCCACTCCCCATAAACCCTGCAAATGGCCTGTTTCTGAGCTGTCAATTCTATGTTTAAAAAAAATCTCGGGGTGGGAACGATCACCAGGAAGTAAGGTCATCAGATGATGTGGTCTGCCACAGCAGCACCGACAATGTGGATGTGGGGCTTTAATGTGCGTCGATAATTGTGCAGGAATGTCTCATCTGCAGCACAGTGGTTTCTTTACGTAGACAGTTTAAGAAGTGCAGCGAGCACTTAGATCAGAGAATTGTAAACAATTTTACAACACCAAGTTATAGTCCAGCAATTTTATTTTAAATTCACAAGCTTTCGGAGGCTTCCTCCTTCCTCAGGTGAACGATGTGAAAAAACATCTTTGTCTTTTTTCACATCGTTCACCTGAGGAAGGAGGAAGCCTCCGAAAGCTTGTGAATTTAAAATAAAATTGCTGGACTATAACTTGGTGTTGTAAAATTGTTTACAATTGTCAACCCCAGTCCATCACTGAGATCAGAGAGGCAGACAGCGGAGTACAGCAGCTCGCTCACTCACTCACTCACTCTCTCACTCACTCACTGACTGACGCTCTGATCTTGCCTGTTAATTAAGCCCCACCCCCAAAAAAAACACTGAAGCTTTTAAAATCTCCCGGATTTAAGTAATTTCCCTGGTGACTCAGATGGAACAAGACAATTGGTCTTAATGGCCCGGAGCCATAAAGGGCGGGGAGGCGAATCAACCAGGGTTCCAAGCATGAGAGGCTTTAGTTATGTGGAAAGACTAGAGAAACTGGGACTCTTTTCATTAAAGCAGTGGTTAACAACGGCAACAAGAACCTGCATTTATATAGCGCCTTTATTGTAGTAAAACATCCCAAGGAGGGGTGGGAAGATGAGATGAGGAGGGAGGGGGAGGGGAGGGGAGGAGGGAGGGGGAGGGGAGGGGAGGGGGGAGGGGGGGGGGAGGAGGGGAGGGGAGTCGAATAAGAGTTGGGACTACTACTAAAAGCACAACATATCCCAACTGCAAATTCTAAGGTGTTTTTCGATGATTCAGGGACTTTATATTGTCCTTTTATTCCTGATAACGCAGACCATCTGTTCATTTATTGAATGTTGGAGTGAGGTTTGTTGGTTCACCTCCCTGGGTTCCATTACACCTCCCTGAAACCTGTCCCTCTGCATCGTTCCCACCTGTCCCCCCCCAGTCAGCCATCTGTCGCTCCCCACGCACATCTCCATTTATGCTGTGACTGGATGTTTTAACACTCCTGTGGTCACAGTCCTAACCTGAGGGGATCATCTTACGGATCGCTAAATCTTCCTGTCTCCCGTGACCTCTGACAGGGCTGAGCAGGGTCAGGCAAGGACCTGTATGTTTGTCAGTGTCCCTTGGGAACTGCCTCAGTCGATGTACAGCAGCAATCTCTGTACCTACTGGCTGGATCGAGCTCAGAAACACAGGGGAATACACACTGTCTCCAATCTGCATCTCAACCCCCAAATAAATTCTACCGTGCAAACATCTAGAAACACACACAGCTGAACCTCACTCCCAAGAGAAAAAAGATCTTGCATTTATAAAGCGCCTTTCAGGACCTCCCAAAGCACTTTACAGCCAATAAAGTACTTTTTGAAGTGTAGTCACTGTTGTAATGTAGGAAACGAGTTTAGAAGGTTGAGGGGTGATCTGATCGAAGTTTATAAGATATTAAGGGGAACAGATAGGGTGGATAGAGAGAAACTATTTCCGCTGGTTGGGGATTTTAGGAGTAGGGGGCACAATCTAAAAATTAGACCAAAACCTTTCAGGAGCGAGATTAGAAAACATTTCTACACACAAAGGGTTGTAGAAGTTTGGAACTCTCTTCCGCAAACGGCAATTGATACTAGCTCAATTGCTAAATTTAAATGTGAGATAGATAGCTTTTTGGCAATCAAAGGTATTAAGGGATATGGGCGAAAGGCAGGTATATGGAGTTAGATCACAGATCAGCCATGATCTTATCAAATGGCGGAGCAGGCACGAGGGGCTGAATGGCCGACTCCTGTTCCTGTGTGGCAGCCAATTTGCGCACAGCAAGATCGCACAAACAGCAATGAGATAAATGACCAGATAGCCTGTTTGCACTGCACCGTTCCTAATACACTGAAAACTCCTTATAATTTACAAGTGGAGTGAAGGTGATTAGTGTCTGCCAATCTACTTTCCTCTCAGTTTTAAAAATTAACAGACAACGAAGGTTTAAAGAGACATAGGAAGGAATTTTACACTGGCCCACTAACCAATCACAACCACAAAAGCTACCCCCCCCCCACCTTTAACCAGAGACAAAGTCAGGGCATCTTCTGTTCCTGTGCCAGGCAATCAACAATTGGGCAGAAAATCCCCAGCCTATTTCTGTGCTGTAAACTCGATGTAACAAACACAGAAACAAACGTACACTCAAACACACAAGCGCGTGCGCCTACAGGCAAACACGCACCCAAACACCAACACTTTCCCCGAGGAGGTACTGGATACAGAGTGGGTGCTGGAAGTTGAGCTGATTTCGTTGCCCTTTACAGGGCCGGGAGGTGCGGAGGCCGAATGGAGCCCGAACTGCTGCACTGTCCAAGACCAGGAAACTCAAGTATTGCACCAGCCCACCAGGACCATCGGGATGGGGGCGAACTATTGGAGGAGGGGCATTAGCACCTGGGATTTTCTCATCAATTTCCCCCCCGCCCAGCCGGCCCACCTCCATCTTCTGCTGAAGACGACGACTATCACCGAGGTACGGATTCCGCAGGCACCGCCCACCTCCCGATACTTTGTACCAAGCGGCCAACCTTCACGTGTGAGCCCGAACAGTGAGTGTCGCCAGGCGACTGTACCATACAGGGCGTCATAGCTCAGCCCCTCATCCCATCCTGTCACCAGCAGAGCTCACTGGACAGTGATCAGGGGAGCAGAATCCCCGGCTGATTTCCCCAGCAGGAGTCAGCACCACCAGGAGAGAAGGGGGGAGATAAAAGCCCAGGGGAAGCAGCAGGTCCCACCGGGCTTCAGACCTGGCCTGTTACTGAACAGATTCAGGAAGTGACAGCACCAACAGGTTGTGATCAGTGTAACAGAGAACGGCTCGGTTTATTTACAGCGCTTCTGATAAAGTACACCAATATATTCATTTAATTCTCTACAATGAAAATATGCATCCGTCGATATGTACACAAAATTGTTATTAAACAAATAAATATAATCGATAAAAATATCTGTACAGTGTTAGTGGAAGACCCGCTGCCCACAGTTTCTGCAAAGCTCCAAACCCAACGTTTCCGGGAGGTGAGGCTCCTGATTCACAGGGACGCAGCCGCTCACCTTTCCCCATACTCGGATATCCCAGCCTGCTCTCAGACCTGTCGGTGAAACATAACACACGAGTCAGTACCTGAGCTGGGGTCAGTGGCTAAAAGGCCCAGACCAATGTGGGACTGAACCACAAGCAGCAGGAGGGTCCCAGCTTGATAGCTGGAGATGCCCTGCCATGTGGGACCGGGCCCTTCCCCTGGCACCCTGCCCCATGGGACCGGGCCCTTCCCCTGGCGCCCTGCCCCGTGGGACCGGGGCCCTTCCCCTGGCGTCCTGCCTCATGGGACCGGGGCCCTTCCCCTGGCGCCCTGCCCCGTGGGACCGGGCCCTTCCCCTGGCGCCCTGCCCCATGGGGCCGGGCCCTTCCCCTGGCGCCCCGTGGGACCGGGCCCTTCCCCTGGCGCCCTGCCCCGTGGGACCGGGCCCTTCCCCTGGCGCCCTGCCCCGTGGGACCGGGCCCTTCCCCTGGCGCCCTGCCCCGTGGGACCGGGCCCTTCCCCTGGCACCCTGCCCCGTGGGACCGGGGCCCTTCCCCTGGCGCCCTGTGGGACCGGGCCCTTCCCCTGGCACCCTGCCCCGTGGGACCGGGGCCCTTCCCCTGGCGCCCTGTGGGACCGGGCCCTTCCCCTGGCGCCCTGCCCCGTGGGACCGGGCCCTTCCCCTGGCGCCCTGCCCCGTGGGACCGGGCCCTTCCCCTGGCGCCCTGCCCCGTGGGACTGGGGCCCTTCCCCTGGCGCCCTGCCCCATGGGACCGGGCCCTTCCCCTGGCGCCCTGTGGGACCGGGCCCTTCCCCTGGCGCCCTGCCCCGTGGGACCGGGCCCTTCCCCTGGCGCCCTGCCCCGTGGGACCGGGCCCTTCCCCTGGCGCCCTGTGGGACCGGGCCCTTCCCCTGGCGCCCTGCCCTGTGGGACCGGGGCCCTTCCCCTGGCGCCCTGCCCCATGGGACCGGGCCCTTCCCCTGGCGCCCTGCCCCGTGGGACCGGGCCCTTCCCCTGGCGCCCTGCCCCGTGGGACCGGGCCCTTCCCCTGGCGCCCTGTGGGACCGGGCCCTTCCCCTGGCGCCCTGCCCTGTGGGACCGGGGCCCTTCCCCTGGCGCCCTGCCCCGTGGGACCGGGCCCTTCCCCTGGCGCCCTGCCCCGTGGGACCGGGCCCTTCCCCTGGCGCCCTGCCCTGTGGGATCTGGTGCCCTGCACTCGACCCCTAACTTGGCTTCCTCAATTAATATAAACCAAACTCGATCCTGCCCCTACGGGCAGGTGTTGGGCTGCTCACTCACTGGAACAGACGGTCCTTGTTCATGGCGAATCGCAGCTCGTTCCATCACCGTCTCAGAAGTAAGCCGACTTTGGCACTTGCGTTTGTTCAGCCTGTGATCGGAGGAGAGGGTGGGTCATAAATACAGAGGATGTGATGTGTTGTCGGTCAGTGCCTGGATTAAGGGTTGTCCCCCCCCCAACTCCGAGATTGCTCTGGAGTCTCCGGCATTGCCCCCAGAGTCTCCAGGAATTGAGGATTAATCTCCCAGATACTCGCTGCGAGCAACACCCCAGGGAGAAAAATCACAGGGGCATTAAAAAAAAATGTGACCACAGCCCGGCTCCAACACACCCACTTCCGGGATTAACACAGACACGTTGGGATACGGGCACAGCAGACAGCTGGAGGTCCCGCCTCCACTTAAAGCCGGCGGGCCGATACTTAAAGGGGCAATGTACCTCATTGCGATAATTGAGATACTAAATGTTTTGTGTAATACAAAAGTAAAACAAATCTAACTTTACCTGTTCGGGTTTCCCATTGCTATTGATTCACGTCAGGTGAAAGCCGGCGGGAAGGGCCGGGTCTATGAGGTGAGTGCGGGCACTGCTTGTGGGCCCGGAGGAGCAGGAGTGTTTCGTTCAGGCCCAACAAGCTCACCTGGCCGATAGGACCCCCACAATCGCCCCCCACCCCAATGCAGAAAACCCCCTGATTTTCCGATGCTGGACCTTCCAATGTTGGACGCCCCCACCCCCGCCGGATGCTGGACCCCCCCCCCACCAATCTTGCCCAAGGCCCACCCGATGTCCCCCCACCTTCCCCCAACCCTCAAATTTCTTCCACGGTCCACAATCTCTCTCTCTCCCCTCTCCGACTCGCTGCTCCATTCCCTCCTGACAGCCGGCCTGTCACTCTGACTGCCTGGCGCGAGGGAAACCCAGAAGCACGAATACTTACCTTCATTTGAGTTGCGATCGCAGGTTGCGACGCATTCATTTGGCTTCTGGGTTTCCCCGCGCGGATATCCAAAGACGGGCTGGGTTCCCGGCTCCCAGCTAAAATCACGCCCGTGGTGTTCGTTGAGTTTAATTTTAAAAAATTGACTCCCTCCCCCGCCCAGGGTTTCAGTACAATTCATCACCCTGAGAATCCATCGGGGGTCTGTGTCGAGTTAGCTGGTATCAGTCGGAGCCGGCAATATAGAACCATACAGGACAGAACGAGGCCATTCAGCCCATCGTGCCTGTGCCAGCTCTTTGAAAGAGCTATCCAATTAGTCCCACTCCCCCTGCCCTTTCCCCATCGCCCTGCAAATTTTTCCCCTTCAAGTATTTCTCCAATTCCCTTTTGAACGTTATTATTGAATCTGCTTCCACCGCCCTTTCAGGCAGTGAATTCCAGATCAGAACAACTTGTTGCTAAAAAACATTCTCCTCATCTCCCCTCTGGATCCAGTACAGGCGATGTAATTGGCCTTAGGAGTCTCTGGGCTTCAGTGGGGAAAATCTGCCTGAGTTCCTGCTCCTGATCAGTGTCCAGTAACCCCTGCTTGCAAAGGGGTGTATGCGGATACTGGGAGACGGTAGGATGGGAGTTGGCGATGAAGCTCCCACAGTCGAATTGCTTCGCAACTATCAGGATTCACAGTGTCGAACGGTCAGCTGGGCAAGGTACTGGAGGATGGATGTCGTCCGTGGAACTGTCCCCCAGTGAGAGTCAGTGTCTGTGGAACTGTCCCCCAGTGAGAGTCAGTGTCCATGGAACTGTCCCCCAGTGAGAGTCAGTGTCTGTGGGACTGTCCCCCAGTGAGAGTCAGTGTCTGTGGAACTGTACCCCAGTGAGAGTCAGTGCCTGTGGGACTGTCCCCCAGTGAGAGTCAGTGTCTGTGGAACTGTCCCCCAGTGAGAGTCAGTGTCTGTGGGACTGTCCCCCAGTGAGAGTCAGTGTCTGTGGAACTGTCACCCAGTGAGAGTCAGTGCCTGTGGAACTGTCCCCCAGTGAGAGTCAGTGTCTGTTGAACTGTACCCCGGTGAGAGTCAGTGTCTGTGGAACTGTACCCCGGTGAGAGTCAGTGTCTGTGGAACTGTCCCCCAGTGAGAGTCAGTGTCTGTGGAACTGTACCCCAGTGAGAGTCAGTGTCTGTGGAACTGTCCCCCAGTGAGAGTCAGTGTCTGTGGAACTGTACCCCAGTGAGAGTCAGTGCCTTCAGGAGAGGTGATACAAAACTATAAAACAGAACGTTGAACCTAACCAAACAGATTGAGGAGTGGAACAGCAATGAAAGGCACTCACCGAGTCGACGTTCACTGAGCGGGGACTGCAGCTTCTGGGAGACCTCTCGTTCCCCCGATCTGGGGAATCCTGTCCCGCGTGTGACCGAGCAGGCTGCTTCCGTCCTTTACTCACACTCAAAGCCGTCACCTCCTTCCTCAGCAGGTTCATGGCGAACTCCTGGATTTACACAGAGAGAAGGGCCTCAGACATCAGTCAGTGCTCACTCCACCGCCCTCCCCCCGATTCCCCCTCCTAAAATCACTGGGTGTGAGAGGTGACAGCGTTTCATTCCCGTCCCCAACTCAGGAGCACCAGAGCACTGCAATCGGAAACAGATTATCTGGTCACTTTTCTCACTGCTGTACGTGGGATCTTGCTGTGCGCAAATTGGCTGCTGTGTTTCCTACATTACAACAGGGACTGTATTTGAAAATTAATTCATTGGGTGTAAAGCATTTATGGGATGTTCTGAGGGTAAACGCAGGTTCTATGTAAAAGCGAGCGTTCTGTTTAATTAAAAATGTTCTCTCCCTCCTCTAACATTTCTCCCCTGCCTTATATTTTTCAAGGCACTGACTCTCACTGGGGGACAGTTCCACAGACACCGACTCTCACTGGGGGACAGTTCCACAGACACTGACTCTCACTGGGGTACAGTTCCACAGACACTGACTCTCACTGGGGGACAGTTCCACAGGCACTGACTCTCACTGGGGGACAGTTCCACAGACACTGACTCTCACTGGGGGACAGTTCCACAGACACTGACTCTCACTGGGGGACAGTTCCACAGACACTGACTCTCACTGGGGGACAGTTCCACAGACACTGACTCTCACTGGGGGACAGTTCCACAGGCACCGACTCTCACTGGGGGACAGTTCCACAGACACTGACTCTCACTGGGGGACAGTTCCACAGGCACTGACTCTCACTGGGGGACAGTCCCACAGACACTGACTCTCACTGGGGGACAGTTCCACAGACACTGACTCTCACTGGGATACAGTTCCACAGACACTGACTCTCACTGGGGGACAGTTCCACAGGCACCGACTCTCACTGGGGGACAGTTCCACAGACACTGACTCTCACTGGGGGACAGTTCCACAGACACTGACTCTCACTGAGTGATGGGTTCCAATGGGTTAAAGTGCCCTCTGGTACCTTGCCCGCATGGTCATTCTTCATATAAGTGCCAGGACAGTCAGTGTCAGCAGCTGTGCTACTGTGGAGGGCATCACAGTTAAGCCCGCTACTGTCCTGGGCCTTTACCTGCAGAAATCGCTGGAGATGACTTTTACCAATTGTAGAAACCAACTGTAGCCCTCCCCCCACAACTGCTAAACGGCACAGCTGACTCAGCAAAGCGAGGGGAGAAAGCTTGGGGCTCTTGCCTTGTGTGTCTCAGTGGGACATGGGGAAGTGTATGTACCATGTGATGTATCGGGAGCGTCCCAGACTAGAACTGAAATGCCGGCTCCCTACGAACACAGACATCAGTCCAGCGATAACACCTCGAAACCATTCACTCCTAATGAGCACACTGGTGTCAGCCATTGGCCAACCCCGCAAGCACTACTCACCTCATCCTGAGCCAACTGGGCCAGTTTCTCATCCGCCTTTGTCTTTCGGAGCTGAGCTTTCTACAAAGAAGAGGAATGAGAATAACTTAAGAGTCCGAGGAGGAAATCCGAAGATCGTTCACTTTTTACCTCCCCTCTGACGGTGGTACGTGGTCCACAGGCCCTATGTTGCCCAATCACCATTTCGTCAGCCCAGGGAATGATTATTAGTGACTATCAGACCATGAAAGGCATCACAGCTACGCCCTATCCTGTTGCCATCTGATTCTGACATGCACAGGAGTCAGTGGACCGGGAACAGAGAGAGGGCCTTGGTTCAATTTACCTCTCGTAAACCCAGGGGTACTGAGGCCAACAGTAATACCTCTACCAAAGGTGGGGGGGGTCACTTACTGTGACATATACACTGAAGTGAGAGCGATCAGGTTCAGGCTGTACGGTGTGATATTATATATTACAGTGAAGGGGAGAGAGATGGGCACACATGGGCAGGGGAGAGTGATAGACAGGCCTAGACAGACAGAGAGAGACAGAAATGGAGAGAGGGAGAGACGGAGAGAGAGAGAGAGAGAGGGACACACATACAGAACGAGAGACAGAAAGAGAGAGAGACAGAGTCAGACACAGGGAGAGGAGACAGAGACATAGAGAGAGAGAGAGAGAGAGAGGGAGAGAGGGACACACATACAGAACGAGAGACAGAGAGAACGAGAGAGAGACAGAGTCAGACACAGGGAGAGGAGACAGAGACACACAGAGAGAGAGAGAGAGAGAGAGAGACACACAGACAGAGAGAGAAGGACAGAGGGAGAGAATGAGAGAGAGAGTTGGATGGAGAGTCTAGAACTAATGGGGCATAGCCTAAGGATAAGGGGTCGGCCATTTAGGACTGAGATGAGGAGAAATTTCTTCACTCGGAGGGTTGTGAATCTTTGGAATTCTCTACCCCAGAGGGCTGTGGATGCTCAGTCGTTGAGTACATTCAAGACTGAAATCGATAAATTTTTGGACTCTAGGGGAATCAAGGGATCTGGGGATCGGGCGGGAACGTGGAGTGAGGTAGAAGATCAGCCGTGATCTGATTGAATGACAGAGCAGGCTCGAGGGGCCGAATGGCCTACTCCTGCTCCTATTTCTTATGAGTTGCACAAAGGGATGCTGGGAATAATAAAGAATACAAATTAAGAGGGAAATGTGGTGCTTTAGCCCGGGTTTGCCCCGCCCTCCTGTCCGGTCACTACTCACTCTCAATTCCACCTCCTGAAGACCGATCAGTGTCTCATCGTTGCACCAGGAGGGAACAGTGGCCCCGTTCCTTGCGATCCTGGATCTGCCTTTGGGAGAGTCTGTTCTGATTTCTGAGACTCTCTGTTCCACTGTTAAACACAAAGGCACGAGAATTGGACTCGGAATTATACAGGGAGGACCCAAGGAACAGATCGAGCTGCCTGAACCTTTGTCTGTAAAGGCCCAGCTGATGGCTCAGTCAGTTAATGCACCGCCTTGGGTGGTGTTGGCCGTGGCTCAGTGGGAGCTCTCTCGCCTCTGAGTCACAAGGTCATGGGTTCAAGTCCCACTCCAAAGACTTGAGCACAAAGTTCAGGCTGATAATCACAGTGCCAGTACTGAGGAGGTCCTGGACTGTTGGAGGTGTCGTCTTTCGGACGAGTCGTTAAACCGAGGGCCCCGTCTGCCCTCTCAGTCCCATAACTGTACCCACGCCCATACCCGCTCCCGTACCTGCACCAGCTCCTGTACCTAGTCCTGTATCTGCGCCCGCTCCCGTAACTGCGCCCGCTCCTGCACCCGCTCCCGTACCTGCACCAGCTCCTGTACCCAGTCCTGTATCTGCTCCCGTACCCACTCCCGTAACTGCGCCCGCTCCTGCACCCAGTCCTGCACCCACTGCCGTACCTACACCAGCTCCTGTACCCAGTCCTGTAGTTGCACCCAGTCCTGCACCCGCTCCCGTACCTGCACCAGCTCCTGTACCTGTACCTAGTCCTGTATCTGCACCCACTCGCGTACCCAGTCCCGCACCCAGTCCCGTACCTGTTTCCGGTCCTGAACCTGAACGGGGTGTTTTCTCCTGCCGGTTTAATGGCGAGGGTGTTTGACTGCGGTCAGATTTGCTTCTTCCTGATCGGTCCCTGATATTGTTGACTGGGGACCTCAGCCGGTGAGCTTCTCTCCGATGACTGCTCTGCCCCCACCCTTCATCTACTGCCTTTACAACAAAAACAGAGCAAGAAAATTCTGTCACCAGTGAAATCCTTTCATTTTCCACAATCTGTCCCAGATGCAGGAACCTCGTAATCAGCCAATCACCACAAGGCCTGAGGAAGGATATGTGTTGCAGAGGGAGCATCAACAGGGCAATAAGAGCAGGTCAGAGGCTGGGTATCCTGCGGCGAGTGACTCACCTCCTGACTCCCCAAAGCCTTTCCACCATCTACAAGGCATAAGTCAGGAGTGTGATGGAATACTCTCCACTTGCCTGGGTGAGTGCAGCTCCAACAACACTCAAGAAGCTCGACACCATCCAGGACAAAGCAGCCCGCTTGATTGGCACCCCATCCACCACCCTAAACATTCACTCCCTTCACCACCGGCGCACTGTAGCTGCAGTGTGTACCATCCACAGGATGCACTGCAGCAACTCACCAAGGCTTCTTCAACAGCACCTCCCAAACCCGCGACCTCTACCACCTAGAAGGACAAAGGCAGCAGGCGCATGGGAATAACACCACCTGCACGTTCCCCTCCAAGACTTGAAAATATATCAGCCGTTCCTTCATCGTCGCTGGGTCAAAATCCTGGAACTCCCTTCCTAACAGCACTGTGGGAGAACTTTCACCACACGGACTGCAGCGGTTCAAGAAGGCGGCTCACCACCACCTTCTCAAGGGGCAATTAGGGATGGGCAATAAATGCCGGCCTCAAAACGATGCCCACATCCCATGAACGAATAAAAAAAAACAAGGAGCGATCTCCCCACCAGATCAACACCGAGGGATCTCCCCACCAGATCAATAGAGGGATCTCCCCACCAGATCAATAGAGGGATCTCCCCACCAGATCAATAGAGGGATCTCTCCATCAGATCAATAGAGGGATCTCCCCACCAGATCAATAGAGGGATCTCCCCACCAGATCAACACGGAGAGATCTCCCCATCAGATCAACACAGAAGGATCTCCCCAACAGATCAAAGGGATCTCCCCACCAGATCAACACCGAGGGATCTCTCCATCAGATCAATAGAGGGATCTCCCCACCAGATCAATAGAGGGATCTCCCCACCAGATCAACACGGAGAGATCTCCCCATCAGATCAACACAGAAGGATCTCCCCAACAGATCAAAGGGATCTCCCCACCAGATCAACATGGAGGGATCTCCCCATCAGATCAACACAGAAGGATCTCCAACAGATCAGAGGGATCGCCCCACCAGATCAACACGGAGGGATCTCCCCACCAGATCAACACGGAGGGATCTCCCCACCAGATCAACACGGAGGGATCTCCCCATCAGATCAACACGGAGGGATCTCCCCACCAGATCAACACGGAGGGATCTCCCCATCAGATCAACACGGAGGGATCTCCCCACCAGATCAACACGGAGGGATCTCCCCATCAGATCACCATGGAGCGATCTTAACATTGCCAGATCCTGATTTGGGAGAGCTCCGTGCCACCCCTCCGCTATCTGCACACCCTGTAAGGTTGGATTTCTGAATTGTAAGGAAAGAGTTTCTCTTCACCTTTGGTCCATTTGTTGCCCTCTGTGACCGTTCATCTCTCCATCGAGAGCCTCTCGCGTGACCGGACGATGCCTTGGAGCGATTGCTGCTATGGTTCCTGGCGGAAGCTTTCTCTGCTTGCAGACGCATTGGTTGAGCGTGATTCTCTTGAATGTCACCAGCTGGTTGGGATAGTAACAACCTTGTTTTGTCAAATGTGTTTTCAGCGGGTTTGTCTCTGTCCTTTTCTGGATAGCCGTTCTCCCTGGAAGCAGGTGTCGATTTGTTGACTTGTTTTGGAGATGACGAATCATTTTCTTTCTGTTTATCCGATAGGTAATCAATAATCGCTTCTGTGTCCTTGCTGCCCAATCGGTATTGGATAGGATTTCTCTTGACAGCCAATGGGAAATGAGCTGGGTTTATCTTCTCTTTGATAGCCAATGGGTATTGAACCTCCTTTTCCTTAACAAACAATGAATTTTGGACATCTTTTCCCTTCTTTTCGACAGCCAATGGGAAATGGACGCGCTTTTGCTTGACAGCCAATGGGGAATGAATTTGTTTTCCCTTCAAGTCCAATGGATATTGGACTTGCTTTTCTTTAATAGCCAATGGGGAGTGGGCAGACTTTTCCCTTTCTTCAGGACCCAATAAGAAAGTGACTTGTTTTTCTTTCACTTTGGGGCGCAATGGGTGGACGGGCTTTTCATTGACAGCTAATAGACGATGGGCTTGCTTTTCACCAACAATCAATGGGTGGTGGACGGGCTTTTCATTGACAGCCAATGGACGATGGGCTTGCTTTTCACCAACAACCAATGGGTGATGGACATGCTTTTCATTGACAGCTAATAGACGATGGGCTTGCTTTTCACCAACAACCAATGGGTGATGGACGGGCGTTTCATTGCCAGCCAATAGACGATGGGCTTGCTTTTCACCAACAACCAATGGGTGATGGACATGCTTTTCATTGACAGCCAATAGTCGGTGGGCTTGTTTCTCCTGCTCTTTAACAGCCAATGGACGATGCCCATTCTGTTCCTTCTGTTGATCCCCCTGCTGCCGCAGCCTCTCTTTAGGACTCCATGGATAATGGAGGTGCTTGGCTCTCTGCTTAATAACCAATTGGCTGTGGCTATCTGCTGCGAGCTCTCCCAGTGGCCTGTGATCCCCTTGGCTTCTGCCTTTGTGTCTGACGGTCTCAGGGTGATTTACATACTCAGAGTTCTGGTTAGACAATCCTTTGCTGTTCTGTTTGATTTGGATGGGACGTTGGCTGTCCTGAGACCTGGGATGGGACCGGATGCCCACGGTGTCGTGTTTGTGTTTACGATGCCTCGGGTGTGACTCTGAATCAGATACACTCCGGTGAGAGATATCGAGATCCTTCCCGTTGGTAAATACTGAATGGGAGTTGGGGGGAGGTCTGGAAGAATCAGCTCTCACCTGGACGTGCCGGTGGGAGCTACCAGCGATCGTTGGCTTCGTTCGGCAGGTGTCTCCGGGGGACACCTGATACTCACTGCCCTCAGTATAACTCCAATCCGAGCGACATTCCCGCTTCCAGTCGTCTCTTTCTTTGGCACTTGCTGCTCGTTGGGTCTCTTCAGTATAAGAAGGCCGAGTTCTGGGCCTCTCCAGATGGCCCTTTGACCTCGTACGTGAATTGTGAGGAAGCCCTTCCTTGGAGGTCTCCCTCATCACGTGTGTTTGTTTAACACAACAGGAGTGGTACACTGGAGACTGGTACCTTCCCAGTTGTTTGATAACCTTGTCAGACCCATTGGCCACGGCCTCTCCCTCTCCTAGTTTCGATCCATTGCTGTCGCAGTCACGGCCTCCCTCTCTCCTGGTCTCGTACCCTCCCTCACACCATTTAGCCCCCTCCTCCGTCTCTCTCCCGACGTAGGGCTTGCGAGACCTGGGTTGACTGTAGCGAATTCCTTGCCCCACGGGAACTGGAGTTGGGAACAAAGGGGATGTTAGTGTGAAGGCAGGAATGTAAATCCTGCCCCGTCTTTGGATTCAACAGAAACCAGAGAGGAAGTAGAAATGAGGTTACAAAAAGCAAAAAAACAATAAAAGAACAAATCACTAAAAGTAGCGACACAGGTTAATAAAGCCATAAAAAAGCAAACCAAGCACTGGGGTTCATTTCTAGAGGGACAGAATTGAAAAGCAGAGAAGTTATGTTAAACTTGTATAGAACCTTGGTTAGACCACACTCGGAGTATTGTGCACAGCTCTGGTCTCCATATTATAAAAAGGATATAGAGGCACTGGAGAAGGTGCAAAAAAGATTTACAAGGATGATACCAGAACTGAGAGGTTATACTGATCAGGAAAGGCTAAATAGGCTGGGGCTCTTTTCTCTAGAAAAGAGAAGGCTGAGGGGTGACCTGATAGAGGTCTTTAAAATAATGAAAGGGTTCGATAGGGTAGACGTAGAGAAGATGTTTCCACTTGTGGGGGAGACCAGAACTAGGGGCCATAAATATAAGATCGTCACTAATAAATCCAATCGGGAATTCAGGAGAAACTTCTTTACCCAGAGAGTGGTGAGAATGTGGAACTCGCTCCCACAAGGAGTGGTTGAGGTGAATAGTGTAGATGGATTTAAGGGGAAGCTGGATAAACACATGAGGGAGAAAGGAATAGAAGGATATGCTGATAGGGTGAGATGAAGTAGGGAGGGAGGAGGCTCGTGTGGAGCATAAACACCAGCACAGACCAGTTGGGCTGAATGGCCTGTTTCTGTGCTGTGTAAAACAACTTTTATCAAGATTCTCGCTGTGAGGAGCTCAGTCACTCCCATAATTCTAGTTTGGTTGCCACGGTTTCACTTTATTGTTTGCTGGGAGGTGTTTATTAATCTGCAATATTCACGCTTTTCACACATGACTTGGGCCCAGTGTAATTTTACATTCTCTAAATAAGGAAAAATTTGCAGGGCTACGGAGAAAGAGCGGGGGAGTGGGACTAATTGGACAGCTCTTTCAAAGAGCCGGCACAGGCACAATGGGCCGAATGGCCTCCTTCTGTACCGCATCATTCTATGATGAACGTAGAAAGTGGAGTATGCCTCTGGCTCAGCGGGTGGCACTCCCGCCTCTTAATCAGAAGGTCGTGGGTTCGCACCCCATTCCAGAGATTGGAGCACAAAATCCAGGCCAACACTCCCAGTGCCAGTACTGAGGGAGTGCTGCACTGCCGGAGGTGCCGTTTTTCGGATGAGAAGTTAAACCGAGGACCTGTCTGCTCTACCAGGTGAACGCAAATCATCCCATGGCACTATTTTGAAGAGCAGGGGAGTTCTCCCCAGTGTCCTGGGCCAATATTCATCCCTCAACAATCATCACTAAACAGATTATCTGGTTATTATCACATTGCTGTATGTGGGATCTTGCTGTGCGCAAATTGGCTGCCACGTTTCCTACATTACAACAGTGAGCACACTTCAAAAAGTAATTCGTTGGCTGTAAAGGAAGTAAAGGATGGTATCGGATTAAAAGAAAAAGCATACAACATGGCAAAGATTACTGGTAAGCCCGAAGATTGAGAAAACTTTAAAAACCAGCAAAGGATGACTAAAAGAATAATAAAGAGGGAGAAAATAAATTTTGAGAGTAAACTAGCAAGAAATATAAAAACTGACAGTAAAAGCTTCTACAAGTATATAAAAAGGAAGAGGGTAGCTAAAGTAAACATTGGTCCCTTAGAGGATGAGACTGGGGATATAATAATGGAAAACAAGGAAATGGCAGAGGAATTGAACAGATATTTTGTATCTGTCTTCACAGTAGAAGACACTAATAATATACCAATAATAGTAGAAAATCAAGGGGCAAAGGGGAGGAACTAAAAACAATCACTATCACTAGAGAAAAATTACTTGGTAAACTAATGGGTCTAAAGGCTGACAAGTCCCCTGGACCTGATGGCTTGCATCTGAGGGTCTTAAAGGAAGTGGCTACAGAGATAGTGGATGCATTGGTTGTAATCTTCCAGAATTCACTAGATTCTGGAAAGGTCCCAGCGGATTGGAAAACCGCAAACATAACACCCCTATTCAAGAAGGGAGTGAGACAGAAAGCAGGTAACTATAGACCAGTTAGCCTAACATCTGTCAATGGGAAAATGATAGAATCCATTATTAAGGAAGTAGTAGCAGGACATTTGGAGACTCATAATACAATCAAGGAGAGTCAGCATGGTTTTATGAAGGGGAAATCATGTCTGACAAATTAATTAGAGTTCTTTGAGGAAGTAACGGGCAGGGTGGATAAAGGGGAACCAATGGATGCAGTATATTTGGATTTCCAAAAGGCATTCAATAAGGTGCCACATAAAAGATTACTGCACAAGATAAGAGCTCATGGCGTTGGGGGTAATATACTGGCATAGATAGAGGATTGGCTAACTAACAGAAAACAAAGAGTCGGGATAAAAGAGTCATTTTCAAAATGGCAGTCTGTAACTAGTGGGGTGCCACAGGGCTCAGTGCTGGGGCCTCAACTATTTACAATATATATCAATGACTTGGATGAAGGAACAGAGTGTCTTGTGGCCAAATTTGCTGATGCTACAAAGATAGGTGGAAAAGCAAGTTGTGAGGAGGAACAAAGTGTCTGCAAAGGGATAGAGACAGGTTAAGCGAATGGGCAAAAATTTGGCAGATGGAATATAATGTGGGAAAATGTGAAGTCATCCACTTTGGGAGGAAAAATAAAAAAGCAAAATATTATTTGAATGGAGAAATACTACAAAATTCTGCGGTACAGAGGGATCTGGGTGTCCTCGTACATGAAACACAAAAAGTCAACATACAGGTGCAGCAGGTAATCCGGAAGGCAAACGGAATATTGGCCTTTATTTCTAGGGGGATGGAGTATAAAAGCAGGGAAGTCATGCTACAACTGTACACGGTGCTGGTGAGACCACACCTGGAGTACTGCGTACAGTTCTGGTGCCTTTATTTAAGGAAGGACATACTTGCATTGGAGGCAGTTCAGAGAAGGTTCACTAGGTTGATTGCGGATATGAAAGGGTTGTTTTATGTGGAAAGATTGAACAGGTTGGGTCTATATTCACTGGAGTTTAGAAGAATGAGAGGAGACCTTATTGAAACATACAAGATTCTGAGGGGACTCGATAGGGTCGATGCTGAGAGGATGTTACCCCTCATGGGGGAATCTAAAACTAGGGGTCATAGTCTCAGAATAAGGGGTCGCCTGTTTAAGACGGAAATGAGGAGGAATTTCTTCTCCCAGAGGGTCGTGAATCTTTGGAATTCTTTACCCCAAAAAGCTGTGGAGGCTGAGTCACTGAATACATTCAAGGCTGAGTGAGACAAATTTTTGATCAGCGACGGAGTCAAAGGATATGGGGAAAGGGCAGGAAAGTGGAGTTGAAGTAAAAATCAGATCAGCCATGATCTCATTAAATGGCGGAGGAGGCTCGAGGGGCCGAATGGCCTACTCCTGCTCCTATCTCTTATGGTCTTATGTTTTGGGACGTCCTGAGGCGCTATATAAATGCAAGACTTTCTTTCTTTAACTGCAGATGCAGACAGTGCATTAACACCCTGATTGTTGTAGCCTGATGCAGTGGTCTGTTTCTCTGTTCCCCATTCAGCCTGTTCGGTCTGGGGAATTACCAAGCAGAGCGTTTCATGCAAGGGCAGCATCCGACTGTGTGACCGAGGGCTCTCTTGTTCCCCCTTGTGGCTGACCCGAGGAGCACTGGCAGAGCCCTGGTTGCCCACTCAGCTTTGCAATGGGAGACGGAGGCCCTAAAAAGGCTAAAAACAATTGAGAAGCAGGCGTGTTATGGGACCAGGACAGAAAGAGACTCTGCATAGCTTCCGCTCCACAGTTCCTGGCGGCTTTATCCGAAGCAGGAGCCCAGGATAACCCTGGGATGTCAGCTACCTTCATCACTCTCCTCTGTCTCAAGCTCCTTCCTCTCTTCTTCCTCGTGTCGCCGTTCCATCCCCCTCACAAACGATTTCAACCTGCTCGCCTACAAAAATTAACAAGAACAAACAGCGGGTTTAAAAACTCTTACAGACTGACACCCCTCCCCTCAGACTGACAGCCGGAGTGATGCCCAGAGTGACACCCTCCCCCCCGGACTGACACCCAGACTTACACCCACCTCCAGACAGACACAGGGACTGATACCCCCGCTCCCCCCAGGTAGACACCCCCCCACCACAAACAACTAACACCTGGAGCAGGGACATTCCTGGTCAGTATGGCTCTGAACCACATCTGGTGCTGCAGTTACCCACTGAGGCACCCACCTCTGTGACCTTCCATATATGTCAGCTGTGACTCAGTGGGGAGCTTTCTCTCTCTCGCCTCTGAGTCAGAAGGTCGTGGGTTCAAGTCCCACTCCGGAGAATTGAGCACAAAATTCAGGCAACACTCCCAGTGCCAGTACTGAGGGAGTGCTGCACTGTCGGAGGTGCCGTCTTTCGGATGAGACGTTAAACCGAGGCCCCGTCTGCCCTCTCAGGTGAACGTAAAAGATCCCACGGCCACTATTTCGAAGAAGAGCAGGGGGAGTTCTCCCCGGTGTCCTGGGTCAACATTTATCCTACAACCAACATAATTAAAAACAGATAAGCTGGCCATTATCACATTGCTGTTTGTGGGATCTTGCTGTGCTCAAATTGGCTGCCGCGTTTCCTACATTACAACAGTGACTACACTTCAAAAAAAAAGTACTTCATTGGCTGTAAAGCACTTTGGGACGTCCAGAGGTGGTGAAAGGCGCTGGAGAAATGGGAGTTCCTTCTTTCTTTCCATATAAAGACCTCCCGCTGCCCAAATTAAAACCCCACTGTTGATCGTACCTCTCTGTACGTGAGCTGCCGATGCCTGTCGTCCTCTTGCCGGTCTAACTCCTCCTGGATCATCTGAGTGTAACCGCTCTCCATGTCCTCACTGCCAGGGAAGCAGACACAGGTTAAAACCCGCCCCGAGACCCAAACACACTGCAGCAAAATCCGAGCGGTGGGGGGGGTCGCTCTCTGAACAGGAGTGGTATTTTTACGATGTCACATCTGTCACAGACACAGCTCGCCAGCTCCCTCCCTCACGCTGGATTCTAGGCTGGGGAGAATTCAGCTACGGATTCCGTTCGACAAATGCCCGCTGTGATTCACTCCGTAGACGAATATCCCGCTGCCCCTCGCTGTCTAGGCTCACACATAAGAATGGGCCATTTGAGAGAGGCACTCAATGATGCCCGAGGATCCCATACCCCATCGATCTCAAGACTGAGAGCGACAACAACAACTTGCATTTATATAGCAACAACTTGCATTTAATGTAATAAAATGTCCCGAGGCTCTTCACAGGAGCGTATTCGGAATTTTAAAAATTTGGCACCGAGCCACATATTAGGACAGGAGAGGCAGAGAGAGAGGCAGAGAGGCAGAGAGGTTTAGGGAGGGAATTCCAGAGCTCGGGGCCTGGACAGCTGAAGGCACGGCCGTCACTGGTGGAGCGATGGGAATTTGGGGATGAGCAAGAGGCCAGAATTGGAGGAGCACAGAGATCTCGGAGGGTTGTAGGGGCTGGAGGGGGTTACAGAGATAGGGAGGGGGCGAGGGCCATGGAAGGATTTGAAAACAAGGATGAGAATTTTAAAATGGAGGCGTTGGGGGACCGGGAGCCAATGTAGGTCAGCGAGCACAGGGGGTGATGGGTGAACGGGACTTGGTGCGAGTTAGGATACAGGGCAGCAGAGTTTTGGATGGGCTAAAGTTTATGGAGGGTGGAAGATGGGAGGCCGGCCAGGAGAGCATTGGAACAGACGAGTCGATAGATTTTTGTCGGGTGAGGGTATCAAGAGATATGGAGCAAAGACGGGTAAATGGAGTTGAGGTGCAGATCAGCCATGATCTAACTGAATGGCGGAACAGGCTCGAGGGGCTGAATGGCCTCCTCCTGTTCCTATGTTCCTGATGATAGTCAGACCCTTCAGGAGAAGAGGGGAGAAACTGAGTGCAGGGGGAATGGCGATTTGTAAACAAATAAACTAGTATTAGTACAACATCTGGAATCTGCAGACTTTACGCATCCTGCGGTGTGCAGTTTGAGACCGAGCCAACTCCAGCTCCTTCCTATCCTCCTCTGTGAAAGAAGCAAATCCTTGTCTTTATACAGAGCAGGGTTTGCCCCATCGCTCCCACTAACACTCCCGAGCCTCACATTTGTTTGTGTAGCCTTCGGACGAGACGCCTGCTCTGCTCATCCTCCTCCTCCTGCAGTTTTCTTGCCACCTGCAGGTTCTTTCGAACTTGCTGGTTCTTCAGCTCGTTGGCAGCAAGATGCTGGTGAACTGCAACGAGAAGTGAGACGGGTAATTAAGTCACTGAGAACACACGGATATACACAGGTACAGGCAGCCACAGGCACACACACAGGCATGTGCACACACACAGGCATGTGCACACACGCACACATAGGCATGCGCACACACGCACACACACAGGCAAGCGCACACACACAGGCATCCACATACATGGTATGTATACACACAGACAGACACACACGTGCACAGACACACAGGCATATACACACACATATGTACACACGCACACACATATGTACACACGCACACACACACAGGCATATACTCACACACAGGCATACACACAGGTACACACACACACCCCCGCCCCCTCCAATACTCACTCTCCTGTTCTTGCAGGATATGGGCGACTGTTTGATCTTCTAGGATCCGGAACTTTTGGCACACTGCAAGAGAGAACATGGAAAATGAATCAGGAATTAACTCACACTCGGGCTGCCCTGATGAGGGTAACAGTGAACCCGGGTGCAGGACTGAGCTATGTCTGTGCGTGTGTGCATCGGGCAAGGACAGGACTGGACTCACTTCTGATCACCCTCTCGATGGGATATTACTGTCCGGACTCACACGGGAAGATCCCGACAGTGGGCTGCAGTACTGGAGGACACCTGACTCTATATTCAGTAAGAATGAGGAGAAAGGGTGAGGGCTGCGTTTTAAAAAACTGCAATAAATCTGAGGAATGCCAAGTTTATCCTAAAGTTTAGTCAGCGACTGTTAAGATTCTCTGCATTCAGTGCGACAAATTGACATTCTAATTCTTACCATCTTGGACTCGATTCAGTCCCGTCTCCCCATCATCCATCTCCTTCCCGGTTATCTGCTCTCCATCAAGTCCAGGCGACCTCTACTGGCTCAGCAGGACCTCACTGGTCACTGGGCGCTCATGATTTCACAGAGTGTCAGGTTAGGCTCTTTGGCGCTAACTTGCACGGCTAGTGCGTCCCGGCTTCGCAGTGACCCGGTCACCGGTCACCGCCCCGTATCTCACAGCTGGATCACTCCGTACAGGACTCGGTAGCTGCTCAACGTGTGTTTACTGTGGGCACTGGTCCGTTTTGTTTACTGTGCTCACAGTACTGCCTTACCAGGTAAGTTAGTGTGTAGTTAGATGAAGTTTAGCCACGGTATCACTTGTTCAATTACTGGGTCTATCACTATTCAGTTTGAGTTACTGAGGTTAGTATGTAGTATCTTGATTAGTTACTGTCGTTCAGTTAATTACTGCAGTTTGATTAGTTACTATGATCTGATTATTTATTGCAGTTTATTATTCTTTAGCTGCACTAGTTATCTTAGTTCCTGTATTTTAATGATTAGCTCCTGTAGATTAAATGATCAGTTACTAGAGTTTGATTAGTTATTAATTAGTTACCATAGTTTGATTCATTACTATTGATCAGTTACCAAAGTTTATTGATTGGATACACTAATGTATTGATTAGTTACTGCAGCTTGATCAGTTACTGTAGTTTACTGATTACTTACTGTAGTTTGATCACTTCCAATAGTTTATTGATCAGTTACTGTAGTTTGATTACTCAGGATTATTGATTACTTACTGTCATTTGATCAGTTCCTGTAGTTTGATTACTCAGGATTATTGATTTAGTTACTGTCATCTGATCAGTTCCTGTAGTTTGATTATTCGGGATTACTGATTTAATTACTGTCATTGATCAGTTCCAGTAGTTTACTGATCAATTCCTGTAGTTTGATTATTCAGGATTACTGATTAATTACTGTCATTGATCAATTCCAGTTGTTTACTGATCAGTTCCTGTTGTTTACTGATCAATTCCTGTAGTTTGATTATTCGGGATTACTGATTTAATTACTGTCATTGATCAATTCCAGTTGTTTACTGATCAGTTCCTGTTGTTTACTGATCAGTTCCTGTAGTTTGATTATTCGGGATTACTGATTAATTACTGTCATTGATCAGTTCCTGTAGTTTGATTATTCGGGATTACTGATTAATTACTGTCATTGATCAGTTCCAGTAGTTTACTGATCAATTCCAGTTGTTTACTGATCAGTTCCTGTCATTGATCAGTTCCTGTAGTTTACTGATTAATTACTGTCATTGATCAATCCCTTTAGTTTACTGATCAGTTCCTGTAGTTTGATTATTCGGGATTACTGATTAATTACTGTCATTGATCAGTTCCTGTAGTTTGATTATTCGGGATTATTGATTTAATTACTGTCATTGATCAGTTCCAGTTGTTTACTGATCAGTTCCTGTCATTGATCAGTTCCTGTAGTTTACTGATTAATTACTGTCATTGATCAATCCCTTTAGTTTACTGATCAGTTCCAGTAGTTTACTGATCAGTTCCTGTAGTTTGATCATTAGTGCAGTTTGATTAGTTACTCTGGTTTATTGATGAGTTAATATAGTTTAGTGAGCAGTTACTGTGACTTATCCGGCTCCGCGGCTGTCCCTCTCCTCCTCTGTCTCCCTGTGTGCCCGGGGCCCCGCTCTCTCCCTCTCTCGGGCCCGGTCACTCCTCCTGATCCGCGGCCTGTGAGTGAGGCGGAGCCCCGAGGCCTGGGCCCACACCTGGCGCACCTGCCCGACGGATCGCCCCGCAGCCCAAACCGCCCGAGCGCGACCGCGACCGACTTCGAAACAGCGAGTGGAGCCCCTGCCCCAGGGAGACGGTGGTTCAGTGATTCATTCACTAAATGGTCACTTTCACTCAGTGCTTGGCTCGTTACTTGTTAAATTATTAGTGTTATTTCATACCAACATTTATTAAATTGCTATTTAGTTCTGATTTTTTGTTATAATTGCCATTTAGTTCTGGGGCATTGGGACCATTCTGGGGCTTTGGGGGCAGTTCTGGGACATTATTTTAGTTACTATTTAGTACTGCAATATTTTAATTACTATTTGGTACTGCAATTGTTTTGATTACTATTTAGTATTGCAGTATTATTACTATTTAGTACTGCAATATTTTAATTACTATTTAGTACCGCAGAAGACAGAGGGTGGTTGTAGAGGGTTGTTTTTCAAACTGGATGCCTGTGTCCAGCGGTGTGCCTCAGGGATCGGTGCTGGGTCCGCTGTTATTTGTTATTTATATTAATGATTTGGATGAGAATTTAGGAGGCATGGTTAGTAAGTTTGCAGATGACACCAAGATTGGTGGCATTGTGGACAGTGAAGAAGGTTATCTGGGATTGCAACGGGATCTTGATCAATTGGGCCAGTGGGCCGATGAATGGCAGATGGAGTTTAATTTAGATAAATGTGAGGTGATGCATTTTGGTAGATCGAATCGGGCCAGGACCTACTCCGTTAATGGTAGGGCGTTGGGGAGAGTTATAGAACAAAGAGATCTAGGAGTACAGATTCATAGCTCCTTGAAAGTGGAGTCACAGGTGGATAGGGTGGTGAAGAAGGCATTCGGCATGCTTGGTTTCATTGGTCAGAACATTGAATGCAGGAGTTGGGATGTCTTGTTGAAGTTGTACAGGGCATTGGTGAGGCCACACTTGGAGTACTGTGTACAGTTCTGGTCACCCTATTATAGAAAGGATATTATTAAACTAGAAAGAGTGCAGAAAAGATTTACTAGGATGCTACCGGGACTTGATGGTTTGACTTACAGGGAGAGGTTGGACAGACTGGGACTTTTTTCCCTGGAGAGTAGGAGGTTAAGGGGTGATCTTATAGAAGTCTATAAAATAATGAGGGGCATAGATAAGGTCGATAGTCAAAATCTTTTCCCAAAGGTAGGGGAGTCTATAACGAGGGGGCATAGATTTAAGGTGAGAGGGGAGAGATACAAAAGGGTCCAGAGGGGCAATTTTTTCACTCAAAGGGTGGAGTGTCTGGAACGAGCTGCCAGAGGCAGTAGTAGAGGCGGGTACAATTTTGTCTTTTAAAAAGCATTTGGACATTTACATGGGTAAGATGGGTATAGAGGGATATGGGCCAAGTGCAGGCAATTGGGACTAGCTTAGTGGTATAAACTGGGCGACATGGACATGTTGGGCCGAAGGGCCTGTTTCCATGTTGTAACTTCTATGATTCTATGATTCTATGATAATTGTTTTGATTACTGTTTAGTATTGCAATATTATTACTATTTAGTACTGCAATATTTTGATTACTATTTAGTACCGCAATTGTTTTGATTACTATTTAGTATTGCAGTATTATTACTATTTAGTACTGCAATATTATAATCTCCAGATGGGGTCTGACAACTGAAGCATCACTTTCTCCCCTTTGTATTTCAGTCCCCTTGAGATAAAGGTCAATATTCCATTAGCCGTTCTGGTTGGTTTTTGTACCTGTCCACTAGTTTTTAGTGATTTCTGTATACGGGCCCCTAAATCTCTCTGCTCCTCCACAGTTCCTAGTTTCTCACCATCTGGAAATTACTCCGATTTATCTTTTTTAGGTCCAAAGTGAATGATCTCACACTTCCCCACGTTGAACTCTGTCTGCCACTGTTTTGAACACTCCCTTAATCTGTTTATGTCCCTTTGTAACACCCTGATGTAACATAGATTATTGAACCCCTGTAGTATTATTGAAGTATTAAACCTTTATTATTGAGTAATGATACCACAACACTATCCGAGAAGGAGCAGGGAAGATTCCCGGTGTCCTGGGCTAACGTTACACTCTCAACCAACACCACCAAAAATAGAGTAACTGGTCTTTCATTTAAGTTGCTGTTTGTGGGATCTTGCTGTGTGCAAATTGGCTGCTGTGCTTACCTACATAACAGTGACTGTGCTTCAAAAGTACTTTATTGTAAATGAAATGCTTCAGGACATCCTGAGGATGTGATAAGGCGCTGGATAATGCAACTCCTTTCTTTAATAGTACCACTCTGAGCCTTGGATTATTGTGTCACAGAGGCTCAATAATCAACAAGACAAATGCGAAATTTTAATGCTGATTATTTTATTATTCTCCAACACAAATGTCCACAGCAATACTCGAGAGTAAGAGACACGTAAGACAGACTCGGCACATCGGAGATCTCAGAGTTGGATGCAGCGGGTGTGAATGCCAGTGCAGTTCCGATACCCACCAATAAGTTCAACAACAACTTGCATTTATATAGCGCCTTTAACATAGGAAAACGTCCCAAGGTGCTTCACAGGAGCGTCATCAAACAAAAATTGACACTGAGCCACATAAGGAGATATTAGGACAGGTGACCAAAGGCTTGGTCAAAGAGGTAGGTTTTAAGGAGCGTCTTAAAGGAGGAGAGAGAGGCGGAGAGGTTTAGGGAGGGAATTCCAGAGCTTAGGGCCCAGGCAGCTGAAGAAACGGCCGCCGATGGTGGAGCGATGGAAATCGAAGAATGCGCAAGAGGCCAGGAGACCACGAGACGGCGCAGACAGACTTCAGCGTCAGCTGTGGCTCAGTGGGTAGCACCCTCTCTCGCCACTGAGTCTGAAGGTCATGGGTTTGAGCCCCACTCCTGAGACTTGAGCCCATAATCCAGGCCGACACTCCCAGTGCGGTACGGAGGGAGTGCTGCACTGTCAGAGGTGCCGCCTTTCGGATGACACCTGCCCTCTCAGGTGGACGTAAAAGATCCCACGGCCACCAATTTGAAGAAGAGTAGGGGAGTTCTCCCCGGTGTCCTAGGCCAATATTTACCCCTCAACCAAGATCAGTAAAAACAGATTATCTGGTCATTATCACATTGCTGTTTGTGGGATCCTGCTGTGCGCAAATTGGCTGCTGCGTTTCTTACATTACAACAGTGACTGCACTTCAAAAGTACTTCATTGGTTGTGAAGTGCTTTGGGACTTTCTGAGGTGGTGAAAGACTCTGTATAATGTGCAAGTTCTTTCTTTTCTCTTCTTACACCGGGGAGACATACCTTCGAAATACACAGGATTACAAGGCAAAGTTTCAGAAAACAAGAGACCTGTTTGTACAACAGCCTCGCACTCTCAGAATAAAGGAACCGATTGCTCTAAACTGACTCATTTCAGCTCTGTTGAGACACTGAGCTTCTCCCACAACCTCAGAACAAACAAATTACAACATTCATCCGAAAATAAAATAATTACAAGCAAAATAAATTGTATGAAGAGTCTCCAATATTTGAAATGCTACAGAGAGTTCCTACAAATTGGGGGCTCATCCCCTGCCGGTTATTGATTATTGATCAGCTCTATTGCTGTTCGGTTTCAGTCCTGGAATCTGCCGGCTCATCCTCGTAAAAATCCCAGTCTGTGTCCGGATAATCCTGATTAAGATGAGAGAGAGAGAGAGAGAAACAGTTAATGAGATTTCCTGTAATAACCACTGCTGAGTTATTGTAGTCACAGTATCCCCTTTCCTCTCCTGGAGACGCTATCTCTCGTTGCGTACAAGTTGCTGGGCTCAAAGGGTTAAATTATGAGGACAGGTTGCACAGACTGGGCTTGTATTCCCTTGAATATAGAAGATTGAGGGGTGATCTAATCGAGATGTTTAAGACGATTAAAGGATTTGATAGGGTCGATAGAGAGACTGTTTCCTCTGGTGGGGGGAGTCCAGAACAAGGGGGCAGAACCTTAAAATTAGAGCCAGGCCGTTCAGGGGTGATGTCAGGAAGCACTTCTTCACACAAAGGGGAGTGGGAATCTGGAACTCTCTCCCCCGAAAAGCTGTTGAGGCTGGGGGTCAATTGGAAATTTCAAAACTGAGATCGATAGATTTTTGTTGGGTGAGGGGATTAAGGGTTACAGAACCAAGGCGGGTAAATGGAGATAAGATACAGATCAGCCATGATCTAACTGAATGGCGGAGCAGGCTCGAGGGGCTGAATGGCCTCCTCCAGTTCCCATGTACCTATGAGCTCTACTGGCCGCTACTGATCTCAGGTACATTATCAATGGGATGTCGTTCATCTGTGAGCCTGGACAATGAGTGTTGGCCGGCTATTTTACCACGAAGGCCATCACAGCCGGGCCTGACCCAACATTCACACATTTCCCAACTGTGGTTCGCTGACAGCGATCGGCAGCAGGAACTCTCCCCCGACTGATTCTTCTCTCCGTGACCCAGGCCACCAACTGCTGTGCCCCCCCCCACCGAGGTCAGTCATCTCGGGGCAGATAGATCTTAGAATCATAGGAGGCCATTCGGCCCATCGTGCTTGTGCCGGCTCTTTGAAAGAGCCATCCAATTAGTCCCACTCCCCCTGCTCTTTCCCCATAGCCCTGAAAATGTTCCTTTTCAAGTATTTATCCAATTATTTTTTTGAAAGTTATCATTGAATCTGCTTCCACTGCCCTTTCAGGCAGCGCATTCCAGATCATAACAACTCGCTGCGTAAAAAAATCTCATCTCCCCCTCTGGTTCTTTTGCCAATTACCTTAAATCTGTGTCCTCTGGTTACCGACCCTCCTGCCACTGGAAACAGTTTCTCCCTATTTATTCTATCAAAACCCTTCTTAATTTTGAACACTTCTATTAAATCTCCCCTTAACCTTCTCTGCTCTAAGGAGAACAATCCCAGCTTCTCCAGTCTCTCCACATAACTGAAGTCCCTCATCCCTGGGACCATTCTGGGAAATCTCCTCTGCACCCACTCCAAGGCCTTGACATCCTTCCTAAAGTGCGGTGCCCAGAATTGGACACAATACTCCAGATGAGACCGAACCAGTGATGGCTGAGGTACCAGAGAACCGTAGCACAGTGAAAGACGCGGCCCCATGAACTGTCGGGAGAGGAGTGGAGAAATTGGGAAGGAAATAAAAGGGACGGGATGGGATACTCACCGACCAGTCTCTCCTGTGCGGTAAGTGGGAGCCTCCAATTTGATCCAAGGGAGTGGACGTTCTCCTCCTGCAGGCAGAAAGGGTCAACACAGCCTTACTTCGAGCACAATCCGTGCAGCTGATCAAGTCCGAGTTACGCGTTTAGAAGACAATTCCATACTTACCTGTTTACCCTGAGCTGAACATCTGACTCCATATCCTCTCCCTCACCAAGACCGCCTACTTCCACCTCCGTAAGATCATCCATCTCCACCCCTGCCTCAGCGCATCTGCTGCTGAAACCCTCATCCGTGCCTTTGTAACCCCCAGACTGGACTATTCCGATGCTCTCCTGGCCGGCCTCCCATCTTCCACCCTCTATAAACTTGAGCTCATCCAAAACTCTGCTGCCCCGTATCCTAACCCACACCGAGTCCCGTTCACCCATCACCCCCTGTGCTCGCTGACCGACATTGGCTCCCGGTCCAGCATCACCTCGATTTTAAAATTCTCACCCTTGTGTTCAAATCCCTCCATGGCCCTCGCCCCCTCCCTATCTCTGTAACCTCCTCCAGCCCCTACAACCCTCCGAGATCTCTGCGCTCCTCCAATTCTGGCCTCTTGCGCATCCCCCGATTTCCATCGCTCCACCATTGGCGGCCGTGCCTTCAGCTGCCTGGGCCCCAAGCTCTGGAATTCCCTCCCTAAACCTCTCCGCCTCTCTCTCTCCTCCTTTAAGACGCTCCTTAAAACCTCCCTCTTTGACCGAGCTTTTGGTCACCTGTCCTAATATCTCCTTATGCGGCTCGGGGTCAAAGGTGGGGTCGAAAGAAGTTGGCGGATGCACGAGGTCAGAGTTGGAGGAATGCAAAATTGTCGGAGGGTTGTTGGGCTGGAGGAGGTTATAGAGATAGGGAAGGGCGAGGGTTATGGAGGGATTTGAACACAAGAATGAGAATTTTAAAAATCAAGGTATAGCCAGACCGGGAGCCAATGTCGGTCAGTGAGCACAGGAGCCATAAAGTAAGCCCATATCAATACAATCAACAGGGCAACCAGAGATGGGCGATGAACTTAGCCTCACCAGTGTCGCCCACAACCTGAGAACAAATAATGATTTAAAAAACACACAGAGAATGGCCCCTTGGGTGAGGCAACTCAAGGCCGAGCAGCCCCCGTCGGGAGAGGAGGCGAGCAAAGGGTTAAGAGACTGACTCACCGAGGAGTGTTCCGCGCACGTTGGGTGGTCCGCTTCT
The DNA here is from genome assembly GCF_035084215.1 of Heptranchias perlo. Lineage (NCBI taxonomy): Eukaryota > Metazoa > Chordata > Chondrichthyes > Hexanchiformes > Hexanchidae > Heptranchias > Heptranchias perlo. The sequence goes on along the minus strand of NC_090359.1, from coordinate 27,400,585 downwards.
CCGAAAATATCCGGTCCAGGGGCTTGCCGAAGCTGGGGACCAGAGGTCCCCTCGCTCGTCGCTGCCCGAACTCTGCCTCGGAGAAGTCGGTGTATTCCTGGTAATCACCATCGTCGGAGAAACGCAACCTCAGGCCGGCGTAATCCGGAGGAGAATCCGCCTGGAAGGAAGATTCCAACGTTACTTTTAATTTCTCCGCTTTTCTCTTCCCCCCGCTCCCCCCACCCCCAGAGCCGAAAAGAATAGAAAAAAAGACAGACAGAAAAAGTTGAAGGAAGGAGGGAAAGAAAGATAGAAAGGAAGGAAGGAGGGAAAGAAAGATAGAAAGGAAGGAAGGAGGGAAAGAAGGGAGGGAAGAAAGAAAGAAAGAAAGGAGGGAGGGAGGGAAGGAAGGAAAGAAAAAAAGAACTTGTATTTCTATCGTGCCTTTCACGATTTCAGGATGTCCCAGAGTGATGTACAGCCAACGATGTACTTTTTGAAGTGTAGTCACTGTTGTAATGTAGGAAATGTGGCAGCCAATTTGTGCACAGCAAGATCCCACAAACAGCAATGTGATAATGACCAGATCATCTGTTTTTTTTTAGTGATGTTGGTTGAGGGATAAATATTGGCCCCAGGACACCGGGGAGAACTCCCCCTGCTCTTCTTCAAATAGTGGCCGTGGGATCTTTTACATCCACCTGAGAGGGCAGACGGGGCCTCAGTTTAACGTCTCATCTGAAAGACGGCCCCTCCAACAGTGCGGCGCTCCCTCAGTACTGACCCTCCGACAGTGCGGCGCTCCCTCAGTACTGACCCTCCGACAGTGCGGCGCTTCCTCAGTGCTGACCCTCCGACAGTGCGGCGCTCCCTCAGCGCTGACCCTCCGACAGTGCGGCGCTCCCTCAGCGCTGACCCTCCGACAGTGCGGCGCTCCCTCAGCGCTGACCCTCCGACAGTGCGGCGCTCCCTCAGCGCTGACCCTCCGACAGTGCGGCGCTCCCTCAGCGCTGACCCTCCGACAGTGCGGCGCTCCCTCAGCGCTGACCCTCCGACAGTGCGGCGCTCCCTCAGCGCTGACCCTCCGACAGTGCGGCGCTCCCTCAGCGCTGACCCTCCGACAGTGCGGCGCTCCCTCAGCGCTGACCCTCCGACAGTGCGGCGCTCCCTCAGCGCTGACCCTCCGACAGTGCGGCGCTCCCTCAGCGCTGACCCTCCGACAGTGCGGCGCTCCCTCAGCGCTGACCCTCCGACAGTGCGGCGCTCCCTCAGCGCTGGCCCAGGGAGTGTCGGCCTGGATTATGTGCTCAAGTCTCTGGAGTGGGGACTCGAACCCACGACCGTCTGACTCAGAGGCGAGAGAGCTCCCCACTGAGCCACGGGTGACACCACAGAGTGTGGGACTGGCGTCGCGCCTAGGCCAAACCAGGTAACGGGTGGCAAAATCCCTTCCCTTGAAGGGCACTGGTGAACCACTTGGGATGTAAATGACAGCCTGGGACAGCCCACACATTTATAAAATTTAATTTGACAACTTGCCGTGTTGGGATTTGAACTCATGATCTGAAGGTTGCTGGTCCAGTACCAGAACCACTGCACTACCGCATCCATACTAAAAACAGGTGGTCTCAGTCTGTGCGGAGGTTGAAGAGCTGCAGTCAGCCTATGTGTTGGGTCAGGGAAGGGTTAAACTGACCAAGGTTCCTTCAATGGAGGGGATACTGTATGTCTCCTCTTTCACACTACCACTCAGGCCCTTTGTACGAACACAAAGAGGAGATCTGATAGAGGTGATTAAAATGATGAGGGGTTTAGATTAAGTTAATCGGGAATAACTAGTTCCGCTGGTCAGTGAGTTGGTAACTAGAGGGGATTAAATAAAGATCATTACCAAAAGAATGAAGGGAGAGACTGGGAGAATTTTATTTTATGTAGAGGGCTTGTCAGGACATGAAATTCCCGACCAGGAATGGGGGGGGGGGTGGGTGGGGGGGATCCAGAATAGTTTTTAAAAGGGAAGTGGAGAAATAGTTAAAAAGAAAAATTTAAAACAGCCTGGGGAAAGGGTCGGGGAATGCTGTTTCAGCAATAGATGGACTGAATGGCCTCCTGCTGTATTGTAAAATTCTACAATTCTCTCCCTGGATCTTTCGTTTGTGTCTCTTTCTCTCTCTCTCAAACAGTCTGCTAGACACCTGCGTGTCTCTGTCTGTCTGTGTCTGTGTCTCTCGCTCTCTCTCTGTCTCTCTCACACACACAACCTCACCTGCCTCTTGCCTCTGCTCAGGACGAGTTCAAAACTTGGCTGGAAAAGCAGCAACACCAGCAGATTCAGAGCAATGCACTGGGACAGCAACATCTGCAAGAGAAGGATGGGTTAATAACTGGCCGAGCGGCCGAGAAAGCTGCTTACACTGCACGCGCGCAGCTAATGTCAGTCCGACAGTATAACTGCAATCCAACTGCTGATTGGGATTGGGGCTTGGCCGCGATGCCCCTCTGTGGTTGAATAGCCCGGGCTCACACATGAGGAACGGGCCATTTGGGTGGTGCCAGAAGGTGGCGGCGGTCGGTGCCCATGGAATCCGACTCAGCACCAGCCAGTGCCTGCAGGAGAGGGGGGGCAAACCAGCGCAGAAAGAGGCCATTCGGCCCATCGTGCCTGTGCCGGCTCTTCGAAAGAGCTATCTAATTAGTCCCACTCCCCCCTGCTCTTTCCCCATCGCCCTACAAATTTTTCTTTTTCAAGTATTTATCCAATTCCCTTTTATTGAATCTGCTTCCACCGCCCTTTCAGGCAGCGCATTCCAGATCAGAACAACTCGCTGCGTAAAAAAAAATTCTCCTCATCTCCCCTCTGGTTCTTTTGCCAATTACCTTAAATCTGTGTCCCCTGGTTACCGACCCTCCTGCCACTGGAAACAGTTTCTCCTTATTTACTCTCTCAAAACCCTTCATGATTTTGAACACCTCGATTAAATCTGCCCTTAACCTACTATAAGTTAGTTATATCAAACCTGGCGGGAATATATACCCAATAACTTCCTATTAAGTGATGAAGATGCAATCAAGAGGCCAAAAAAAAAACGCATTTCTGGAGGAGAAAAGTTAATCCAGGTAACACAAAGTTTAAATGATTGCAACTAATTTGTTGAGAACGCAGGGTGTTGGAAATGCTCTCACCTCAGTCCTCCCTGTGAATCCTCCTCAGGTACAAGCTGTGAGCTGTGAGCTCTCCTCTCTCTCTCTCTCTCTCTTCACTCCTTGACTCCTGCTGCAGAGACTCTGCTCACTTTCCCCTTTGCTGGGTTTTTTTTCTCTTATAAAGAGTGACCCTGGGTGGGTTTTTAATAAACTCCTTCTCTAAAACGTCACGTGGATCGGTTTGACCTGGGTTCAAGTTGGTTTTTTTTCTCTTTGTTATCTGTTCATCTAAATAAAAACAACGAAAAACACACGGAGATTTAACAAGAACCCCTCCCAAAAAAACACCGCCAGGACAGGTCAGGTCATGGACAGGACTCAGACTTGACCTGTTTTCGTTCAGGTCTGACCTGGGTCTAAGTGTCAATTTCAGCTGGGATTTGTCCATTTCGTTTTCAGACGGTTCGATCACCGATCAGTTCCCATTTCCCCTTTTTCACAGACTCAATTTCACACCAGCGTGTGTCCAAAAAAAAACTTTAAAAAGAGATTTTCTGTAATTTATAAAACGACAGTTGTCTGGGGGGGGGGGGGGGAAACGAAACCCGTTTTTTGTTCAAATATAAAATGTGAGAACGAAAGTTTGCTGATTGTATGAAACAAATTCTGGAAACTCTGCATCGGAGTGTGGTTTATTTTTTAAACGAAAAAAAGTCTCTCTCGGTCAGGGCTGCTCGCAATTGAATGCATTTTTCCAAAGGACATCGAAACGAAAACGCGGACGGATCTGAAAATCCCTGGTTCGGGAGGGTTGAACAGAAGGACAACGAAATTGGATCCTGGAATTAAATGAAAATCAGGTGATGGTTCAGTTTGCAAAAAAAAAAGTGTCGTTGTTCCCAGACCCAGAGGTCTCCGAGATTAGGAAGGGGTTCTGAACAAGTCAGTAATTTCCACTGGTCAGCGAGACCGTGAACAGATTTAGGACAAATCACAAAAAAAAAATTATAAAGGTCAGAAAAAAAATCTCTTTAGGCAGGGGAGTTAGATTGTGGAATCATTGCCACAAAACCCCAATGTTGCAACAGAATCCATGAATTCTTTTAAAATAGAAATGCAAGAATTGCTCGAAAAAGAGGAATATTTAAAGGGTAGGGAGAGTGAGGGGGAGAGTGGGATTAGACTGGGTGGGATATTAAAGGGTAGGGAGAGTGAGCAGGAGAGTGGGATTAGACTGGGTGGGATATTAAAGGGTAGGGAGAGTGAGGGGGAGAGTGGGATTAGACTGGGTGGGATATTAAAGGGGACAGGGAGTGGGGGTAAGTGGGATTAGACTGGGTGGGATATTAAAGGGGATGGGGAGTGAGGAGAGAGTGGGATTAGACTGGGAGGGATATTAAAGGGGATGGGGAGTGAGGGGAGAGTGGGATTAGACTGGGTGGGATATTAAAGGGTACGGGGAGTGAGGGGGAGAGTGGGATTAGACTGGGTGGGATATTAAAGGGGACGGGGAGTGAGGGGAGAGTGGGATTAGACTGGGTGGGATATTAAAGGGGATGGGGAGTGAGGAGAGAGTGGGATTAGACTGGGTGGGATATTAAAGGGTACGGGTAGTGAGGGGAGAGTGGGATTAGACTGGGTGGGATATTAAAGGGGATGGGGAGTGAGGAGAGAGTGGGATTAGACTGGGTGGGATATTAAAGGGTACGGGGAGTGAGGGGGAGAGTGGGATTAGACTGGGTGGGATATTAAAGGGGACGGGGAGTGAGGGGGAGAGTGGGATTAGACTGGGTGGGATATTAAAGGGTACGGGGAGTGAGGGGGGAGAGTGGGATTAGACTGGGTGGGATATTAAAGGGTACGGGTAGTGAGGGGGAGAGTGGGATTAGACTGGGTGGGATATTAAAGGGTACGGGTAGTGAGGGGGAGAGTGGGATTAGACTGGGTGGGATATTAAAGGGTACGGGGAGTGAGGGGAGAGTGGGATTAGACTGGGTGGGATATTAAAGGGGACGGGGAGTGAGGGGAGAGTGGGATTAGACTGGGTGGGATATTAAAGGGGACGGGGAGTGAGGGGAGAGTGGGATTAGACTGGGTGGGATATTAAAGGGTACGGGGAGTGAGGGGGAGAGTGGGATTAGACTGGGTGGGATATTAAAGGGTACGGGGAGTGAGGGGGGAGAGTGGGATTAGACTGGGTGGGATATTAAAGGGGATGGGTCGTGAGGGAGAGTGGGATTAGACTGGGTGGGATATTAAAGGGGAGTTCTCCCCTGGTGTCCTGGGCCAATATTTATCCCTAAATCAACATCGCTAAAACAGATTATCTGGTCATTACCACATTGCTGTTTGTGGGATCTTGCTGTGCGAAAGTTGGCTGTCCCCTTTGGCACGTTACAACAGTGACTACACTTCAAAAATGCTTCATTGGCTGCCAAGCACTTTGGGACATGCAGAGGTTGTGAAAGGCGCTGGAGAAATGCAAGTTCTTTCTTTGATTGTTAATTTGAATACACGTGTTGCTGTTTCAGCATCCCTTCATTTTGCTGCTATTTATCAGATTGCCGCAGTAGATTGTGTCACTTCTGAAGATAATGGGGCAAACTTTGCTGTAGCAGGGCATCTAATGGCGTCTGCCGTTGGTTACACTTGACCCTGCACCCTTCAGCTCAAAAACAGTTTTGCCCACAAAGTTGCTGAAAGTGCGAGCTGATAATGACGCAGCGAGGGAAACGGGGCACAGGGACCTGACTGAACGGGGCAAGCAGCGGTGCAACCTCCTAAATCAATCAGACCGAAGGAATGGGAAATTAACAGCGGAAGGACTGAGCAGGAGGGTGAATTAAAGGGAGTGAATTCAATGGCAGATCAGGTACAGAAAGAGAAATAACGAGAGGGAAAGAAAGATTGGATTAAGAGAGAGAGAGAAAGTAAGATTCAGAAAGAAAAAGTAAGAAAAGAAATTCTTCTCGAAAAATTCAAAACCTGAAGGAATGGGGCTCCGCACTTTAATAGTTAATTTTCAGTGCCAGGGAGGTTAATTGGCAGTAATTAACAATTATCACATCGTTAAAGTACTTGGGCTTGTAATCACTAGCCCTAACTATCTGTGGCAAGTTTAGTTTGTATCTCCCGCGCAAACACAGGAACTTCACGCCATTGATTGTACGTCAGGCAGATGGCGAGATGCCATTTTCGCAAAGCTAACGGCGGAGTGGCGTAACCCGAACAGCAACGTTTAGATATTCGCATTTAACCGCACACCTGCTCCTCGCCTGAAGTTGCTGTCCCATTTATGCACAAATAACGGAGAGAGCCATTAACGTCACCGTTATTTCGACAGAAAATTCTGGCCCAATGCTTCAAATACCCACAAGACATCAAACTTTTTTGTATCTTATCATTTTGTCTCCTTCTCGCTGTCTTTATATTCCCCATTCAAATAATTCTGTATCCAGCAGGGTACAACTAGCTTTTGATATCTGTTGAGTTATCCTTATTAATACAACCTTGACTGACTTTTTTTAATTATGAAAGGCTAAGGCACCAAATTTTGAAAATTATCGCACCCTATCCCGTCTCTCAGGGGTCTGTGACTCTTATGTTTATAGGCACGATACAACGAGAATTAGTGGTTACCTAATTACATAGAATGTACAGCACAGGAACAAGCCATTCGGCCCAACTGGTCTATGCCAGCATTTATGCTCCACACGAGCCTCTTCCCTCCCTACTTCATCTCACCCTATCAGCATATCCTTCTATTCCTTTCTCCCTCATGTACTTATCCAGCGTTCCCTTAAATGCATTTATACTATTCGCCTCAACTACTCCTTGTGGGAGCGAGTTCCACATTCTCACCACTCTCTGGGTGAAGATGTTTCTGCCACCCTTGACCTCTCTGTCCTTGCAAACTACCGCCCCATCTCCAACCTCCCTTTCCTCTCCAAAGTCCTTGAGGGTGTTGTCACCTCCCAAATCCGTGCCCGTCTTTCCCGTAACTTTTTTTTTTATTAGTTCGCGGGATGTGGGCGTCGCTGGCAAGGCCGGCATTTATTGCCCATCCCTAATTGCCCTCGAGAAGGTGGTGGTGAGCCGCCTTCTTGAACCGCTGCAGTCCGTGTGGTGACGGTTCTCCCACAGTGCTGTTAGGAAGGGAGTTCCAGGATTTTGACCCAGCGACAATGAAGGAACGGCGATATATTTCCAAGTCGGGATGGTGTGTGACTTGGAGGGGAACGTGCAGGTGGTGTTGTTCCCATGCGCCTGCTGCTCTTGTCCTTCTAGGTGGTAGAGGTCGCAGGTTTGGGAAGTGCTGTCGAAGAAGCCTTGGCGAGTTGCTGTAGTGCATCCTGTGGATGGTGCACACTGCAGCTACAGTGCGCCAGTGGTGAAGAGAGTGAATGTTTAGGGTGGTGGATGGGGTGCCAATCAAGCGGGCTGCTTTATCTTGGATGGTGTCGAGCTTCTTGAGTGTTGTTGGAGCTGCACTCATCCAGGCAAGTGGAGAGTATTCCATCACACTCCTGACTTGTGCCTTGTAGATGGTGGAAAGGCTTTGGGGAGTCAGGAGGTGAGTCACTCGCCGCAGAATACCCAGCCTCTGACCTGCTCTCGTAGCCACAGTATTTATATGGCTGGTCCAGTTAAGTTTCTGGTCAATGGTGACCCCCAGGATGTTGATGGTGGGGGATTCGGCGATGGTAATGCCGTTGAATGTCAAGGGGAGGTGGTTAGACTCTCTCTTGTTGGAGATGGTCATTGCCTGGCACTTATCTGGCGTGAATGTTACTTGCCACTTATGAGCCCAAGCCTGGATGTTGTTCAGGTCTTGCTGCATGCAGGCTCGGACTGCTTCATTATCTGAGGGGTTGCGAATGGAACTGAACACTGTGCAGTCATCAGCGAACATCCCCATTTCTGACCTTATGATGGAGGGAAGGTCATTGATGAAGCAGCTGAAGGTGGTTGGGCCTAGGACACTGCCCTGAGGAACTCCTGCAGCAATGTCCTGGGGCTGAGATGATTGGCCTCCAACAACCGCGACCATCTTCCTTTGTGCTAGGTATGACTCCAGCCACTGGAGAGTTTTCCCCCTGATTGCCATTGACTTCAATTTTACTTGGGCTCCTTGGTGCCACACTCGGTCAAATGCTGCCTTGATGTCAAGGGCAGTCACTCTCACCTCACCTCTGGAATTCAGCTCTTTTGTCCATGTTTGGACCAAGGCTGTAATGAGGTCTGGAGCCGAGTGGTCCTGGCGGAACCCAAACTTCATGTTTGAATCCCTCGAATCAGGTTTCCACCCCTGCCACGGTACGGAAACGGCCCTCATCAAAGTCACAAATGACATTCGATGTGACTGTGACCATGGTGAACTATCCCTCCTCATCCTTCTCAACCCGTCTGCAGCCTTTGACACCATTGACCACACCATCCTCCTCCAACACCTCCCCTCCGTCATCCAGCTGGGTGGGACTGCGCTCTCCTGGTTCCATTCTTATCTATCCAGAGAATCTCCTGCAATGGCTTCTCTTCCCGCTCCCTCACCGTTACCTCTGGAATCCCCCAAGGATCTATCCTTGGCCCCCTCCTATTTCTCATCTACGTACTGCCCCTCGGTGACATCATCTGAAAATACGTCAGATTCCACATGTACAGTGACGACAACCACCTCCCTCGACCCCACCACTGTCTCTCATTTGTCACATTGCTTGTCTGTCATCCAGTACTGGATGAGCAAAAATTTCCTCCAACTAAATATCGGGAAGACGAAAGCCATTGTCTTTGGTCCCCGCCACCGACTCCATCCCTCTCCCTGGCCACTGTCTGAGGCTGAACCTGACCGTTCGCAACCTTGGCGTCCTATTTGACCCTGAGATGAGCTTCCGACCACATATTCGCTCCATCACTAAGACTGCCTACTTCCACCTCTGTAACATCGCCCGTCTCCGCTCCTGCCTCAGCTCATCTGCTGCTGAAACCCTCATCCGTGCCTTTGTTACCTCCAGACCCGACTATTCCAATGCTCTCCTGGCCGGCCTCCCATCTTCCACCCTCCGTAAACTTGAGCTCATCCAAAACTCTGCTGCCCCGTATCCTAACTCGCATCAAGTCCCGTTCACCCATCACTCCCTGTGCTCGCTGACCTACATCGGCACCCGGTCTGGGAACACATCGATTTTAAAACTCTCATCCTCGTTTTCAAATCCCACCATGGCCTCGCCACCTCTGTAACCTCCTCCAGCCCTACAACCCTCCGAGATCTCTGCGCTCCTCCAATTCTGGCCTCTTGCGCATCCCCGATTTCCATCGCTCCACCATTGGCGGCCGTGCCTTGAGCTGCCTCGGCCCTAAGCTCTGGAATTCCCTCCCTAAACCTCTCCGCCTCTCTCTCCTCCTTTGAGATGCTCCTTAAAACCTGCCTCTTTGACCAAATTTTGTCTGATAATCGCTCCTGTGATGCGCCTTGGGACGTTTTACGATGTTAAAGGTGCTATATAAATGCAAGTTGTTGAATTCCCTATTGGATTTATTTATCTTATGTTTATGACCCCTAGTTTTGGACTCCCCCACAAGTTTTGATTAATTAACTAATGAATACAACTAATGCTTGGGTTTTAAAAGCCTTTCGATTCTAGGAGAGGGAGGGAGGTGAGGGGTTCCACAGTATTGTGGTCCGGGTGAGGAGTGCGTTAGAGTAGGAGATGGTACGATGGGTCTGAATTGTCAACACATTGAGGATGAGGATGAGGATGTAGGGAAGAGGAGGTGCTTGTGGGATTATTGATTAAATAATCAATATTCGAGTAAGGTTGCCATGGAGAGAGGGGTTGGAGGCCAGAGGCGAGAAGGGTCACCCTTGCATTATGTCCAGGAGTGTGAGAGGGGGGGGGGGGGGGCTTGGGAGAACCTCCCCAGATACTGGAACACGTTTCAAATACTGGACTGACTTAGGCTTTGCAGAGAGTTGGGTGGATGAGTGGAAAGGGAGTGTTTCTTGGAGGCAGTTTTAGCTCTGGAAATGTTCCATTTGGGGGATCAGTGGAGATAATGAGGCCACATGTGAACGGTTGAAGATAGAATAAAGTTACCAACGTATGAGAAAGGACAGACTGGAAAAGACGAGCTGGTCCATCAAACCTGTTCTACACAGTCCTGTTGCAACCTACCATCATTTCCCCCCCCACCACTCCAACCCACGAGTCACCTGGTCCCACCCAGCTCAAATAGTCTATCCACACGGACCAAATCTAATCCATTCATCATTTTAAAGATCTCATTCAAATCTCCACAAAGTCTACTCTTTTCTAGAGTAAAAAGCCCAAGCTCTCTTAGCATATCATGGTAACAAGGGACATAGGAACTGAAGGCCATTCAGCCCCTCAGACCTGCTCTGCCATTCAATTAGATCATGGTTGATCTGAGGGTCTTTAAACTAAAAGGGTTAAATTATGAGGACAGGTTGAATAGACAAGGCTTCTATTATTTGATCTAGTTAAGGTGTTTTAGATGATTAAAGGATGTGATAGGGTAGGTAGAAACTATTTCCTCAGGTGGGGGGAGTCCAGAACAAGGGGGCATATCCTTAAAATTAGAGCCAGGCCGTTCAGGGGTGATGTCAGGAAGCACTTCTTCACACAAAGGGGAGTGGGAATCTGGAACTCTCTCCCCCAGGGGCTGAATGGCCTACTCCTTTTCCTCTGTAATCAGTCTAGTGGCCCTCCTCTCTACATTTTCCAGGGCCTCTAATATCACCCACCGTGTGAAGGGAGCCATCAAATGCAAGCTATTGGTTGGACTTGCAAAATACATGAAGGAATTGGTGTCTTTGAAGAAGTGAAACAAGATTTAAGTTAGGTGTCAGCCGTGGCTCAGTGAGTCAGAAGGTTGAGGGTTCAAGTCCCACTCCAGAGACTTGAGTACAAATCTAGGCTGACACTTAGGTGCAGTACCGAGGGAGTGCTGCACTGTTGAAGGTGCTGTCTTTTGGATAAGATGTTAAACCGAGGCCCCGTCTGCCGTCCCGGGTGGACGTAAAAGATCCCACGGCCACTATTGGAAGAAGAGCAGGAGAGTTCTCTCTCGTGTCCTGGCCAATATTTATTTCTCAACCAACATCATTAAAATAGATTATCTGGTCATTATCATATTGCTGTTTATGGGATCTTGCTGTGTGCAAATTGGCTGTCACGTTTCTTACATTACAACAGTGACTACACTTCAAAAGTACTTCATTGGCTGTAAAGCGGTTTGGGACGTCCCGAGATGGTGAAAGGCGCTGTACACAGTAAACGCAAATCCTTTTCTTCCCTGACACTCATTGTCTACATGAATGGCCACTTGGTTGAGGTGCCGGAGAGTTTGCTTTGCCCACGGAACCCTACCCCAGCGAGAACGAGCATCTTCTGCAGAGCAGGGGGAAAACACTGAGAAAGTCCTGTGTCCTGGACCATGTGCAGAGCTCTCTCACTGGGAGGTAGGGCTCGGTGCCAGCTCCATTTCATCTCTGATTGTTCTGAGCAGTTTAAATGACTCCCTCCCAAAAGGACATCTCGATGCGTATCTGGGGCTGTGATAATTTGCGAAACACCCCATGTCTATGCCTCCCTTTCTTCTCTTTTATTCTTCTCTGAGATTCCTGGTTGCCGTCAATGTCCTGAGTGATTTGAAAATGACTCCCTGCCAAATGCCTCTTGTGCTGAACGGTTAATTGCAGGAAGTGGGACTTTCTAAACAAGCCTGGGTGCAGACCTTCAGAGCAACACGTTTGCAGTGCTCCCAGGGACGTGTGCGATGCCTCCTACTGCCGTTTATTTATGCAGCTACCAGCACGCAGCAGGATAAATATAGCTGCTGTTGACAGTTTGTCAACAGTTTGGATCCGGCTCGCCAACAATCTGAGGACAGATCCCAAGGAGCCACCTCAATTTTCGGCTAATGGGTCTCATTTCAGTGGGCATGGTCAGTGATTAAAAGCCGCAGATAAGGAGAGAGTGCAACCCAATGCAGAAAAGCGTCTCCCAATTCTCATCTGATGGGAGCCATCAACTGTCTTATAGTACAACACCCAGATGCAGTTCTTCCCTAGTTCTTGGTGTCTGTTCTATTTTTATCACCAGCGCCTGCTGCCAACTTAAATAAATATCAGTGATCCTTAACCCAGGGCTGAAGGTCAGGTTGCTTATCTCATAAAAAGGACTATCAGATAAATTTGACTTGTGGCATAGGGCTGAGCCAAGAGGCCCCTAATTCAATTCCTAACCCGTGCAGATGCCAGCTGTAAGGGCACAATTACGCCTCAGGATTATGGAGAGAAAAAGAAACCAGCTCACAAAACAATGGGAGGAGGCCATTCAGCCCCTCGAACCTGTTCCGCCATTCGATTAGATCATGGCTGGTCTGTATCTTAGCTCTATTCACCTGCCTTTGCTCCATATCCCTTAATCCCCTCACCCAACAAAAATCTATCAGTCTCAATCTTGAAATTTTCAATTGACCCCCAGCCTCAGCAGCTTTTTGGGGGAAGAGAGTTCCAGATTTCCACTCCCCTTTGTGTGAAGAAGTGTTTACTGACATCACCCCTGAACGGCCTGGCTCTAGTTTTAAGGTTCTGCCCCCTTGTTCTGGACTCCCCCCACCAGAGGAAATAGTCTCTCTCTATCTACCCTATCAAATCCTTTAATCATCTCAAACACCTCGATTAGATCACCCCTTAATCTTCTATACTCGAGGGAATACAAGCCCAGTCTGTGCAACCTGTCCTTGCAATTTAACCCTTTCAGCCCCGGTATCATTCTGGTGAATCTGCGCTGCAGCCCCTCCAAGGCCAATATATCCTTCCTAAGGTGCGGTGCATCGAAAAGGAACACTGGCCAGTTGGACGAGGTGGTGCCAGCTGGAGGCAGCACCTTCTGGGGGCGGAGGGGGGGGGCGGGGGGAAGGACAAAGTATAATTTGTTTGCTTTTTTCAAAGAACTTCTCGGAAACTGCATTTGAAGAAAACATTGCACGTGATGATAATGCAGCAACATCTTGCATTTATATAGCGCCTTTAACGTAGTAAAAACGTCCCAAGGTGCTTCACAGGCACATAATTGACACCGAGGCACATAAGGAGATATGAGGACAGGTGACCAAATGCTTGGTCAGAGGTAGATTTTAAGGAGCGTCTTAAAGGAGGGGAAAGAGACGGAGGGAATTCCAGAGCTTAGGGCCGAGACAGTTGGAGACAGCCTGTGACAGGAGAGCGGGTAGAATCCACGCTGGTACACAGCCTGTGACAGGAGAGCGGGTAGAATCCACGCTGGTACACAGCCTGTGACAGGAGAGCGGGTGGAATCCACACCGGTACACAGCCTGTGACAGGAGAGCGGGTAGAATCCACGCTGGTACACAGCCTGGGACAGGAGAGCGGGTGGAATCCACACCGGTACACAGCCTGTGACAGGAGAGCGGGTAGAATCCACGCTGGTACACAGCCTGGGACAGGAGAGCGGGTGGAATCCACACCGGTACACAGCCTGTGACAGGAGAGCGGGTGGAATCCACACCGGTACACAGCCTGTGACAGGAGCGAGTTGATAAGTTGAAAGCCTTTTCTTTCTCCACTTTCTCAGTGGTCGTCACTTACAAATTACATTTATAATGGCGTTTACTCTCCTCCTTCCCCACTTCGGTTGGTCTCCCATATCTCAGGCCACTGCCACTGCTGCGCTGCAGCCAACTGGACCCTGGCAGACCTACAGCTGTCAAATATAAGGGTTGACTCTGGAGTTCTGACAGCCTCGGAGGCCCATAGTTTTTTTTTATTCGTTCACGGGATGTGGGCGTCACTGGCGAGGCCAGCATTTATTGCCCATCCCTAATTGCCCTCGAGAAAGCGGTGGTGAGCCGCCTTCTTGAACCGCTGCAGTCCGTGTGGTGACGGTTCTCCCACAGTGCTGTTAGGGAGTTCCAGGATTTTGGCCCAGCGACAATGAAGGAACGGCGATATATTTCCAAGTCGGGATGGTGTGTGACGTGGAGGGGAACGTGCAGGTGGTGTTGTTCCCATGTGCCTGCTGCCCTTGTCCTTCTAGGTGGTAGAGGTCGCGGGTTTGGGAGGTGCTGTCGAAGAAGCCTTGGCGAGTTGCTGCAGTGCATCCTGTGGATGGTACACACTGCAGCCACAGTGCGCCGGTGGTGAAGGGAGTGAATGTTTAGGGTGGTGGATGGGGTACCAATCAAGCGGGCTGCTTTATCTTGGATGGTGTCGAGCTTCTTGAGTGTTGTTGGAGCTGCACTCATCCAAGCAAGTGGGGAGTATTCCATCACACTCCTGACTTGTGCCTTGTAGATGGTGGAAAGGCTTTGGGGAGTCAGGAGGTGAGTCTCTCGCCGCAGAATACCCAGCCTCTGACCTGCTCTCGTAGCCACAGTATTTATATGGCTGGTCCAGTTAAGTTTCTGGTCAATGGTGACCCCCAGGATGTTGATGGTGGGGGATTCGGCGATGGTAATGTCGTTGAATGTCAGGGGGAGGTGGTTAGACTCTCTCTTGTTGGAGATGGTCATTGCCTGGCACTTATCTGGCGCGAATGTTACTTGCCACTTATGAGCCCAAGCCTGAATGTTGTCCAGGTCTTGCTGCATGCGGGCTCGGACTGCTTCATTATTTGAGGGGTTGCGAATGGAACTGAACACTGTGCAGTCATCAGCGAACATCCCCATTTCTGACCTTATGATGGAGGGAAGGTCATTGATGAAGCAGCTGAAGATGGTTGGGCCAAGGACACTGCCCTGAGGAACTCCTGCAGCAATGTCCTGGGGCTGAGATGATTGGCCTCCAACAACCACTACCATCTTCCTTTGTGCTGGGTATGACTCCAGCCACTGGAGAGTTTTCCCCCTGATTCCCATTGACTTCAATTTTACTAGGGCTCCTTGCTGCCACACTCTGTCAAATGCTGCCTTGATGTCAAGGGCAGTCACTCTCACCTCACCTCTGGAATTCAGCTCTTTTGTCCATGTTTGGACCAACGCTGTAATGAGGTCTGGAGCCGAGTGGTCCTGGCGGAACCCAAACTGAGCATCGGTGAGCAGGTTATTGGTGAGTAAGTGCCACTTGATAGCACTGTCGACGACACCTTCCATCACTTTGCTGATGATTGAGAGTAGACTGATGGGGCGGTAATTTGTCCTGCTTTTTGTGGACAGGACATACCTGGGCAATTTTCCACATTGTCGGGTGGATGCTAGTGTTGTAGCTGTACTGGAACAGCTTGGCTAGAGGCGCAGCTAGTTCTGGAGCACAAGTCTTCAGCACTACAGCTGGGATGTTGTCGGGGCCCATAGCCTTTGCTGTATCCAGTGCACTCAGCCGTTTCTTGATATCACGTGGAGTGAATCGAATTGGCCGAAGACTGGCTTCCGTGATGGTGGGGATATCGGGAGGAGGCTGAGATGGATCATCCACTTGGCACTTCTGGCTGAAGATGGTTGTAAACGCTTCAGCCTTGTCTTTTGCACTCACGTGCTGGACTCCGCCATCATTGAGGATGGGGATGTTTGCAGAGCCTCCTCCTCCCGTTAGTTGTTTAATTGTCCACCACCATTCACGACTGGATGTGGCAGGACTGCAGAGCTTTGATCTGATCAGTTGGTTGTGGAATCGCTTAGCTCTGTCTATAGCATGTTGCTTCCGCTGTTGAGCATGCATGTAGTCCTGAGTTGTAGCTTCACCAGGTTGGCACCTCATTTTTAGGTACGCCTGGTGCTGCTCCTGGCATGCTCTTCTACAATCCTCATTGAACCAGGGTTGACTTGTTGGTAATGGTAGAGTGAGGAATATGCCAGGCTATAAGGTTACAGATTGTGCTGGAATACAATTCTGCTGCTGCTGATGGCCCACAGCGCCTCATGGATGCCCAGTTTTGAGCTGCTAGATCTGTTCTGAATCTATCCCATTTAGCACGGTGGTAGTGCCACACAACATATTGGATGGTGTCCTCAGTGCGAAGATGGGACTTCATCTCCACGAGGACTGTGCGGTGGTCACTCCTACCAATACTGTCATGGACAGATGCATTTGCGACAGGTAGATTGGTGAGGACGAGGTCAAGTAAGTTTTTCCCTCGTGTTGGTTCGCTCACCACCTGCCGCAGGCCCAGTCTAGCAGCTATGTCCTTCAGAACTCGGCCAGCTCGGTCAGTAGTGGTGCTACCAAGCCACTCTTGGTGATGGACATTGAAGTCCCCCACCCAGAGTACATTTTGTGCCCTTGCTACCCTCAGTGCTTCCTCCAAGTGGTGCTCAACGTGGAGGAGGACTGATTCATCAGCTGAGGGAGGACGGTAGGTGGTAATCAGCAGGAGGTTTCCTTGCCCATGTTTGACCTGATGCCATGAGATTTCATGGGGTCCAGAGTCAATGTTGAGGACTCCCAGGGCTACTCCCTCCTGGCTGTATATCACTGTACCGCCACCTCTGGTGGGTCTGTCCTGCCGGTGGGACAGGACATACCCAGGGATGGTGATGGAAGAGTCTGGGACGTTGGCTGAAAGATATGATTCTGTGAGTATGGCTATGTCAGGCTGTTGCTTGACTAGTCTGTGGGACAGCTCTCCCTATTTTGGCACAAGTCCCCAGATGTTAGTAAGGAGGACCTTGCAGGGTCGACTGGGCTTGGTGTTTTGCCGTTGTCGTGTCCGGTGCCTAGTGGTCCGATGCCGGGTGGTTCGTCCGGTTTTATTCTTATGACTTTTCGTAGCGAGATTTTTTTTACAACTGAGTGGCTTGCTAGGCCATTTCAGAGGGCAATTAAGGATCAACCACATTGCTGTGGGTCTGGAGTCACATATAGGCCAGACCGGGTAAGGACGGCAGGTTTCCTTCCCTAAAGGACATTCGTGAACCAGATGGGTTTTTACGACAATCCGATTTTTATTTAATTAATTGAATTTAATTAATTAATTGAATTTAAATTCGCCAGCTGCCGTGGCGGGATTTGAACTCATGACTCTGGATTTTAGTCCAGGCCTCTGGATTACTAGTCCAGTAACATAACCACGATGCTACCGTACCCTGTAGGTCTAGCAATTTGCCAACATCTTAGCCAACTCGTATGTTCAACTGCATCTGTGCCCTTGGGTCATGATGCAAGTTAGCATCCCAATGGACGCAGAACCAACTCTGCCCTGCTTGCCAAGGGAAGTCACAAGATCGCATTAGGTCTCCTGCAAGACAGAGAGCGAACACAACATAGAGTGGGTGGATGAATGATATTTGTGGTCATTTTTCAGAGGCCCAGTCAATAAGGGAAAAGGGCCTTAAAACTGGCCCATGGCAATTGCTCAAAATAGCACCTGGGGTGTGGAGTGGGCCTGGGCTAACTTCCCCTGATTGAGTGTCTTTGGAGAATTGCCTGCCTCAGCCGTGGCTCAGTGGTAGTGCTCTCACCTCTTCAGCCACAAGGTCACACGCGTTCAAGTCCCACTCCAGAGATCTGCAGTACTGAGGGAGTGCTGCAGTGTCGGAGGCGCACCTGTGGAAGGACAATCGCTCTCACCTCAACTCTGGAATTCAGCTCTGTTGCCCGTGTTCCTTTGTAACGAGGTCTGCAGCCAAGTGGTTCTGGCGGATCCCAAACTGAGCATCAGTGAGCAGGTCATTGGTAAGTGTTGAGCTCTGTACCATAGGAAGGATTATAGAGGCTTTAGAGGAGGTACACAATGCAGATTCACTAGGATGTAATTGAGGGGTCAAGAATGACAAACCATATTCAAGATTAAATGAAAGAGATTTAGAAGAGGGCAAAAGAAATGTCTACAAATTGTGAAGCTGTGACATTCACTACCAGGGTTAGTGGTTGAGGTAGAAACTGTCAACATTCAAGATTAAATTAGATAGGTAGAATATGACAGTCCTAATCACATTAACCTATTTGCTCACATGGAGGGTAAATATTGAGATAGACTGAATGGGCCAAAGTGCCCATTTCCATGTAACTTCTATGGACAGGTTAACATTTTAGTGCCATACTGAAGGAGTGCTGTCTTTTGGGTAAGACATTGAGGCCCCATCTGCCCGTTCAGGTGAACGTAAAAGATCCCATGGCCAACATTTATCCCTCAACCAACACCACCAAAAACAGATCAACCAGTTGTTCATCCCACTGCTGTTTGTGGGATCTTACTGTGTGCTGAGTTTGCCTATGTAACACTTCAAAATGTTTAAGTTTCTGAGACCAAAAAAAGGATCAAGATTAATGGGCGTATCTCAGTACAGTATTCAAGGAACATACCAGCCCTCCAATTCCTTCCGTCCCCAAAATTATGTCCCAATTTCCGAAAAAAAGATCAGATTTAATGGTTCTCTTTGCCAATACTGGTTATGAAGCACTTTGGGACATCTAGAGGACGTGAAAGGCGCTATATAAACACAAGCTCGTCAAAGGGAAAATCAGGAAGGAAAAATACACTAACCTGACCGTGAGACCAGCATGCAGCTCCACTCCAAATCCAGTCCAGGATTTCGATAAGGTGGTAGCCAAAGCAGCACTCAGCAGCAGCCCAAGTACCGAGTGGTTCACAAATAGCAGTGTCTAATTTAGTGTCTTTTAGGAACATTACATTGCTTTTAAATGGTACGGCGTATAGAAACTTGGATTTGTTCAATACTTTGGAGTGGACCCTAGGTATATACATGATGTGGTGCAAATACGTGGTACATGTTTGGGGATAGTCTTTGGCACTTTTGTGGGGTGGGGGGAAATAGGATTATATAAGCATTCATGCTACAAGTTCTGTAGGTTGTAGTGCAGTGTCACTACCAGGCTTATTTGGTGGAACAGAAGGCACCACTCTGTTCAGATCAGTAAAGCAGGATGTAGACGCAGGGGCGAGGTTTGCAGTTCCATTCCTATACATTCTCCCCCCGATCCCTCCAGCATAGGAGGGAAAACAGCAAGCACTCCACTCCATTCCATTCCAGGACTAGAGCCCAATCCGAGCGGACACTCAGTGCAGTTTCTGTAACCTGCACCAGCCCTATAACCCTCCAAGATCTCTGCACTCCTCCAATTCTGACCTCTTGCACATCCCCGATTTCCTTCACTCCACCACTGGCGGCCGTGCCTTCAGCTGCCTAGGCCTTAAGCTCTGGAATTCCCTCCCTAAATCTCTCTACCTCTCCTCCTTTAAGACATTCCTTAAAACCTACATCTTTGACCAAGCTTTTGGTCACCTATCCTAATGTCTATTTTTGCAGCTTGGTGTCAAATTTTGTTTGACAACACCCGTGAAGCGCCTTGGGACGTTTTACTATGTTAAAGGCACTATATAAATGCACAGTGTTGAGGGGGTGCCACGTTATCGGCAGTGCTGTGCTGTGGATGAGACATTAAACCAGTGCCCTTGCCACCTGTTCAGATGGATGTTGGAAGATCCCACATCACTATTTGATAAGGAACAGCTCGCTCGTCCAGCATCCCGGCCAACATTCTTCCCTAGGTATCGGTTATACCCAGCAGGAATAATCGAATGGACTGGGGCTCTTTTCTCTAGAATAGAGAAGTTCTGAGGGGTGACCGGACAGAGGTCTTTAAAATTACGAAAGGGTTTGATAGGGTAGACGTAGACAAAATGTTTCCACTCGTGGGGGAGACCAAAACTAGGGGGCATAATATAAGATAGTCACCAATAAATCCAACAGGGAATTCAGTAGAAACTTCTTTACCCAGAGTGGTTAGAATGTGGAACTCGCTACAAGGAATAGTTGAGGCGAAAAGCATAGATGCATTTAAATGAAAGCCAGATAAGCAAATGAGGGGGAAAAGAATAGAAGGATATGCTGATAGGGTGAGATGAAGGGGGATGGGAGCAGGCTCTCATGGAGCATAAACACCAGCATAGACCAGTTGGACCGAATGGCCTGTTTCTGTGCTGTACATTCTATGTAAACACCACCGAAAACAGATTAACTGCTCATTCATCTCGTTGCTGGCACAGAATGGCTCCCACTTGGTCAGTCACTGCAGTTCAAAGTAATTTATTGTGTTGAGCGCTTTTGAGGCGTTTTGATGACAAGTCAATATATAAATGAAAAAGACATGTAATATACTCCTTTCACATTATATCTGCTCACAGGGAGTTCAAAGTCGGGTTGTCGCCCATCTCAGTTTGGACTGGACAGTTTTGTTTGAGTGAACAGTAGAGAAATTTCTGATTGCAAATCACAGTCAAAAAAGATGATACACACAGAAATTACAACATGGAAACAGGCCATTCAGCCCAACCAGACCCTGTTGGTGATTTCCTCCACACGGGCAATAAGTCCTAATCATATTTACCCTGTTTCCATATCCCTTTATCCTTCATCCCCCTGTCCAATCAACTCTTGAATGTTGATGTGGAGATGCCGGTGATGGCCTGGGGTGGACAAATGTAAGGAGTCTTACAACACCAGGTTATAGTCCAACAGTTTTATTTCAAATAAAGCTGTTGGACTATAACCTGGTGTTTTAAGACTCCTTACTCTTGAATGTTGACAGTTTCTGCCTCAACCACTAACCCTGGAACTGAATTCCACAGCCTCAAAAACTGTAAAACAAGTTTCTCTTGCTCTCTGTTCTAAATCTCTCACATTTAATCTTGGGGGAAATTTTCATCTTCGCCATATGGTGCCAATCTTCTGGATGTGCCATTGCATTCCATCAGGAAAACAAATGTCAGAACTCCCCATGGATTTGGGAAACTTGGCCCAAGACTATCAGGATTATTACCACACCCTGGTGCAAAATTGCTCAATATTGAGTAGTATGTGCCAATCTCTTATGAGTACAAGCAAAAACAATATGCACACACTTCAGATACAAAAAAAAAACTTAATGCTTTATTTTCTGCAAAAATGGTGCATCATTTATCAGCATCTTCCTCTTACACAGACTCCACCTCTAGTTGTCCTAGACACATATTTACACCAGCACTCTGAACAAAACAATCTCTTGATGTATAAAATCAGTCAGTGCTTCAGCCAGCACCCTCTTCGCAAAAAAATGTTTGAGTCCACATTCCTGAAACCCAGGCAGGGCGCAGTCAGAAACTTCACGCTGGGACCTAACACGGTTCAGGACTGACTCACCCCATCCCCCCAGCATTTGATTCGCCGGATTACCATCCAATCAACATGAAGAGGGGGAAAATAAAGATTACACTTGGGGCTACTAATGCAACTGGTCTGCGCCCCTCGCCATTTTCCAATCCCCCGCCCTCCCCCATCTCTCCTGAAGTCACCGACTGCTGCTGGGGTACGGGGCGACAGGCAGTCACCCTCTGGTGCTCGTGCAAGTGGCCACTCTCCTTGCGTGTGCCCAGCATTGATTATCAGCAGGTTATTCAATCATGGGGTACGTTACGGCCAAGCTTGACCCCATCGCTACAAATACACCTTCCAGGCGAGAGCACTGGCCGATTTTCTTTTCTCTCTCCTTAGCCCAATAGCACCGAGGCCAATAGTAACACGACAAAGGGGTTGAACCCAGGACCCTTCCTGGTCTGTATGGCTCGGTTCCACTTGGACAGTGCAAGTGACCAACCAATTCAAGCTGGAGCTCGCACAGACTGTCCTTATCCAAACAGGAGCCACCGTGTTACCTCGTTAAACCCGTATCTTGCACCATTCTCTACCTCGCTCTCCAAACAAGGAAGAAATTAACCAAAACTCAGAACGGTACATTCAGCCATCAAAACAACAATAAAAAAAGGCAGAAATCATGGTATTCTGCCATAGTTCAATGCACAGTTCTCCCCCCCTCTCCCAATTAAAGCAGTCCCATCGCAATACCTCTACAGTACTACAGTTGGTCAAGCATCTACACTGCTGAGAGCTCACTGCTTGGATATCCAGGTCCTTGATCTGCATAGGCACACGTTTTAAGTATTTACAAGATGTGCATCACTAGGATTTTGACAGTTATAGTTTCAGATTGCTGGAGTACTCTCCAAAACATTAAGTCCTGAGTAATTGAATTTTAAACTGATTTGTTCCATACCCGCTTTCAGTTTCTGCCCCGTTATCTGGACTGCAGTACGGTACATCCAAACTCTGTGCACCCGGTGCTGCAAAATACATAAGTGGAGCATGTTCGATCTTCCGAAGGGCACAGGTCGATGGAAGTATGTTCTACAGAATTGCTCCACAATGCGAAATGTTAAAAAGGGAGATGCATCTGCAATCCTACCTCAGATGCTGAATCATTGCTGGGTTAGTGCCACAGACACTGGCTGGCCTCTAGTACCTCATCCAAATGAGGATTTGACACGTGTGTATCTGTAGGCTATTCGACCAGTGAGCACCGAGTCTGACCCTGTCCTCAGCCGTCCACACACCACGTGCGCACTTTCCACCAGGGGTCACCGGACAGCAATTCTGAGCCCCCACCTGGGGCATCGAGGCCAAATGTAACAGCCCAAATGCTGTCTGCAGAGATCAGATAACTCAGCACAATGGAGGGATCACAGCCTGGGAAACTACCCGTTTGGCTCAGTACTACAACTGGGGGACCTTGTGAGCCTGTTTTACGCTTTATAGCTAGTGGTTAGAGGCAGCTAGGAAGTAGATAGTTTGTCGAACTTGTTAAAACATTATGAAGTTTACCCACTGACACCATAAATGGGAGAGCAGAAATGGCTAGATTTCCCCAGTCATATTAAGTGCACAGCTGTCTCCTTTTCTACAATTAAGCTATGGGATAATTCAGTACACACACCTCCCAGAATCAGGGGCATTTTAAAAAAAAATCCAAAGCTTAACACTTTCTTTGATCGAACTGCAACCTCCAATTTCCATATCAGACCACGTATGATTCAGGATCAGATCTCGCACAGCATCATGCATCGTTTAATCTGGTTCTGGTTTTTACAGAACTCACACACACGCGTCATTCTACTTAACTTGATCTGCCATGGTCCCCATACGATATTCAATATTTTCGTATATGTAATGAAAATAAAGATGACTTCCTCTTTACAATGTATTAAAAATACTAGAGTATATTTCACAATTTTGTCAGGGCATGGAGCCAGATAAAACCAGTGAGACAGTCCGGAATGGAGCTTGGAAGGTTGCGATTTCAAAACGGATGCCCAGTTCCAATCAGTTTTACCTCTGACCTAATCAAACTGCTGATTGTTCAATCTCTAAATTGTTTTCCTAGACACTCCAGTGTCCAACACTCAAGACACAAACGCTACCATCATTCTGCTCGGGGACCGCAGACAACGAGAAACGCAAGACTCCCTCCTCAGGGCTACAACGTGCTGTACCAGGGAGGACGATCTCGTTTCTCCATTAATGACGCCAGAAAATGGGCTGCTGCTGGTAAAAGGAGAGCACATTAAGTACTGAAGGGTCTCCCTAGTCAACAACACACCCACAGAAGCTTAAGTTTCCCCAGTCAGGTACCAATACAAACTTAAGATTTCTTTAAAAAATGATTTTTAAAACACAAAAGCAAAGAAAAACTTTCATAAATACAGAAATGAATATTTATTCGGTAACCAGTTTCCTTCGGTCCTTGCATGGCTGCTGTTTGAGGTTTCAAGCTCGCCGTGCTCCAAGTGTCAGAGTTTAGATGACCCACCAGTACAGTCCACCGGTCAGAGCCCCCATCTGAGGGGGGACAACCTGATCTGCCTCCAAACTAGGGTTCCTAGCACTGACAAACCCTAGGAGAATTTTATTCCATTCCTCTTGAACGCAGAGACAGCAATAAGGATCTTTTTGCCAGTTGCAATAAATCTCGAGGGCGGATTTGAGCTGCCACGTAGTGAGGACCGCTGCTCCGGACCAGCAGGACACCATAACACAGCTAGGTGAACACGTCCCCCCCCCCCCTGCCCAGCACCCCCCTCCCACCCGTCAACCAAACCCATTCATCCGGAGCCAGAAGGCTGTGAAGAAGCCTGAATCGGTTGCACCCAATCTAAAACAGTCTCATTCAGCTACCCTTTTGCAACGTGAAGAGTTCTCAGATTCTTTACTTGTTCAAATAAAGTAACTCCCTTCTTGGCTTGCCCACCCCCCCCAAAGGTTTCTTTGGCCGACCTTCCACCTTGTTCTCATTTCATGTTTTTTTTTTAAACCTCACGCAGACATGTCACAAAACAGGCTCACGAGTTCTTCGTTCAAGGAACCTTCTTCTGGCCTGATCCCGATTTCCTCCCTTCTTTCGCATCTCTGCATTTCTCACAGAAAAAGACATCGGGGACATTAGACTTTCGGATTTTGGCACAAGACAGGTGGATCCAGGTGTTGCACTGGTTACATTCAATCATCGGCCTGCCCGCAAAGGGCTTCTGACAATAACACGTCACCAGGCCCCACGAGTCATCATCTGGAACAAACACAAGAGGGCAGTCAATTTCAGTTTCAAGTCAAACCGTTCCTTCGTCCACCCCCTCCCTCCTCTCCGACAAAAACCACGATTTGGGAGGAAGGCAGCCGCTCAGTCCATTTCATCTCGAAGAATACCAACCTCGCCTGCGTCCTATCAGCACCCGGCTGTGGTCTGCAGGCTATCTATTTGACCCATAAGCCCTGGCTATCCAACGCCTGAAGTTCCAGTGAACCGCACTCCCTTCCAGTTCAGTCACCGAAAGTTAACCAGCCAATTCAAACTGTCTGGAGCTTGGGCATGAGGACACAGCTTTTATGTGCTTTTCTTGAGTTGCAGGGTTTTGACTCAATTCTTCACATTTAATTCATGGGGCTCCACGGTATGTGACTAGCTGCTTCACAAAGATTTCGGTATTCGCCTGATCTAGCCATTTAGAGAGTCATAGAGTTATACAGCACGGATAGAGGCCCTTCGGCCCATCGTGTCCAGTTTCTGGCCTGAATCTCACTTTCTAGCAAGCCATTCTGGCTGCAGATCGCCCTCGTGTGAAGCAACATTGCCTCACTTGCATTTTGGAATCCAAAAGCTCTCGTTTCTCTGCCCCAGCACATCTGAAAGTATTGTTTCAGGTTTACTTTGTCTACCCGGTTAAATATTGTGTGTACCTCTAGAAGATGAGTTGTGTCTCTTCAAAGCTGAAAGATTACAGGTAGTTACAGGTTGCTCACTGGTGGTGGTGGTGGTAATCTGAGTGGAAGAGTATAGTCTGGAACGAAGGTAGTTAAATGAGGACCTCAGATTTATATAAATATGGAAAAGGTAAACCCAGAACATTACTTCAAAGTGTACCAACAAAGTAGGAACAGAGACAGAAATGAAAATTCAGAACTTAAATAATCTAGCAAGCAGTGTAAGAGAGGCAAAAAAAATCACTGGGGTTATTCAAAATACAATTAGATCCCATGATTGGACAGTTAAGGCAATGGAAGGATGTGCTTTTCTCAACCTTGACTGTCCTCATGTCTGAAGAATTAAAGCATATTGAGTCAAGGGTGATTCGTCCTCTAATACAACAACTTGTAGTTACATAGCGCCTTTAATGTAGTAAAACGTCCCAAGGTGCTTCACACCAGCATAATCAGACAAAAGAAAAATATGACACCGAGTCAAAGTTGGAAATATTAGGATGGATGACTAAACGCTTGATCAAAAAGGTAGGTTTTAAGGACCGTCTTAAAGGAGGAGAGAGGAAGCTGAAGGGAATTCCAGAGCTTAGGGCCGAGATAACTGAAGACACGGCCGCCAATGGTGGGGCAAAGGGAGTGGGGTTGCACAAGAGGTCAGAGTTGGAGGAACGCAGAGTTCTTGTAGGGCTGGAGAAGGTTACAGAGATAGGGAGGGGCGAGGCCATGCAGGGATGTGAACATGAGGATGAGAATTTTAAAATGGAGGCATTGATGAACTGGGAGCCAATATAGGTCAGCGAGCACAGGGATGATGGGTGAACAGGACTTGCCAGGAGTTAGGATACGGGCAGCAGAGGGATGTGTATGTGCTCAAGTTTATGGAGGGTGGAAGATGGGAGGCCGGCCAGGAGAGCATTGGAATAGTCGAGTCTGGAAGCAGCAAAAGCATGGGTGAAGGTCTCAGCGGCAGATAAGCTGAGGTAGGGGCAGAGACGGGCAATGTTATGTAGCTGGAAGTAGGCAGTTTTTGTGATGGAGATGATATGGGATTGGTAGCTTAGTTCAGGGTCAAATAGGACACAGAGGTTGCAAACAGTCTGGTTCGGCCTGAGACTGGGATAGAATTGGTGGCGAGGGAAGACGACAATGGCTTCGGGCTTCCCAATGTTTAATTGGAGGAAATGGCGACTCATCCAGGACTGGACGTCAGACGAGCAGTCTGACAACGCAGAGGCAGTGGAGGGATCGACTGAGGTGGTGGTGAGATAGAGTTGGGTGTTGTCCGTGTACATGTGGAACACGATGTTATGTCTTCGGATGATGTCGCCGAAGGGCAGCATGTAGATGAGAAATGGCGGGGGGGGGGGCAAAGATAGATTCTTGGGAGATTCCAGAGGTAACGGTGCAGGGATGGGAAGAGAAGCCATTGCAGTAGACTCCCTGCTACAACTGGATAGGTAAGAATGGAACCAGGCGAGGGCAGTCCCACTCAGCTGTACAAAGGAGGAGAGAGAGTGCACCATGGTCATAGTCAGAGGATGTCATTTGTGACTTTGATTAGGGCCGTTTTAGTGTTGTGGCGGGGCGGAAACCTGATTGGAGAAGTTCGAATCTGGAGTTGCGGGAAAGTTGGGCAAGGATTTGGGAGGCGACAACACGCTCGAGGACACTTTCACAACATGTTACATTCTGTTGGTGACAAACTGGAGCTCTTATAAAAAGGCAGTTACAATAAAATAGAGTTTAAATTTGTATTTAAACAGCAGGTTCTGAAGACACTGAGGTACCGAACATACAGATGTTGTTGCTGGGTTTATGACAAACGGTGCTAATGTTAATTCAACCCCATTAGTCAGATTGACTCCTTCGAAAGCCAATACCCCCAGTGACATCAGCAATCAGGTTATCGCTGTGCATACCAAATCTCTCGTCATTCAGCCCTGACCAACACCGCTTCCCATCTCCCAACACACTGAACTCAAAATCCTTGTGCTCGTTTACATATCCAACCGTGGCCTTGCCCCATTCTCTCTCTGCAATGGCCTCCAGCCTCACATCCCAGTATGTGCCCTTCGGCCACCTAACTCTGGCCTCCGGAGTATTCCTCCCCTCCATTATCGGTGGCAGAGCCTTCAGCCATATCGTCCCGCCACTCAATAGCCCAGTGAGTCAATATACAACCCAGTACACCCGAGACATACAGGCCAAGGATATCACAAGCGCAATCCCTGGTCTGTGTTGAGTTAGCTGATCTCCGCCATAGCAGGGTTGGGAGCAGAACTGGTCTCAGCGTCCTCAAACTAAGCAGAGGAGAGGGGGTGGCCGGGGGGAGTGGGTTAAGATTTCAGATTGCTATCCAGCAATTCCTATTGGAAACAGCATCTGTGGGGCCATCAAGTGAGGACTAACAAAGAGCTGCAAACATTCTGCCCAGGCTCACTCAAGGAGAATGGCCACTTGGGTGAGGCACTGGGAACCCATAGCCCTACACAAGTCATTGCCTTCAGGAAAGGTAGCAAAAGACAGTAACAAAACACGTCTCAGGACTTGGGGCAATACCCTGGAAGCAAAAGGAAAAAAAAAGGTCCATCCAATTTTCTGCTGTGCTGATGTATCGAGACATCTGAGCTTTTTTCAGGGCAGGCAAAAAGATGGACATTAGCGATAGGGAGAAAAGGAGGGAAATGAGAAAGTTGTGAAAGGCAAAAAGCTCAAAGAGAAAGGGGTTCAAGAGAGTAATCGAAGCAGGAAAGAAATAGCGCAGCAGTGAGCAGCAAGCCAGTGGCTGAGAAGCAAATAACTGGAGATCAGAGAGATCTGAAGGAGAGAGGGTGGCGAGTGACACCCTGTACCCCCTCTCATATAATTTATTGGTATACACGTTTGTTAGTATACACAACAGACTTCTCAACAAAGCACACGTCAGCTCACCCGGGCAAGACAAGCATAGGACACCACCTAGTGCTCTCATGGTAGAACTGACAGCTGGTCATTCTCCTCTCCCTCAGCATTCGGATAAATTGTCTAACTTTGGCTAAAAGTGACGAGAATGGCAGAAAACTATAGGATCAGGTTCTGTGGTGGTAATTTCTACAGCAAGGGATACAGACTCGAGCTCAGAACAGGGAAAGTGAAGAGTTATGGTGAAATGTAACCCATTCGACGCAGGGGGTGATGAACGCATGGACCAATCTGCCAGGGAGTAAAATAAACTCAGCAAAAAGGGGAATGGGATAGGCGTCTGACGTAGGTGGTGGTTGTTTACATATCTTCACACCCTTCTCTTGGAGAATAGCGTGACGTAGTGGAAGGATTGGCAGGCTGATTAACAGTCTGACAGGCCGCCCCGTGAACACTCCTTCCACGGCCAAAACCAACTTGATATCAGCTGATGGTGTAATTAGTCCTATACGGCAGGAGGCTCCCACAACCTGTACGATGATTTGGGGGGGGGGGGCACCCACACCCACTGGACGCGAGTATCCCGCTGGATGTCAACCCATAATTCAGAGCCGGAGCTCCGGTCTCCACTCGCCGCGACTGTCTGCAGCGGGGTTTGAACGTCACACCTTCTGACTCAGACGGGAATGCTACCACTCAGCCAAAGGCTGGCTTCACGGTATAGGTGGTGTATGAGAAAATCCAGGAGAGTTTTCTGAATTTTGGGAGTAGGCAGATGGATCACAGTGGTCCTTTCTGTTGCCATGTCTATCTGGAAAATTTTCAGTGGAGGGATTTGCACATTTGCTACTGTCAGTGGAACAATTCCTCACAGAGGGGGAAGACCAAAATGACAGGTCTCCGTACAGAAGACAAGCTAAAAATACAAACATCTTCCACCTTAACCTTCAAGTAATTGATCCTTTAAATTTACGATTATTCTTTGTCATTCACAAAAAACACTTCTAAAGAAGTCCAGACTCAATTTTTCCCCCATTCACTTTCTTCCCATCTCCTTCTGTAAACATTTGCTGGGGTAGTTATATGGATGCTACCCACCCTCTGATTGCCAATTTGAACCAAATTCAGGTCAGCCTTGTACAGTTAACATATGTTTATTGGGAGCCAGATTCAAATGATCCAAATTCATTAAAGTTTAGGACCGTTACAACTAAAGAATGAATTTGTATTCATATAGTGTTTCTTGTCTTCAGGACATCCCAAAGCACTTTACAGCCAATGGATTACTTTTGCAGTATAGTTACTGTTGTAATGTAGGAAACACAGCAGCCCATTTGCACACAGCAAGATGGCAAATGACCAGTTAATCTGTTATTGGTTGAGGGATAAATTTTGGTCAGGACACCGGAAGAACTCACTTGCTCTTCTTCAGACAGTGCCACGGGATGTTTTATATCCACCTGTACTGGCAAGACATGGCCCCAGCTTAATACCTCCATCTAAAAGACTGCACCTCACTACTGCACTAAACGTCAGCCTACATTAAGTGCTCAGGTGTCTGGAGTGACCTTCTGACGCAAAGACAAGAGCGCTACCCACCGAGCCAGGGCCAACACTCAAGCTAGCAGACAGAGGTGACTTCTAACTCATTTCCATGTGTTCAATGCCAATCAGACACCAGAGGCAAAAGGGCAGTGTCTAACCCACTGCACCACCAAATTCTACTAGGGATTTTTTTTTTTAAATATAAGACCGAAGGGGGCAAAAATATTCTGTCAAAACTGACCTGATTCCACCATAATGTCTTCATCCATTATCCGTGTTTCGCCTTCACTGGAGCTGGTTTCGCCATCATGACTATTTCCCATACTGAGGCACTCTTTGATTTCCATTTTATAGTTCTCAGTATACGTGGCCTCTGGATTTGGTCTCAGAGGCTCGGAGAGGAAGCTTGCTTTCACCACCTCCTCATCCGAGTCAGTTTCGCTCAGCGAGCTCTTGATCTTTTTCTCGGCCCTCTCTTTCTTCAGCTTTCGCTTTTTGCTCCTTTTAATGCGGGCGAAACTGGACTTCTCCCCGTCGGGCCCCCTCTGCTTATCCACCTCCAGGCACCACCGCTTGCTCTTTTTCTCCTTCTTCTTCTCAGGCGCTGGGTAGAGGGAATCCTTCAACTTCAGTCTGTCGAGCAGCACTCCATCTGACTTCAGGTGGTGAAATCCATTCTTCTTGGAGGATTTTGCTTTTTTCACAAAGTTCTGAATCGTGTCGAAGTCGACAGACTGGGTGGAATCCCAGCTGTCACTGTCCACAACACTCTCTGTCCTGATCGGAGAATTTGAACTCGATGGGGTCCAGTCACACTCCTGCAGTTTTAAAAGAGGATTCATACTGAAATCACAGGAGGTAACAGAATCTGGAAGAGGTTTCTACATAAACTCCTCCCCACCTGCAGTATTTTATACCTCGCAGAAACTGAAATGAACATATATGTCAGTACATACACCTCCCAGTCTAGGACTGAGCCATGCAAAGTGCAAAAGGTCCCAGATTCTATCTTCGATCTATACTGGAGTGCATGCGCAGGTTTGCGATTAGCAAAACATAGTCCGGACTCTCTCCAATAAGAATAGCACCGGGCTGCGAAGTACATTCCGTTCACACAGCAAAGCCCCACAAACAGCTATGAAATAAATGCCTAGTTGAGCTGTTTTTGGTGATGTTGGTTGAGGGATAAATGTTGGCCTGGACACTGGAAGAACTCCCCTGCTCTTTTCCAAATAGCGCTGTGGGATCTTTTACATCCAACTGAGCGGGCAGATGAGGCCTTGGTTTAACAAGCGAAGAAATGCTTCTTGACATCATCCCTGGACGGCCGAGCTCTAATTTTAAGGTTATGCCCCCTTCTTTTGGACTCTGCCACCAGAGGAAATAGTTTCTGTTTCTACCCTATCAAATCCTTTAATCATCTTAAACACCTCAATTATACGGCCCCTTAATATTCTATAGTCGAGGGAATACAAGCCTAGTCTATGCAACCTGTCCTCATATTTTAACCCCAGTATTGTTCTGGTGAATCTGTGCTGCACCCACTCTAAGGGCCAATATTTCCTTCCTGAGGTGCAGTGCCCAGAACTGTACACAGTACTCCATATGCAGTCTGACCAAAGCTTTATACAACTGTCCCATAATTTCCACCCCTTTGTATTCTAGCCCTCTTGAGATAAAGGCCAATATTCCATTAGCCTTTTAAATTATCTTTTGTACCTGTCCACTAGTTTTTAGTGATTTCTGTACATGGGCCCCTAAATATCTCTGCTCCTCCACAGTTCCTAGCTTCGCACCATCTGGAAAATGCTCTGTTCTATCTTTCTTGGGTCCGAAGTGGATGACCTCACACTTCCCCACGTTGAACTCCATCTGCCACCGTTTTGCCCACTCACTTAATCGAAAGGCTTTAAATAAGTGCAATGATAACACAGGTGAAACAGAACAGACGGGACAGGAAGCAGTGTCTCACCTCTTTGGAGGGTGGAATGTAGCCAGTATAAGCCAGAACAAAGTTGCAGAACTGATTGAAATCCTCCACGGTACGTTTACGCCTCTCTGCTGGCTGCAAAGAGACAAGAGGGTTAGAAGGGAACAAGCAGGGCCAGACTCTTACCAATACTTGAAATTCAATAAGAACATAAGAAATAGGAGCAGGAGTAGGCCAATCGGCCCTTCGTGCCTGCTCCGCCATTTAATAAGATCATGGCTGATCTGATCCTAACCTCAAATCTAAATTCATGTCCACTTTCCTGCCCGCTCCCCGTAACCCCTAATTCCCTTCACTTCTAGGAAACTGTCTATTTCTGCTTTGAATTTATTCAATGATGTAGCTTCCACAGCTTCCTGGGGCAGCAAATTCCACAGACCCACCACCCTCTGAGTGAAGAAGTTTCTCCTCATCTCAGTTTTGAAAGAGCAGCCCCTTATTCTAAGATTATGCCCCCTAGTTCTAGTTTCATCCAACCTTGGGAACATCCTCACCGCATCCACCCGATCAAGCCCCTTCACAATCTTATATGTTTCAATAAGATCGCCTCTCATTCTTCTGAACCTCAACCTCTCCTCATATGTCCGCCCCCTCATCCCCGGGATTAACCGAGTGAACCTTCTTTGTACTGCCATGAGAGCAAGTATGTCTTTTCTTAAGTATGGAGACCAAAACTGTATGCAGTATTCCAGGTGCGGTCTCACCAATACCTTATATAACTGCAGCAATACCTCCCTGTTTTTATATTCTATCCCCCTAGCAATAAACGCCAACATTCCGTTGGCCTTCTTGATCACCTGCTGCACCTGCATACTAACTTTTTGATTTTCTTGCACAAGGACCCCCAGATCCCTTTGCACTGCAGTACTTTCCAGTCTCTTGCCATCAAGAAAATAACTTGCTCTCTGGTTTTTCCTGCCAAAGTGCATAACCTCACATTTTCCAATATTGTATTTCATCTGCCAAATCTCCACCCACTCACCCAGCCTGTCTATATCCCCCTGCAGGTTTTTTATGTCCTCCCATCTTTGTATCATCTGCAAACTTCGATATGTTGCACTCGGCCCCCTCCTCCAAATCGTTAATATGGATCGTAAAGAGTTGGGGACCCAGCACCGACCCCTGCGGAACAGCACTGGCTACTGGTTGCCAGTCCGAGAATGAACCATTTATCCCAACTCTCTGCTTCCTGTTAGATAACCAATCCTCCACCCATGCCAGAATATTACCCCCAATCCAGTGATTCTTTATCTTGAGCAATAATCTTTTATGTGGCACCTTGTCGAATGCCTTCTGGAAGTCTAAATACACTACGTCCACTGGTTCCCCTTTATCCACCCTGTACGTTATGTCCTCAAAGAACTCAAGCAAATTTGTCAGACATGACTTCCCCTTCGTAAAGCCATGCTGACTTTGTCCTATTAAATTATGTTTATCCAAATGTTCCGCTACCGTCTCCTTAATAATAGACTCCAAAATTTTACCCACCACAGATGTTAGGCTAACTGGTCTATAATTTCCAGCCTTCTGTCTACTACCCTTTTTAAATAAGGGTGTTACATTAGCAGTTTTCCAATCTGCCGGGACCTTTGCCGAGTCCAGAGAATTTTGGAAAATTACCACCAAAGCATCCACAATCCCCACTGCCACTTCCCTCAAGACCCTAGGATGTAAGCCATCAGGTCCAGGGGATTTATCCGCCTTGAGTCCCATTAATTTACTAAGTACCAATTCCTTAGTGATTTTAATCGTATTTAGCTCCTCCCCCCCCAGAGCCCCCTGTTTGTCCAGTGTTGGGATGTTCTTAGTGTCCTCTACCGTAAAGACTGAAACAAAATATTTGTTCAGCATTTTTGCCATCTCCATGTTTCCCACCATTAATTTCCCGGTCTCATCCTCTAAGGGACCTACGTTTGCCTTAGCCACCCTTTTTCTTTTTATATAACGATAGAAACTCTTGCTATCTGTTTTTATATTTTTTGCTAATTTATTTTCATAATCTATCTTCCCTTTCTTAATCAATCCTTTAGTTACTTTTTGCTGTTTTTTGAAGACTTCCCAATCTTCTATCCTCCCACTAAGTTTGGCTACCATATATGTCCTTGTTTTTAGTCGGATACGATCCTTAATTTCTTTACTTAGCCACGGATGGCTGTCATTTCTTTTACACCCTTTTTTCCTCAGTGGAATATATATTTTTTGAAAGTTGTAAAATAACTCCTTAAATAAACACCACTGCTCATGTACCGTCTTACCCCTTAATCTATTTTCCCAGTCCACTTTAATCAATTCCGCCCTCATACCATCATAGTACGCTTGTTTGAGAACCAACCTTCTCACCCTCTAATTGGATATGGAATGTAACCATGTTATGGTCACTCATTCCAATAAGACAGCGTTCTGTTCCTGCGAGTACAATGAAGCTACGGTAACTGTCCGGGACGGTCACAGAAACTTAGATTTTCAGATCTACACCAGAGATTCCTCCATTACGGGCAGCTGGCATTCACAAACCCAAATGCACAGTCTTAAAGATCGCCAAAGTATTGAAACTGATTCCAGGTGATTCAGGCAATCCTCACTCAGCCCCTTGGGCACATGTTGCACCCCCAGAACTATCATGACTGCTCAATCATTGCTTCCAGTGCTCACAGCAATGGATTTTAGGACTGGGGTAATGATGTCAAACCCAGTTGCTCAGGCTTTTTACAGCAGGCAGAGACCTGGATTCAAATGCGACTGGCCTTTTTGCAGTTAGCAGTGTCTCAACCACAACAGCCAGGCATTGCAAGCTGAACCCGAGGGACCAAAAGCAGCTACAATGAGAGTAAAGGACATCACAACAACTACTCACCTGAGAACCCACCCCAGCAGTCTGCAGAGGATCTGAAAGAGAGAGATCCTGGTTAGAGAGATATAGAGACACAAGTTAGCCCATGCATCAGACACAGTCAGTCAGGGCAGATAAAGAAGGCCATAAATATCAAGTTCTATCTCATTCTCTACCAAACCACTCCCATTCAGCCTTCACTCCCCATGCCCTCCCAAAGCACAACCGCCCCCTCCCCCGCACAGCCGTCTCTTATCCCCCCTGCCCACAACAGACTTTTCTCTCTCTTTCCCCCCCGCCCCACAACAGACTTTTCTCTCTCTTTCCCCCCCTCCCCACATCCTTCTCGCTCTTCCCCCCCCCTCCCCACATCCTTCTCGCTCTTCCCCCCCCCTCCCTCTCGCTCTTTCCCCCCCTCCCCACATCCTTCTCTCTCTTTGCCCCCCCCCACATCCTTCTCTCTCTTTGCCCCCCCCCACATCCTTCTCTCTCTTCCCCCCCCCCCACATCCTTCTCTCTCTTCCCCCCCCCCCACATCCTTCTCTCTCTTCCCCCCCCCCCACATCCTTCTCTCTCTTTCCCCCCCTCCCCACATCCTTCTCTCTCTTTCCCCCCCTCCCCACATCCTTCTCTCTCTTTCCCCCCCTCCCCACATCCTTCTCTCTCTTTCCCCCCCTCCCCACATCCTTCTCTCTCTTTCCCCCCCTCCCCACATCCTTCTCTCTCTTTCCCCCCCTTCCCACATCCTTCTCTCTCTTCCCCCCCACATCCTTCTCTCTCTTCCCCCCCACATCCTTCTCTCTCTTCCCCCCCACATCCTTCTCTCTCTCTCTCCCCCCCCCCCCCACCCCGAGCCCTCTCTCTCCTCCCCCCCCCCCCCCGAGCTCTCTCTCCCCCCCCCGATAGAGCCCTCTCTCTCTCTTTCCCCCCCCCCACAACCCCCAGAGCCCTCTCTCCCCTCCCCCCGCAACCCCCAGAGCCCTCTCTCCCCCCTCCCCCCGCAACCCCCAGAGCCCTCTCTCCCCCCTCCCCCCGCAACCCCCAGAGCCCTCTCTCCCCCCTCCCCCCGCAACCCCCAGAGCCCTCTCTCCCCCCGCAACCCCCAGAGCCCTCTCTCCCCCCGCAACCCCCCAGAGCCCTCTCTTCCCCCCCCCGCAACCCCCCAGAGCCCTCTCTTCCCCCCCCCGCAACCCCCCAGAGCCCTCTCTTCCCCCCCCCGCAACCCCCCAGAGCCCTCTCTTCCCCCCCCCCGCAACCCCCCAGAGCCCTCTCTTCCCCCCCCCCGCAACCCCCCAGAGCCCTCTCTTCCCCCCCCCGCAACCCCCCAGAGCCCTCTCTCCCCCCCGCAACCCCCCAGAGCCCTCTCCCCCCCCCCCCGCAACCCCCCAGAGCCCTCTCTCTTCCCCCCGCAACCCCCCAGAGCCTTCTCTTCTCCCGCCCCCCTCAACCCCGAGAGCCTTCTCCCCCCCTCAACCCCGAGAGCCTTCTCCCCCCCTCAACCCCGAGAGCCTTCTCCCCCCCTCAACCCCGAGAGCCTTCTCCCCCCCTCAACCCCGAGAGCCTTCTCCCCCCCTCAACCCTTCTCCCCCCTCAACCCTTCTCCCCCCTCAACCCCGAGAGCCTTCTCCCCCCTCAACCCCTCTCCCCCCTCAACCCCGAGAGCCTTCTCCCCCCTCAACCCTTCTCCCCCTCAACCCCGAGAGCCTTCTCCCCCCTCAACCCCGAGAGCCTTCTCCCCCCTCAACCCCGAGAGCCTTCTCCCCCCTCAACCCCGAGAGCCTTCTCCCCCCTCAACCCCGAGAGCCTTCTCCCCCCTCAACCCCGAGAGCCTTCTCTCCTCCCCCCCCTCAACCCCGAGAGCCTTCTCTCCTCCCCCCCCCTCAACCCCGAGAGCGTTCTCCCCCCCCCCCCCCCTCAACCCCGAGAGCGTTCTCCCCCCCTCAACCCCGAGAGCCTTCTCCCCCCCTCAACCCCGAGAGCCTTCTCTCCTCCCCCCCTCAACCCCGAGAGCCTTCTCTCCTCCCCTCCCCAACCCCGAGAGCCTTCTCCCCCCTCAACCCCGAGAGCCTTCTCCCCCCTCAACCCCGAGAGCCTTCTCCCCCCTCAACCCCGAGAGCCTTCTCCCCCCCTCAACCCCGAGAGCCTTCTCCCCCCTCAACCCCGAGAGCCTTCTCCCCCCCTCAACCCCGAGAGCCTTCTCTCCTCCCCCCCTCAACCCCGAGAGCCTTCTCTCCTCCCCCCCTCAACCCCGAGAGCCTTCTCTCCTCCCCCCCTCAACCCCGAGAGCCTTCTCTCCTCCCCCCCTCAACCCCGAGAGCCTTCTCTCCTCCCCCCCTCAACCCCGAGAGCCTTCTCTCCTCCCCCCCTCAACCCCGAGAGCCTCCTCCCCCCCTCAACCCCGAGAGCCTCCTCCCCCCCTCAACCCTTCTCCCCCCCTCAACCCTTCTCCCCCCTCAACCCTTCTCCCCCCCCTCAACCCTTCTCCCCCCTCAACCCTTCTCCCCCCCTCAACCCTTCTCCCCCCCTCAACCCTTCTCCCCCCTCAACCCTTCTCCCCCCTCAACCCTCTCCCCCCTCAACCCCTCTCCCCCTCAACCCCTCTCCCCCCTCAAACCCTTCTCCCCCCTCAACCCTTCTCCCCCCCTCAACCCTTCTCCCCCCTCAACCCTTCTCCCCCCTCAACCCCTCTCCCCCCTCAACCCGAGAGCCTTCTCCCCCCTCAACCCCGAGAGCCTTCTCCCCCCCCTCAACCCCGAGAGCCTTCTCCCCCCTCAACCCCGAGAGCCTTCTCTCCTCCCCCTCAACCCCGAGAGCCTTCTCCCCCCTCAACCCCGAGAGCCTTCTCCCCCCCTCAACCCCGAGAGCCTTCTCTCCTCCCCTCCCCAACCCCGAGAGCCTTCTCCCCCCTCAACCCCGAGAGCCCTTCTCCCCCCCTCAACCCCGAGAGCCTTCTCCCCCCCTCAACCCCGAGAGCCTTCTCCCCCCCTCAACCCCGAGAGCCTTCTCCCCCCCTCAACCCCGAGAGCCTTCTCCCCCCCTCAACCCCGAGAGCCTTCTCCCCCCCTCAACCCCGAGAGCCTTCTCCCCCCCTCAACCCCGAGAGCCTTCTCTCCTCCTCCCCCCAACCCCGAGAGCCTTCTCTCCTCCTCCCCCCAACCCCGAGAGCCTTCTCTCCTCCTCCCCCCAACCCCGAGAGCCTTCTCTCCTCCTCCCCCCAACCCCGAGAGCCTTCTCTCCTCCTCCCCCCAACCCCGAGAGCCTTCTCTCCTCCTCCCCCAACCCCGAGAGCCTTCTCTCCTCCTCCCCCCAACCCCGAGAGCCTTCTCTCCTCCTCCCCCCAACCCCGAGAGCCTTCTCTCCTCCTCCCCCCCAACCCCGAGAGCCTTCTCTCCTCCTCCCCCCAACCCCGAGAGCCTTCTCTCCTCCTCCCCCCAACCCCGAGAGCCTTCTCTCCTCCTCCCCCCAACCCCGAGAGCCTTCTCTCCTCCTCCCCCCAACCCCGAGAGCCTTCTCTCCTCCTCCCCCCAACCCCGAGAGCCTTCCCCCCCCCTCAACCCCGAGAGCCTTCTCTCCTCCCCCCCTCAACCCCGAGAGCCTTCTCTCCTCCCCCCCTCAACCCCGAGAGCCTTCTCTCCTCCCCCCCCCTCAACCCCGAGAGCCTTCTCTCCTCCCCCCCTCAACCCCGAGAG
Source organism: Heptranchias perlo (assembly GCF_035084215.1). Lineage (NCBI taxonomy): Eukaryota > Metazoa > Chordata > Chondrichthyes > Hexanchiformes > Hexanchidae > Heptranchias > Heptranchias perlo. Next base: position 27,362,442 of record NC_090359.1, on the reverse strand, counting down.
CCTTCTCTCCTCCCCCCCTCAACCCCGAGAGCCTTCTCTCCTCCCACCCCCCCAACCCCGAGAGCCTTCTCTCCTCCTCCCCCCAACCCCGAGAGCCTTCTCCCCCCTCAACCCTTCTCTCCTTCCCCCCCCCCCCACGAGCCCCCAACCTCTCTCTTCTCTTCCCCCCCACCGAGCCTTCCCTCCCTCCCTCCCCCCACACGGCCTTCTCTCTCTCCGACATCCCGTAGGCCTACAGCCGCGGCGTGTTGTTCAGTGGCGGCCCATGTGCCCCCCCCCCCCCTCCCCTCTCTCCCCAGCCCGGTCTGCCTCCCACCGTTCCGGGCCTTTACTCCACAATCCGCAGGCGGCTCCGAGGTCGGAGCCTCGGCCTCTCCCATCGCTCACCTTCTCCCGACTCCGCCATTTTCAGCATCTTCCGCCGCGATCTCCACTCCGTCCGGGCTGGGCAAATACCGACCCGGGCCTCGCGGGTCCCCTAGGCCCGGGCTCCGCTGCCCGACCCCGGGTCTCCCGATTACTCCCAGGCCGGGTCTCGCGCCGCTTTCAGTTTTCACTCTCCCCCCTCCCCCGGTCTCTCCCCCGCTGGGTCGGCCGGTCTCTCTCTTCTCCCCCCCCCCCCCCACTCGAGTCTCGGCCCCTCTCCCCCGGTCGGTCTCCCTGTCTCTGTCTCTCTCGGTCTCTTTCCCCCTTCCCCCGGGTCTCTCTTTCTCGGTCCCCCTCTCTTCCCCCGAGTCTCTCGGTCTCTCCCCGCGTCTACTCTCTCAGTCCCGGTCTCTCCCCCGAGTCTCTCGGTCTTTCCCCGGGTCTACACTCTCTCTCGGTCCCGGTCTCTCTCTCTCCCCCTTCCCCCGGGTCTCGGTCGGTCTCCCGGTCCGGGTCTCTCTCCCCCGGGTCTCGGTCGGTCTCCCGGTCCGGGTCTCTCTCACCCGGGTCTCGGTCGGTCTCTCGGTCCGGGTCTCTCTCCCCCGGGTCTCGGTCGGTCTCCCGGTCCCCCGGTCCGGGTCTCTCTCCCCCGGGTCTCGGTCGGTCTCCCGGTCCGGGTCTCTCCCCCCCGGGTCTCGGTCGGTCTCCCGGTCCGGGTCTCTCTCCCCCCCCGGGTCTCGGTCGGTCGGTCGGTCTCCCGGTCCGGGTCTCTCTCCCCCGGGTCTCGGTCGGTCGGTCTCCCGGTCCGGGTCTCTCTCCCCCGGGTCTCGGTCGGTCGGTCTCCCGGTCCGGGTCTCTCTCCCCCGGGTCTCGGTCGGTCGGTCTCCCGGTCCGGGTCTCGGTCGGTCTCCCGGTCCGGGTCTCTCTCCCCCGGGTCTCGGTCGGTCTCCCGGTCCGGGTCTCTCTCCCCCCCGGGTCTCGGTCGGTCTCCCGGTCCGGGTCTCTCCCCCCCGGGTCTCGGTCGGTCTCCCGGTCCGGGTCTCTCTCCCCCCCGGGTCTCGGTCGGTCTCCCGGTCCGGGTCTCTCTCCCCCGGGTCTCGGTCGGTCTCCCGGTCCGGGTCTCTCCCCCCCGGGTCTCGGTCGGTCTCCCGGTCCGGGTCTCTCTCCCCCCCGGGTCTCGGTCGGTCTCCCGGTCCGGGTCTCTCTCCCCCGGGTCTCGCGCCGCTTTCTCTCCAAACACAACGCCGACCGCAGTGACGTCACAGCCCAATCCGGACCCCGACACTCAGGCAGCCCGGAGGAGGGGGGGGGAGGGGGGATTTGCAATAAAAAATTATATCGCTATTCACACCGCGCGGATCATTCTATTCCACTCGATCTAAGGCAAAACTTCATAATAATATTATTAAAACTATTTTGCTTAAAATTTGCATTTAAAAAAATACAGGAAAAGTTCCGATATCTCTTTAATTCGTTTCAACTCACCCGCCCCCCGCCACTGCTTGTTTATTATCCCGGAGACCTACACCTGTCAATCACGCCCCATTCTGGCGGGGCGCGCCAACGATTGCGCGTGCGCGCCCTCTCCTGACGTCATCCGAGAACGCGCGGCGGTTAGCAGGAGAGATGAAGAGACCGTTAGCATAGCCGCCATTTTGGTAATGGACAAGATTGCTGCTGGAGTTTCCAGGAATTAAAGATTAATCTCCAGGACACTGTCGCGAGCTAACACCCCAGGGAGAAAATATGATAGGGGCGTTATCCCCATTTTCTTTGAAAACTCTTCGTTTCTAAAAATAATGGACATTTGGGGTGCTGAAGGCGGCCAAGAATCTTCCTATCGGGTAACGAAAAGCCTGATCGCTTTCAAACTGGCCGTTTGGGAAAGCGGTGTGAGGCGAGGATGGATGTGTCGGGCGACCAATGGCAGGGGTGTGGTGGACGGGGAGGTTGGAGGTTGTGTGATGAAACCTCCAGGAATATGTCCAACCGGAGTTGGCAACCCTAACAATGGGAGACCTTCCAACTCACCATCCTTTTTGAACCAAAGCCTGCAATTTTTTATTTAGCACTTATCTCATTACTTACTTTTACTGTTACGTTTTGTATGGGAACAGAACAAATAACCTGCAGCCCCTGAAATTGGACAATTGATTCTCTTCACCTTTACAAGGTCTGTATTAAACTCATAGAAAGTTAGGCACAGAAGGAGCTGTGTCTGTGCCTAGGTTCCCCCAAAGGAAAGTTCTTGCATTTATAATTTGTTTTGTAGGTCAGGTCCTGCAAACATCAATGAGATAAATGACCAGGTAATCACTTTTAGCATTGTTGTTTAAAGGGATAAATATTGACCAGGACACTGGAGAAGCTCCTATGCTTTTGAAATAGTGTCTTGGGATCTTTTATGTCCATCTGAGAGGGCAGACAGGGCCCCAGTTTAACATCTCATCTGAAAGATGGCACTTCCAACAGTGCAGCACTCCCTCAGTACTGCACTGAGGTGCCATCCAAGAAGATGTGCTTAAGTCCTGCATTGGGGCTTCAATACCCCCTCACACCCAGAGACCAGAGTGTTACCAGTGAGCCAAGGCTGATACTTCCTAATCTAACCTTTCACTATATCCTTTCATATCTTTCATCTTCAAACATTTAATTGCCTCTTAAATTTTGCATTTGGCTCAACTTGTGGAAACACAGTCCATATTCAAATAACATTTTGTGCTTAAATATTCCTTCTAACCTTTCCCTTATGCTTCCTATATTAATCCATAGTTGATGCCCCTTTGCTACCGACTCATAGACCAGTGGTGGCAATATTTCACTACATGTGGATGCATGCGCTATTCATTTGTGTCAACAACTGAAAGCTGGGTTTGCTGAAATGCTTGAACATTAAAACATGAAGGTTAGGGCTCATATATCATGAGTATTAATAATTTGTGTTGTTAAAACGTAGTAGTTGCTGCAGCATGAAAGGCACGGGGGATGGACAAGTGCTTCCACAGTTGCCTCATTCAAGTTCTTACATAAAAACAGAAAATAATGGCTGTGGTTCTGCTTCACCAGTGGACAGGAATGGGTCTTTTATTGGAATGAAGGGACTAAAGAGTAAGTCATTATTATTAACAAAAGAGATTTCCACGAGGGAACTGTTTGGAGTGACAGTTATGTCCAGTAATATCCAGTTATGTCCAATAATCTCCTGGCCGGCCTCCCATCTTCCACCCTCCGTAAACTTGATCTCATCCAAAACTCTGCTGCCCCGTATCCTAACTCGCACAAAGTCCTGTTCACCCGTCACCCCCTGTACTCACTGACTAACATTGGCTCCTGGTCCAGCAATGCCGCAAATTTAAAATTCTCATCCTGTGATCAAATCCTTCCATGGCCTCACCCCCTCCCCCCCCCCCCCCCCTCCTTCTCTGTAACCTCCTCCAGCCTAACAACCTTCAGATCTCTGCATTCCTCCAATTCTGGCCTCTTGTGCATCCCCGATTTCCTTCGCCCCACCACTGGCGGCCGTAGCTTCACTGCCTAGGTCCTAAGCTCTGGAATTCCCTCCCTAAACCTCTCCACCCCTCTCCTTAAAACCTACCTTTTTGACCAAGCTTTTGGTCACTTGGCCTAATATCTCCTTATGTGGCTCGGTGTCAGATTTTGTCTGATAACGCTCCTGTGAAGCTTTACTATGTTAAAGGTGCTGTATCAATGCAAGCAGGGAAGTTTAAGTCAATTTAAAGTACTACCGGGCTATTGAGCCAGTGCTGACCTTAAAGAAATGGTCAGTTTAGTCACTTCATTAAACCTAATTAATGGGACATGCCAGTGCGTACTGATTCATACATTGCAGAGAACTTTAATCAGTTGATAACAAATTCAGGAAAAAATGTTAGTTCTGCAAAGGAAAACATCTGGTTTGACTGGTATGAAATGGTACTGAATCAAAGACAGATTTATAATTAAAAGTTTCACTTGGTGGAATAGCAATTCTATGTAACAGGAGTGAAACTATCGATAAGATAACAAAGTAGGGGAGTTGTACCAGTTTACGGAAAAAGAACTCGTTAAAACTAAAGTTATTGATAAGGGATAAGTCAATTAAATTCTCCTTATATGGAGTTGTATTTTAATTTTTATATAATGTGTGATGTAGAATTGTGTGGGTTGTCGTGGAGGGAGTAAGAGAAATGTATAAAAATCGCTTGTTTGTAATGAGTATTTGGTTTTGTAAAGGCCTAAGATACTGAGCTCAGAACTGTGACCTGTTTGAATTCCCAACCAACCATCATTAGGTCTGGTTGTAAGTGTTACCATTTAAGTGTATGTTTAAGTATTATTATATATGTATTGTATGCTTAATAATTCTGTTACACCTGACATTCAATGTATAAGAACCTTATTGAATTGAGGAATAAATTATAAATAAAAGCATTTATTATCCTCTACCAATACGTACCATTTCTATGGTGCACTCATCACTTCTGAGGATTATTAATACTTTCAAACAGGTTTATTGATCGAAATAGTCTGTTATAGTAGCAGAAAATATAGCCATTTGTCGAAGTCAGCTTGAATAGGACAGTAGTTTTGAATCAATTCATGAAAGAGTTAAACAGGCAAACCAGCCAGTTTTAAGTTCCTTTGAATGCTTTTCTTTGCATTAATGGATAGTAAACTCTCCCCTGTAGTTTCATGGTACTCTAATCCCTACCGGTTGTAATCGTATTTAGGATTATGTCGGTGCTCCTACTTACGGAGTTTGCATCTTGCTTCTGCGTCTGTTGCAGCTCAATCAAAATCGTAACAAGATCATCTGAAACATCCAAAGCTATACTCCTCACACTCTTTGATGTGTAGTTTTTCCTGTTGCAAAGTCACTAAAGCACTTACAGTGGATGGCCAGCGATATTAATACATACATAAAGGCATATCGAAGGCCACCCAAGAGAACATCAGAGCTGTCTAACCTGAGGTTTTACAAAAAGCAAATGCTGGAAACCTGAAACAAAAACAGAAGAAAACTCTGGAAACACTCAGCAGGCCAGGCAGCACCTGTGGAGAGAGAACAGAAGAGACTTTTCGGGTATGGACCCTTCCTCAGAACTGGTTGTCCCAAAGCTAAGGTTGCCCTGGTTACATTAATTGGTTTGTGATATTATTTCTAGTCCTTGGGTCATTGTTTCCCTCAGTCTGTTGGTAATCAAGAACATCAAGCAGGGCAGAGAAACAGAGCAGATGTCCTATCAGGGAATGGCGGGAGCCTCTTTGAGAGTGATACCTCTGCTAATAGAACCTGTTTTTAAGCCAAGTCACAGAGTATACAGAAGAGATCTACGGACTAAAGATAAAAATGCTCCATTTTTGTTACACAGCCATCACAGATGAGAGGTGGGGAGCTACGAAAGCGGGCAAACCTCACCGGACGTGAAGACTTGACTTCAGTATGGAATGGGGTAGTCACAGGTAGGATTTACTCGCTAGCTGTCCACTTTTACACCAGACAGTTTTTTGTAGACTGTTTGGAGATTTTGGAAAAGATAGAAACTGGACACCAGTCCGGTTATGAAAATAGAAGTCCATTTTTTCCACATTTGTGACTTGTGCAGAACAATTAGTGCAAAACTCATTGAAAACTTTAGTCACCTCATTAGGTTTTTGATGAGTTTTCATCAAAGCTAACCTCAGAGCCTGAGCAATAACCCAGAACCCTGCCCCACCCCAATCTGGGGTTCATTTCTAGAGGGATAGAATTGAAAAGCAGGGAAGTTATGTTAAAATTGTATAGAACCTTGGTTTGACCACACTTGGTGTACTGTGTACAGCTCTGGTATCCATATTACAAAAAGGATATAGAGGCATTGGAGAAAGTGCAAAAAAGATTTACAAAGATGATACCAGAACTGAGAGGTTATAACTATCAGGAAAAACTGAACAGGCTGGGGCTCTTTTCTCTAGAAAAGGAATAGCTGAGGGGTGACCTGATAGAGGTCTTAAAATTATGAAGGGGTTCGATAGGGTGGACATAGAGAAGATGTTTCCACTTGTGGGAGAGTCCAAAACTAGGAGCCATAAGTATAAGATAGTCACTAATAAATCCAATAGGGAATTCAGGAGAAACTTCTTTATCCCAAGAGTGGTGAGAATGTGAAACTCGTTACCACATGGAGTGGTTGAGGCGAATAGCATAGAAGCATTTAAGGGGAAGCCAGATAAGCACACGAGGGAGAAAGGTTATGCTGATAGGGTTAGATGAAGAAGGCTGGGAGGAGGCTCGTGCAGAGCATAAACTCCGGCATAGGTCAGTTGGGCCAAATGGCCTGTTTCTGTGCTGTACGTTCTTTTTTTAATATTCGTTCATGGGATGTGGGCGTCGCTGGCAAGGCCAGCTTTTATTGCCCATCCCTAATTATAAGAACATAAGAACATAAGAAATAGGAGCAGGAGTAGGCCAATCGGCCCCTCGAGTCTGCTCCGCCATTCAATAAGATCATGGCTGATCTGATCCGAACCTCAAATCTAAATTCATGTCCAATTTCCTGCCCGCTCCCCGTAACCCCTAATTCCCTTTACTTCTAGGAAACTGTCTATTTCTGTTTTAAATTTATTTAATGATGTAGCTTCCACAGCTTCCTGGGGCAGCAAATTCCACAGACCTACTACCCTCTGAGTGAAGAAGTTTCTCCTCATCTCAGTTTTGAAAGAGCAGCCCCTTATTCTAAGATTATGCCCCCTAGTTCTAGTTTCACCCATCCTTGGGAACATCTTTACCGCATCCACCCGATCAAGCCCCTTCACAATCTTATATGTTTCAATAAGATCGCCTCTCATTCTTCTGAACTCCAATGAGTAGAGTCCCAATCTACTCAACCTCTCCTCATATGTCCGCCCCCTCATCCCCGGGATTAACCGAGTGAACCTTCTTTGTACTGCCTCGAGAGCAAGTATGTTTTTTCGTAAGTATGGAGACCAAAACTGTATGCAGTATTCCAGGTGCGGTCTCACCAATACCTTATATAACTGCAGCAATACCTCCCTGTTTTTATATTCTATCCCCCTAGCAATAAAAGCCAACATTCCGTTGGCCTTCTTGATCACTTGCTGCACCTGCAAACTAACCTTTTGATTTTCTTGCACTAGGACCCCCAGATCCCTTTGTACTGCAGTACTTTCCAGTTTCTCGCCATTAAGATAATAACTTGCTCTCCGATTTTTCCTGCCAAAGTGCATAACCTCACATTTTCCAATATTGTATTGCAATATTTAATTGCCCTTGAGAAGGTGGTGGTGAGCCGCCGCCTTGAACCGCTGGAGTCCGTGTGGTGAAGGTTTTCCCACAGTGCTGTTAGGTAGGGAGTACCAGGATTTTGACCCAGCAATGATGAAGGAACGGCCGATATACTTCCAAGTTGGGATGGTGTGTGACTTGGAGGGGAACGTGTAGGTGGTGGTGTTCCCACGTGCCTGCTGCCCTTGTCCTTCTAGGTGGTAGAGGTCGCGGGTTTGGGAGGTGCTGTCGAAGAAGCCTTGGCGAGTTGCTGCAGTGCATCCTGTGGATGGTACACACTGCAGCCACGGTGCGCCGGTGGTGAAGGGAGTGAATGTTTAGGGTGGTGGATGGGGTGCCAATCAAGCGGGCTGCTTTGTCCTGGATGGTGATGAGCTTCTTGAGTGTTGGAGCTGCACTCATCCAGGCAAGTGGGGAGTATTCCATCACACTCCTGACTTGTGCCTTGTAGATGGTGGAAAGGCTTTGGGGAGTCAGGAGGTGAGTCACTCACCGCAGAATACCCAGCCTCTGACCTGCTCTTGTAGCCACAGTATTTATGTGGCTGGTCCAGTTAAGTTTCTGGTCAATGGTGACCCCCAGGATGTTGATGGTGGGGGATTTGGCAATGGTAATGCCGTTGAATGTCAAGGGGAGGTGGTTAGACTCTCTCTTGTTGGAGACGGTCATTGCCTGGCGCTTGTCTGGCGCGAATGTTACTTGCCACTTTTCAGTCCAAGTCTGGATGTTGTCCAGGTCTTGCTGCATGCGGGCACAGACTGCTTCATTATCTGAGGGGTTGCGAATGGAACTGAACACTGCAATCATCAGTGAACATCCCCATTTCTGACCTTATGATGGAGGGAACGTCATTGATGAAGCAGCTGAAGCTGGTTGGGCCTAGGACACTGCCCTGAGGAACTCTTGCAGCAATGTCCTGGGGCTGAGATGATTGGCCTCCAACAACCACTTACCATCTTCCTTTGTGCTACGTATGACTCCAGCCACTGGAGAGTTTTCCCCCTGATTTCCATTGACTTCAATTTTACTAGGGCTCCTTGGTGCCACACTCTGTCAAATGCTGCCTTGATGTCAAGGGCAATCACTCTTGCCTCACCTCTGGCATTCAGCTCTTTTGTCCATGTTTGGACCAAGGCTGTAATGAGGTCTGGAGCCGAGTGGTCCTGGCGGAACCCAAATTGAGCATTGGTGAGCAGGTTATCGGTGAGTAAGTGCCGCTTGATAGCACTGTCGATGACACCTTCCATCACTTTGCTGATGATTGAGAGTAGACTGAGGGCGGTAATTGGCCAGATGGGATTTGTCCTGTTACCTGGGCAATTTTCCACATTGTCGGGTAGATGCCAGTGTTGTAGCTGTACTGGAACAGTTTGGCTGGAGGCGCGGCTATTTCTGGAACACAAGTCTTCAGCACTACAGCCGGGATGTTGTTGGGGCCCATAGCCTTTGTTGTATCCAGTGCACTCAGCCGTTTCTTGATATCACATGGAGTGAATTGAATTGGCTGAAGACTGGCTTCCGTGATGGTGGGGATATCGGGAGGAGGCTGAGATGGATCATCCACTCGGCACTTCTGGCTGAAGATAGTTGTAAACGCTTCAGCCTTGTCTTTTGCACTCATGTGCTGGACTCCGCCGTCATTGAGGATGGGGATGTTTACAGAGCCTCCTCCTCCCGTTAGTTGTTTAATTGTCCACCACCATTCATGACTGGATGTGGCAGGACTGCAAGGCTTTGATCTGATCTGTTGGTTGTGGAATCGCTTAGCTCTGTCTATAGCATGTTGCTTCTGCTGTTTAGCGTGCATGTAGTCCTGAGTTGTAGCTTCACCAGGTTCTATGTAACTCAAGTCCATTTTTTATTTTGCTGTAAGTGGCAAACCTAATGTAAGGGCTGCAACATCCAGCAAAAATGAAACTTGCGTTTACATAGCTCCTTATTACATCTGTCAGAAACATCTCAGAGCTCTTCATAAAATGAATTACTTTTTGAAGTAGTTATGCAGACAAACATGGTAGCCATTTTGTGCACAGCAAGATCTCACAAACAGCATGCGATGAGTGGCCATTTAATCTGTCACCAGTTGTGGAAGGAATCTTGGCCAGGACACTGGGACAACTCCTTGCTTTTTTGATCAGTACCATGGGATCTTTAATGTCCACCTAAACTATGAAACTCATTTTCGTTTTTACAGCCTCAAGGAATCATCACAGAGCTATCTTTGTCAGAGAGTAACACTAGGGGGAGCCCTTACATCACACACCAGCCAATACAGTCAGAGAAAATAGAGAGCAGACTCGGTGCCTCTTCACTGGGACACACAGGGCTGTCACTCCCCATCACACAGCAAAGCATGAACAATGTACCATCACCAGCCTAGAAATATACTGAGGGCAACAAGTGTTACAGTGAGGACTGTGGGGTACACAAGATACACATTAACCCAATAGAAACATTAAAGAAAGAAAAAGCAAAGACTTGCATTTATATAGCTCCTTTCACGACCTCAGGACATCCCAAAGCGCTTTATAGCCAATGAAGTACTTTTGTAGTGTAATGTAGGGAAACATGGCAGCCAATTTGCGCACAGCAAGGTCCCACAAATAGCAATGTGATAAATGACCAGATATACATTACCCAAAATCCCTATAAACAGGGTACAAATTAAGCCACCATCCTGATTATCAAGATGCTCACTAATCCAACAATCCAATTAACAGGATGTATATTAACCCAACATTTTCTATCAAGAGAGTGCACATTAAAAACCAACACCCCATTAATAGGATATACACTAATCAGCATTCCCTATTAACATGTTGCACACTTACTCAGCATTTTCTACTAATAGACTGCACAGTAACCCAATATCCTCATTAGCAGGATGCATATTAACCCTATACCCCATTAACAAGATGTACACTGATCCAACATTCTTCGTTAATGGCACACATTAACCCAACATCCCAGTAATGGATTGCACATTAATCCAACATTCCCCATTAACAGGATTCACATTAATCCAACATTCCCCATTAACAGGATTCCCATTAATCCAACATTCCCCATTAACAGGATTCCCATTAATTCAACATTCTCCATTAACAGGAATGACATTAATCCAACATTCCCAATTAACAGGATGCACATTAATCCAACATTCCCCATTAATAGGATTCCCATTAATCCAACATTCCCCATTAACAGGATTCCCATTAATTCAACATTCTCCATTAACAGGAATGACATTAATCCAACATTCCCAATTAACAGGATGCACATTAATCCAACATTCCCCATTAACAGGATTCACATTAATCCAACATTCCCCATTAACAGGATTCACATTAATCCAACATTCCCCATTAACAGGATTCCCATTAACAGGATGCTCATTAATCCAACATTCCCCATTAACAAGATGCTTATTAATCCAATATTCCCCATTAACAGGATTCCTATTAATCCAACATTCCCCATTAACAAGATGCTCATTAATCCAACATTCCCCACTAACAGGATTCCCATTAATCCAACATTCCCCATTAACAAGATGCTCATTAATCCAACATTCCCCATTAACAAGATGCTTATTAATCCAACATTCCCCATTAACAGGATTCCTATTAATCCAACATTCCCCATTAACAGGATGAGCACTAACCCAACATTCCTTATGAACAAGGTACACATTAACGCAACCACCCCATTAACAGGGTGTCTGCCCATTAACGTAACATGCTGATTACCAGGATCCACATTAACTCAACAGCAAATTAACAGGATGTACATTAACCCAACATCCCCATTAACAGGATGCATATTAACCCAATATCTCCATTAATCCAATATTCCCACTATTAAGCCACGCAGACCAGTAAGTTCCATGTTTGATTCTCAGTTCGCGATGAGTTAGCTGCTATTAGTCAGGGCAGTAGCTCGGGCTAGAGTTGGCCTCAACCCCTGGGTTGGATGGGAGGGGGAGGGGGGACATAAGCCAGATTCCTGATTTGGATCACTATTCAGTGATTCCTGCTGGAAAGTGCCCGTTTGTGGACCGGGTGAGGGCAGGAGCAGGCTCAGCTGTGATGCCCTCATGGTTGAATAGCCAGACAATACTATTAAAAGCTATCACTGGGCTCGATTTTCAAATCCAAGTGCGAGTGCGTTGGGGGCGGGCTCCAAAAATCGGGGCAATCCCGAGCGGGTTCGGAACCCGGCTCCACACTGCAGACTTCCAGGTTCCCCACTGACCCGTCTGGGTGCGGGCCCGCCTCCCGAATGTGGAAGTCCCACCAGCAATTAAAGCCGGTGGGATGACAGTTAAGAGACTTACTTAGATACGTGAAGTACCTGAAGTACTTAATTTTGTGCACACTGAGGCAGGGGTCCGATTTTCAAACATCCTCAGCGTGTTTCCGTGCTGTGGGAAACTCTCCATGTTCTGCCAGAATTGTTTCAGCCAGTCAGACATTCAGATGCTTGTTTGACAGATGGGGATAAAAGGTGAGTTATTGCAGCAGGGCACTCAGTTCTTTCATACAAACTTTTGGCTGCGAGATCTTTGTGTTTTCACTGAAAGTTCTTACTTTCCACTCACAATTGTTCTGTTCACACATATTTAACAACTTTTCGGACCCCCTCAAACTCACACCATCAGGATGGGGGGACACCATGGCTGCGTTCACCACTACATCCGAGGACGAGCAACATCACCAGCCTCGCCAGGCACGGCGTGCATTTCCGCCACTTGCAGCTCCACAACTCAGTGCTGCCCCACAGGCACCTGCACAAGATCACAGAGGGCAACAACAGAGAGAGTAATGTCACAGGAGACACTACCCTCGCCACAGGGTCTACAGACCAAGGCTCAGCTTTCTGGACCTCTCTGAGGAGCAGTGCACACAGAGGCTCAGAGTGAGTCACCAGGTGGTCGCAGACATCTGCAACCTCCTTTATGCCGAGCTGCTCCCAGCAACTCATAACCCGTTGCTGTCAAAGTCACCACTGCCCTCAACGTCTTCACCTCCGGATCGTTCCAGGGTAACACCGGGGACATCGCAGGGGCCTCTCAGTCGTCTGCACACAAGTGGATAAGGCACCAACGGCTTGTTTCGCAGAGCCTCGCAGTACGTCAACTTCCCCATGGACGACCTCAGCTAGACGGAAGGGGCAGTGGGATTCCATACTGTGTCTGGCTTCCCACGGGTGCAGGGTGTAATTGATTGCACCCATCCAGCAATACGAGCCCCTCCACACGAGACAGGACCATTCATCAACAGAAAGGGGTATCACTCCATCAATGCTCAGCTCGTTTGCGACCACCGATCTCCAGCGCCTCCTCCTCTGCGTCTGTGAGGACCATTATTTGCTGTGGCCCCCCTCCAGTCCTCGCCCTCTTGCGTACATTTTGTGCTTTCTACTCCTAGAAGGGGAGAAAGAACAGACGTGAGTGAATGAGTGATGAAGTGGCCAACCGATGAATGCATTGGTTTGGGTGAGACTGACCGTGAAAGAGATGCATCAGAGGATGAGTATGAGACGGAGCCATCACATTGGATGAGGTATGGGGTGAGTGGTATTGGTGGGTGACTAATGGTGAGGTGAGGAAGTGCAGATAAGTTGAGGATGAGCATTAAGTGGGTGTGAGGATTGATGTGATAGTCTGGGCAGTGCAGAATGAGTTGGGGGAGAGGGGGGGGCGGTGATGTGGAACACGGAATGTAGGAGAATCAATAAGTGTACTCACTTTTGCTGACCGATTTAGGTCATTGAACCTCTTCCTGCACTGGATCCAGGTGCGGGAGATGTTGCTGCTGCTGGTGACCTCCTCTGCCCCTCAAGCCAGGCCTTCTTGGTGGTAGAGGCAGGCCACTTCCTCCCATCCACGGGGTAAAACACTTCCTTCCTCCACCTCACCCCATCTGGTAGCACCTGGCGTGAGGCATCGTTGAACCTTGGAGCAGCCTTGCCCCTGTGCTGTTCCATTGTGGTTTCTGGGTCTTTGCTCCAGCAAAAGCCTTTGGAGCAATGGCCCTTTAAATTTTTATTTATTCGTTCATGGGATGTGGGCGTCGCTGGCAAGGCCAGCATTTATTGCCCATCCCTAATTGCCCTGGTGATGAGCCGCCTTCTTGAACCGCTGCAGTCCGTGTGGTGACGGTTCTCCCACAGTGCTGTTAGGAAGGGAGTTCCAGGATTTTGACCCAGCGACGACGAAGGAACGGCCGATATATTTCCAAGTCGGGATGGTGTGTGACTTGGAGGGGAACGTGCAGGTGGTGTTGTTCCTATGTGCCTGCTGCCCTTGTCCTTCTAGGTGGTAGAGGTCGCGGGTTTGGGAGGTGCTGTTGAAGAAGCCTTGGCGAGTTGCTGCAGTGCACCCTGTGGATAGTGCACACTGCAGCCACAGTGCGCCGGTGGTGAAGGGAGTGAATGTTTAGGGTAGTGGATGGGGTGCCAATCAAGCGGGCTGCTTTGTCCTGGATGGTGTTGAGCTTCTTGAGTGTTGTTGGAGCTGCACTCATCCAGGCAAGTGGAGAGTATTCCATCACACTCCTGACTTGTGCCTTGTAGATGGTGGAAAGGCTTTGGGGAGTCAAGAGGTGAGTCACTTGCCTCATAATACCCAGCCTCTGACCTGCTCTTGTAGCCACAGTATTTATGTGGCTGGTCCAGTTAAGTTTCTGGTCAATGGTGACCCCCAGGATGTTGATTGTGGGGGATTCGGCGATGGTAATGCCGTTGAATGTCATGGGGAGGTGGTTAGACTCTCTCTTGTTGGAGATGGTCATTGCCTGGCACTTATCTGGCGCGAATGTTACTTGCTACTTATCAGCCCAAGCCTGGATGTTGTCCAGGTCTTGCTGCATGCGGGCACGGACTGCTTCATTATCTGAGAGGTTGTGAATGGAACTGAACACTGTGCAATTATCAGCGAACATCCCCATTTCTGACCTTATGATGGAGGGAAGGTCATTGATGAAGCAGCTGAAGATGGTTGGGCCTAGGACACTGCCCTGAGGAGCTCCTGCAGCAATATCCTGGGGCTGAGATGATTGGCCTCCAACAACCACTACCATCTTCCATTTGTGCTAGGTATGACTACAGCCACTGGAGAGTTTTCCCCCTGATTCCCAATGACTTCAATTTTACGAGGGCTCCTTGGTGCCACACTTGGTCAAATGCTGCCTTGATGTCAAGGGCAGTCACTTTCACCTCACCTCTGGAATTCAGCTGTTTTGTCCATGTTTGGACCAAGGCTGTAATGAGGTCTGGAGCCGAGTGGTCCTGACGGAACCCAAACTGAGCATCGGTGTGCATGTTATTGGTGAGTAAGTGCCGCTTGATAGCACTGTCGATGACACCTTACATCACTTCGCTGATGATTGAGAGTAGGCTGAGCAATTTTCCACATTGTCGGGTGGATGCCAGTGTTGTAGCTGTACTGGAACAGCTCCTCCAGCTGACAGTCTGTGATACGGATGTGCAATCCGCCCTCTGCGCAGCTTTCCGACGGCAAACCCAGAAGCCACGTTAAGTGGCACCAATTCAATTGTGATCGCGTGGGAAACGGACATATTTTATTGGTCGGATTACCCACGCGTCCATTCACCCCCCCCCCCCCACCTCCGGCTGCCATCCCAACTCCATTCTAAAATCGGGGCCACTGTCTTGATTCCAGTACCCCATTGAACCCGATCCCCAGTGACTGGAGTATTGTGTGCAATTCTGAACATCACACATTAGGAAGGATGTCAAGGCCGAGGAGAGGGTGCAGAGGAGATTTACCAGGATGATACATAAAGGGCAAAAGGGTAACTAGGGAGAGAGTAGGGCCTCTTAAGGATCAACAAGGTCATCTATGTGCGGAACCACAAGAAATGGGTGAGATCCTGAATGAATATTTCACATCGGTATTTACGGTTGAGAAAGGCATGGATGTTAGGGAACTTGGGGAAATAAATAGTGATGTCTTGAGGAGTGTACATATTACAGAGAGGGAGGTGCTGGAAGTCTTAACGCGCATCAAGGTAGATAAATCTCCGGGACCTGATGAAATGTATCCCAGGACGTTATGGGAGGTTAGGGAGGAAATTGCGGGTCCCCTAGCAGAGATATTTGAATCATCCACCGCTACAGGTGAGGTGCCTGAAGATTGGAGGGTAGCAAATGTTGTGCCTTTGTTTAAGAAGGGCGGCAGGGAAAAGCCTGGGAACTACAGACCAGTGAGCCTGACATCTGTAGTGGGTAAGTTGTTAGAGGGTATTCTGAGGGACAGGATCTACAGGCATTTGGAGAGGCAGGGACTAATTAGGAACAGTCAGCATGGTTTTGTGAGAGGAAAATCATGTCTCACGAATTTGATTGAGTTTTTTGAAGGGGTAACCAAGAAGATAGATGAGGGCTGTGCAGTAGACGTGGTCTACATGGACTTCAGCAAAGCATTTGACAAGGTACCGCATGGTAGGTTGTTACATAAGGTTAAATCTCATGGGATCCAAGGTGAGGTAGCCAATTGGATACAAAATTGGCTTGACGACAGAAGACAGAGGGTGGTTGTAGAGGGTTGTTTTTCAAACTGGATGCCTGTGTCCAGCGGTGTGCCTCAGGGATCGGTGCTGGGTCCGCTGTTATTTGTTATTTATATTAATGATTTGGATGAGAATTTAGGAGGCATGGTTAGTAAGTTTGCAGATGACACCAAGATTGGTGGCATTGTGGACAGTGAAGAAGGTTATCTGGGATTGCAACGGGATCTTGATCAATTGGGCCAGTGGGCCGATGAATGGCAGATGGAGTTTAATTTAGATAAATGTGAGGTGATGCATTTTGGTAGATCGAATCGGGCCAGGACCTACTCCGTTAATGGTAGGGCGTTGGGGAGAGTTATAGAACAAAGAGATCTAGGAGTACAGATTCATAGCTCCTTGAAAGTGGAGTCACAGGTGGATAGGGTGGTGAAGAAGGCATTCAGCATGCTTGGTTTCATTGGTCAGAACACTGAATGCAGGAGTTGGGATGTCTTGTTGAAGTTGTACAGGGCATTGGTGAGGCCACACTTGGAGTACTGTGTACAGTTCTGGTCACCCTATTATAGAAAGGATATTATTAAACTAGAAAGAGTGCAGAAAAGATTTACTAGGATGCTACCGGGACTTGATGGTTTGACTTACAGGGAGAGGTTAGACAGACTGGGACTTTTTTCCCTGGAGAGTAGGAGGTTAAGGGGTGATCTTATAGAAGTCTATAAAATAATGAGGGGCATAGATAAGGTCGATAGTCAAAATCTTTTGCCAAAGGTAGGGGAGTCTATAACGAGGGGGCATAGATTTAAGGTGAGAGGGGAGAGATACAAAAGGGTCCAGAGGGGCAATTTTTTCACTCAAAGGGTGGTGAGTGTCTGGAACGAGCTGCCAGAGGCAGTAGTAGAGGCGGGTACAATTTTGTCTTTTAAAAAGCATTTGGACAGTTACACGGGTAAGATGGGTATAGAGGGATATGGGCCAAGTGCAGGCAATTGGGACTAGCTTAGTGGTATAAACTGGGCGACATGGACATGTTGGGCCGAAGGGCCTGTTTCCATGTTGTAACTTCTATGATTCTATGATTCTATACCAGGGATGATGGACTTCAGTTATGTGGCGAGATTGGAGAAGCTGGGATTGTTCTCCTTAGAGCAGGGCAGGTTAAGGGGAGACCTAATAGAGGTGTTCAAAATTATGAGAGGTTTTGATAGAGCAAATAGAGAGAAACTGTTTCCTTTGGCAAGTGGGTCGGTAACCAGAGGTCAGATTTAAAATAATTGGCAAAACAAGTCGAGGGGAAATGAGAAGAATTTTTTTCACACAGAAGGTTGTTAAGACCTGGAACACATGACCTGAAAGGGTGGTGGGAGCAGATTCCATAGGAACTTTCAAAAGGCAATTGGACATGTGCTTGAAGAGGACTCATTTGCAGGGTTATGGGGAAAAAGCTGGGGAGTGGGACTAAATTGAACAATACTTTCAAAGAGTCGGCACAGGCACGATGGGCCTCTTCTGAGCTATAAGATTCTGTGATTCGCTGATTTACTGACAGTCAACACCTTTAGGGCACAGCAAGAAAAATCTTAAAAAGCACAGAATTTGGACTATGCAGAGGGGAGTGTGAGTGACAGGCCCACACGGGAGAACTTGCACTATCCTAGACATTGGTTTTCACCATTTCTACATTCACTGTCACACTAGCATGTCGAGTTTCAAGGTGCCAGCAGGAAGAAATGGAGATCCCCATTTCACTTTGTTCCAGTTCAGAGTAATTCCATTGTGTGCGATGCACTGAGCTCATCGGACCTTGTCTCAATCTGCAACACTCTCCTCACTCTGTCATCATGACTGAGTGAGTCTGTGGTCTCACAGATGCTGCCGGAATACGGGCAAACATGGCCAATATCACTGAAAGTACTAACAGGGTTGGATATCTCGCTGCGAGGAGTTCCTTCGTACAACTCCCTTGCTGCTGAATCTGCCCTATTTAAACTGCAACAAATGCAGAACTTATTGCATCATTTCGTTCAAAGTTGCATTTGTGGCATTGGATCTCTCTCAGTATCAGAGGGGGGAGGGAGGGGAAGATCCATCTCTGGGCTGCCTGATGGGATGAGAGGCGAGCCATCCTCCAGCCAGGCTAGATGCACGTGCTGTCAGCGGTTGTGGAAAGTGTGCGTGGACGCTGGGCAAGGAACAGGATTGGGTGCACCCAACACCTGCCATCTCGGCTCCCACAAGCACTAGGGTGAGGTACTGGAGGGTCCCTGGTGACAAACCCAACAAGGATCGGTGCCTTCGAGGGGAAATGAGAAAACGTGGGAGCAGGAGAAAGGACATAGGAGCAGCAGGAGGCCATTCAGCCCCTCGAGCCTGAGCCGCCATTCAGTTAGATCATGGTTGATCCGTATCTTAACTCCATTTACCTGCCTTGGTTCCATAACCTTTAAATACCCTTGCCTAACAAAAATTTAAAGACGAGGATGGGATTCGAACCCATGTGGGAAGAGCACAATGGATTAGCAGTGCACCACCGTAACCTCTCAGCCACCTCGACCTGCATTTACTGGAGGCTGTGTAAGCTACCAGTTTGGTCCTTTCCATTAGAAACTGTCCAAGCCCCCAGTGTGGTGGAAAACCCAGGAGCACAGAGCCTGAAATGACAGGAACACTGGCGTTGTTGCTGAGAAGCACAGCAGAGGGCTGAGGTCAAACTCCCTGCCTTGCTAGAAAGGCAGCCCCCTGCCCTTAACCTGCTGCTGTTGTCCATCGCTGCAGTGAACGTGCGAGAGATTCTATCTCAGGATGCTGTTATCCTTTATCTCTCTACTGTATGAAATCAAGAGCTGTGCGTGACAGCACCACAGGCACAGCTGCAGCTGCTCCTGATCATACGGATCCTGTGAAGGAACAAGAAACAGAGTTGACTGGTGGGCAAACTAACCCAGATCATGGGATATATCAGAATGTGAGAAAGAAAGACTTGCATTTTTATAGCACCTTTCACGACCTCAGGACGTCCCAAAGCTCTTCACAGCCAATGAAGTTCTCTTGAAGTGTAGTCACTGTTGTAATGTAGGAAATATGGCAGCCAATCTGCATACAGCAAGAACCCATAAACAGCACTGAGATAAATGATCAGATAATCTGTTTTTAGTGACGTTGGTTGAGGGCTGTGGTTTATACTGGAGTACTACTGTCAGAGATTTGGGATATATCAATGTTACTGTGAGGAGTATATCGGGGGAGTGATACAGAGAGGGCGTGGGGTATATCGGGAGAGTGTTACTGTGAGGAGTGTGGGGTATATCGGGGAGTGTTACTGTGAGGAGTGTGGGGTATATCGGGGAGTGTTACTGTGAGGAGTGTGGGGTATATCGGGGAGTGTTACTGTGAGGAGTGTGGGGTATATCCGGGAGTGTCACTGTGAGGAGTGTGGGGTATATCGGGGAGTGTCACTATGAGGAGTGTGGGGTATATCGGGGAGTGTTACTGTGAGGAGTGTGGGGTATATCGGGGAGTGTTACTGTGAGGAGTGTGGGGTATATCGGGGAGTGTTACTGTGAGGAGTGTGGGGTATATCGGGGAGTGTCACTGTGAGGAGTGTGGGGTATATTGGGGAGTGTCACTATGAGGAGTGTGGGGTATATCGGGGAGTGTCACTATGAGGAGTGGGGGGTATATCGGGGAGTGTTACTGTGAGGAGTGTGGGGTATATCGGGGAGTGTCACTGTGAGGAGTGTGGGGTATATCGGGGAGTGTCACTGTGAGGAGTAGGGGGTATATCGGGGAGTGTCACTGTGAGGAGTGTGGGGTATATCGGGGAGTGTTACTGTGAGGAGTGTGGGGTATATCGGGGAGTGTTACTGTGAGGAGTGTGGGGTATATCGGGGAGTGTCACTGTGAGGAGTGTGGGGTATATCGGGGAGTGTTACTGTGAGGAGTGTGGGGTATATCGGGGAGTGTTACTGTGAGGAGTGTGGGGTATATCGGGGAGTGTTACTGTGAGGAGTGTCACTATGAGGAGTGTGGGGTATATCGGGGAGTGTCACTATGAGAAGTGGGGGGTATATCGGGGAATGTTACTGTGAGGAGTGTGGGGTATATCGGGGAGTGTCACTATGAGGAGTGTGGGGTATATCGGGGAGTGTCACTATGAGGAGTGTGGGGTATATCGGGGAGTGTCACTATGAGGAGTGGGGGGTATATCGGGGAGTGTTACTGTGAGGAGTGTGGGGTATATCGGGGAGTGTTACTGTGTGGAGTGTGGGGTATATCGGGGAGTGTTACTGTGAGGAGTGTGGGGTATATTGGGGAGTGTTACTGTGAGGAGTGGGGGGTATATCGGGGAGTGTCACTGTGAGGAGTGTGGGGTATATTGGGGAGTGTCACTATGAGGAGTGGGGGGTATATTGGGGAGTGTTACTGTGAGGAGTGGGGGGTATATCGGGGAGTGTCACTGTGAGGAGTGTGGGGTATATTGGGGAGTGTCACTATGAGGAGTGTGGGGTATATCGGGGAGTGTCACTATGAGGAGTGGGGGGTATATTGGGGAGTGTCACTATGAGGAGTGTGGGGTATATCGGGGAGTGTTACTGTGAGGAGTGTGGGGTATATCGGGGAGTGTCACTATGAGGAGTGTGGGGTATATTGGGGAGTGTCACTATGAGGAGTGTGGGGTATATCGGGGAGTGTTACTGTGAGGAGTGTGGGGTATATTGGGGAGTGTCACTATGAGGAGTGTGGGGTATATTGGGGAGTGTTACTGTGAGGAGTGTGGGGTATATTGGGGAGTGTCACTATGAGGAGTGTGGGGTATATTGGGGAGTGTTACTGTGAGGAGTGTGGGGTATATCGGGGAGTGTCACTGTGAGGAGTGGGGGGTATATCGGGGAGTGTCACTATGAGGAGTGTGGGGTATATCGGGGAGTGTTACTGTGAGGAGTGTGGGGTATATCGGGGAGTGTTACTGTGAGGAGTGTGGGGTATATTGGGGAGTGTCACTGTGAGGAGTGTGGGGTATATCGGGGAGTGTCACTATGAGGAGTGTGGGGTATATCGGGGAGTGTTACTGTGAGGAGTGTGGGGTATATCGGGGAGTGTTACTGTGAGGAGTGTGGGGTATATTGGGGAGTGTCACTATGAGGAGTGTGGGGTATATCGGGGAGTGTCACTATGAGGAGTGTGGGGTATATCGGGGAGTGTTACTGTGAGGAGTGTGGGGTATATTGGGGAGTGTTACTGTGAGGAGTGTGGGGTATATCGGGGAGTGTTACTGTGAGGAGTGTGGGGTATATCGGGGAGTGTCACTATGAGGAGTGTGGGGTATATTGGGGAGTGTTACTGTGAGGAGTGTGGGGTATATCGGGGAGTGTCACTGTGAGGAGTGTGGGGTATATTGGGGAGTGTTACTGTGAGGAGTGGGGGGTATATTGGGGAGTGTTACTGTGAGGAGTGTGGGGTATATCTGGGACG
The DNA here is from genome assembly GCF_035084215.1 of Heptranchias perlo. NCBI lineage: Eukaryota > Metazoa > Chordata > Chondrichthyes > Hexanchiformes > Hexanchidae > Heptranchias > Heptranchias perlo. The sequence continues at coordinate 27,340,788 of NC_090359.1, read as the reverse complement.
GTGACAAATATTGGGGGAGTGTAAGGAATATTGGGGGAGTGTGAGGAATATTGGGGGAGTGTACAAAGGTAATTGCCCAATGGTACAGTTGATAAATTTTCCATGTGTTCCTGCCCCTAGTCACTATCCAGTGACTCTTGCTGGAAAGTGTGTGTCGGGGGATCCGTCCACGGTTGAATAGCCTGTCAATACTCAGTGTCCAGGCTCTTGTATGAAGAATGGTAACTTGTGTGAGGAACTATGCCACAGTGCAAATTAACAGAGGAGCAGGAATGAATAGGACTGTGACTCTCTCTTGCAGGCAGTGCTGTTAACTTGGAGTTGAAGTGCCCAACACAGATTCCTCCTTTAATCCCTCTGGACCAGTGAGGGCACCAAGGCTTCGCTGGCAACATCTCTGTCGAGCTTTACTCTGTATCTAACCCTGTACCTGCCCTGGGAGTGTTTGATGGGACAGTGTAGAGGGAGCTTTACTCTGTATCTAACCCGTGCTGTACCTGCCCTGGGAGTGTTTGATGGGACAGTGTAGAGGGAGCTTTACTCTGTATCTAACCCGTGCTGTACCTGCCCTGGGAGTGTTTGATGGGACAGTGTAGAGGGAGCTTTACTTTGTATCTAACCCATGCTGTACCTGCCCTGGGAGTGTTTGATGGGACAGTGTAGAGGGAGCTTTACTCTGTATCTAACCCGTGCTGTACCTGCCCTGGGAGTGTTTGATGGGACAGTGTAGAGGGAGCTTTACTCTGTATCTAACCTGTGCTGTACCTGCCCTGGGAGTGTTTGATGGGACAGTGTAGAGGGAGCTTTACTCTGTATCTAACCCTGTACCTGCCCTGGGAGTGTTTGATGGGACAGTGTAGAGGGAGCTTTACTCTGTATCTAACCCGTGCTGTACCTGCCCTGGGAGTGTTTGATGGGACAGTGTAGAGGGAGCTTTACTCTGTATCTAACCCTGTACCTGCCCTGAGAGTGTTTGATGGGACAGTGTAGAGGGAGCTTTACTCTGTATCTAACCCGTGCTGTACCTGCCCTGGGAGTGTTTGATGGGACAGTGTAGAGGGAGCTTTACTTTGTATCTAACCCATGCTGTACCTGCCCTGGGAGTGTTTGATGGGACAGTGTAGAGGGAGCTTTACTCTGTATCTAACCCGTGCTGTACCTGCCCTGGGAGTGTTTGATGGGACAGTGTAGAGGGAGCTTTACTCTGTATCTAACCTGTGCTGTACCTGCCCTGGGAGTGTTTGATGGGACAGTGTAGAGGGAGCTTTACTCTGTATCTAACCCTGTACCTGCCCTGAGAGTGTTTGATGGGACAGTGTAGAGGGAGCTTTACTCTGTATCTAACCCGTGCTGTACCTGCCCTGGGAGTGTTTGATGGGACAGTGTAGAGGGAGCTTTACTCTGTATCTAACCCTGTACCTGCCCTGAGAGTGTTTGATGGGACAGTGTAGAGGGAGCTTTACTCTGTATCTAACCCGTGCTGTACCTGCCCTGGGAGTGTTTGATGGGACAGTGTAGAGGGAGCTTTACTCTGTATCTAACCTGTGCTGTACCTGCCCTGGGAGTGTTTGATGGGACAGTGTAGAGGGAGCTTTACTCTGTATCTAACCCGTGCTGTACCTCCCCTGGGAGTATTTGTTGCTGACAATGGGTGCTTGAAATAAAAATGATCCATTCCCCAGCACTGTCATCTCTCAGGTTGATGAGCACAACTTTTTTTCTTAGTGGTTAAACATGTTTGACCAACAGTTTTATTTGCCAGTGATCTGCTAAAGTTGCAGAGTCACGCTGGGCATCAGATTCCACAGGCACTGAGCACCCTTTGTTACCTTGTGCAAGTGTCACTGGGCTATGTGACCATGGTGAGGGGGGGATGGGGGGGTTTATCACAGGTGAGGCAAGCGGCCCAACACTCATCATCTTTAACTGGGCGAGTCACCTGTGGAGATGCGACAGGCGCCGGCCACTCACCCAAATAATACTAATCCAATTTTGGGCCATCCTCAGACCTCCCGGGTGGGCCGCGCCCATTCCAGCCCTGAAAGCGAGCGTTAAGGAATTGCCACCCCCATATTCCTTGCACAAGATCCCTTCCTCAACCCTACGACGTACCAATGCTCAGAAGTCTGTCCGCAGGCTCTTTGACGTCCTTCACATTGGCACTTGGAAGGCAACGTAGCTTCCTGATATAAACATGTTTTACTTTCTAACATTCTGCTCACCCTGAGCATGAGGCAGTGGAGTCGACTAGACCCAGGTGATGCAGGCTGGAGTGATGTTAAGATGATCTCTGAGCTTATCTGTTGCAGTAAATCAGTGCTGCGTGCTGGGACAAGGAGTGCATTCAATAACTTCTGATCTGTTGTGCGAGCTCTAGCGCCACTTGCTCTCCCCTATACGTTAGTGGAGATGTCTGGAGCAGATTAAACCAAATCTGACATTCCATCAACAGAACAGACCATGGGGTTTATTCATTGTGGGTATGGGGGAGGGCTGACTGGTTGTATATATACAAGCTGTGCTTTAGAACACAATCAGCCTGGCTACAGTTACTGAACATACATCATCACCTCCTCACAGCGATGAATCAAGTCCTCCTCTTTGGACTCCTCACTGCTCTCTTCCTGACTGTGTTCTGGGTGCAATCTGCAGGTAAGAATCAGGCAGCTGGATCTCAGCAGGGGAGGGAGCTACGATTGGCTTCAGCATCCCCAGTTCTAGGGAGGGGAAACTTCCAGCAGGATTCCAGCTTCTGCTCACTGTCCAGTGACTGCAGATGGACACGTGTGGATGTGGGGTGAAGAGAGGATCGGGCTGAGCTGTGATTTCCCCTCCCACCTTTGCACAATTGAGCAGGCTGTCGACATGCCTAAAGAATGCATCCTGGTATGATCTGATGCTTTGGGTGTTATTCCAGCATGAGGAGATCTATTGGGATTAACTAGCGTGAATTTAAAATTCTCATCCTTGGGTTCAAGTCCCTCCATATCTCTGTAAACTCTTCCAGCCCTACAACCCTCCGAGATCTCTGCGCTCCTCCAATTGTGGCCTCTTGCGCATCCCTGATTTCCTTCACCCCACCATTGGCGGCCGTGCCTTCAGCCGTCTAGGCTTCAAGCTCTGGAATTCCCTCCCTAAACTTCTCCACTTCTCTTTCCTCCTTTAAGACACTCCTTAGAACCGACCTCACCTGTCCTAATATCTCCCTCTCTGGCTTGGTGTCCATTTTTGTCTGGTTGCGCTCCTGTGAAGCACATTAATAGTACTATATAATTGTAAGTTGTTGTGAAATTCTGTACAATGAGCTCTGTACTGGATTCAAGCCTTGAGACAACAACACACTGTTTAAACAGTTTGCTCTTTGTGCCGTGTTGGGACCACCAGGACCTGTCAGGGGAGGGGCGACAGCCTGGACTCTGCCTCATCGCATCAATCGCATGGTATTTCAGGGCCTGGATGGGAGGCTTGTACAAATCATCCATAAATTGGAAGAATGTTGGGGTTTTCCTGGCCTCCTGCTGTGCGCCTCGGTAGCTAAATTACCACATCCAGTTTAACAAATTGGGGAGGACCAGGGAACACTAGTTTAAACTATGTAAGAGTGGGAATAGACTGGATTTTGGACGGTGGCTCTTTTCCCAGAGAGTAGTGAACCTCTGGAACACATTGCCGGCTGGTGTGGTGGGTGCTGACTCTCTGCCTTCAAGGGGGAGCTGGACCAGTTCCTGACTGGGGCAGAGATCGCCTCATATAGAAGGCAAGTGTCTTTATAGATAACACTTGGTCCATGTGCTCTGGACTGGTTTCGATTGCCTGAGGGGGTCGGAGAGGAATTTTCCAGAGTATTTTTTCCCTTATCGGCCCTGGGGCTTTTTTCTCTGGATTTTTGCCTCTCCCGGGAGATTACATGGATGCGGGGGTGGGGGGCGAAGTAGGGAGGGAGGAGGCTCGTGTGGAGCATAAACACCGGCATGGACCTGTTGGGCCGAATGGCCTGTTTCTGTGATGTACATTCTATGTAATTTCGTATGCTGGTAAATGTATTCAGTTTTGGGGAGGACTCTAAGGTCTCAGAATCTAATCCCCTGTCTGTACTGCCTGAGCTGATCTCAGTCAGGGCAGGGGGTGCTGCAATTGGCCTCAGTGCCCCTGGATTAGGGAGGGGAAAATCAATCAGGATTCCTTTGTTTCTATTTATTCTTGGGATTTGGGCGTCACTGGCAAGGCCAGCATTTATTGTCTGTCCCTAGTTACCCTGAGGTGGTGGGCCGCCTTTTTGAACTGCTGGGTAGCAGTTTTGATACAACAGAACGGCTTGGCAGGCCACTTCAGAGGGCTGTTAAGAGTCAACCACGTTGGTGTGGGACTGGAGCCACATATAGGGCCAGACCGGGTAAGGACGGCAGGTTTCCCTCCCTAAAGTACATAAGTTAACCAGTTGGGTTTTTACAACAGTCCGATAGTTTTGTTGGTGCCGGCTTTATACTTCCAGATTTTCAAATCTGAATTCAAATTTGAACTCACAGTTCCCCGAGTCCAGTAACATAACCACCACACTACCGTGTCCAAGTTATCCTACCCCTGATCGCTGGCCAGTGGCCCAGCTGGAAAGTGCGTGTGGCTGTCGGGTGAGGACAGGGTCTGGATTGGTTGCCACACCTTCCACAGTTGGATAAACCTGTCGTCGTTTTACCGTCTTGGAGGGAGGTGTACAGTGGTGTTCCCCAGGGGTCGGTGCTGGGACCACTGCTTTTCTTGATATATATTAATGACTTGGGCTTGGGTGTACAGGGCACAATTTCAAAATCTGCAGATGATACAAAACTTGGAAATGTAGTGAACAGTGAGGAGGATAGTGATAGACTTCAAGACGATATAGACAGGCTGGTGTAATGGGCAGACACACGTCGGATGAAATTTAATGTGATACATTTCGGTAGGAAGAACGAGGAGAGGCAATATAAACTAGAGGGCACAATTCTAAAAGGGGTGCAGGAACAGAGAGATCTGGGGGTATATTTGCAGAAATCGTTGAAAGTGGCAGGGCAGGTTGAGAAAGCGGTTAAAAAAGCACAAGGGATCCTGGGCTTTATAAATAGAGGCATAGAGTACAAAAGCAAGGAAGTCATGATGAACCTTTATAAAACACTGGTTCGACCACAATTGGAGTATTGTGTCCAGTTCTGGGCATCGCACTTTAGGAAAGATGTGAAGGCCTTAGAGAGGGTGCAAAAAAGATTTACTAGAATGATTCCAAGGATGAGGGACTTTAGTTACGTGGATAGGCTGGAGAAGCTGGGGTTGTTCTCCTTGGAACAGAGAAGATTGAGAGGAGATTTGATAGAGGTATTTAAAATCACGAAGGGACGGAGAGTAGGACTAGCTGGATTGCTCTTGCATAGAGCCGGCACGGACTCAATGGGCCGAATGGCCTCCTTCTGTGCTGTAACCTTTCTATGATTCTAAGCCTTCAACGGGAAGAATTTCCACTTGGGGAGGAACCGGAGCTCACAGGCGTCAGCACCTTCAGGGGAGGGAGAATTCTAATGAGGGGTTATAGCTGGAACATTAACAGTCTCTGTCTCCCCGTCTCTCTCTCTCTCTCTGTCCGCAGATGCTAAACAACCTGCTGTGCAGTTCCCATTGATTAATATTTGGTGCGATTGATTAATATTTGGTGCTTTCTGTGTTGCAGAGTGTTCCCAGAAAACTCCACAGGTTACAGGATCGCAAAAGGCAGAGACCACCTGTGACTGCAGGAGTGAGTATTCCTCTCACTGGCTCGCACCCAGTAACTGATCACAGCGACTATGTTGTGAGGGTTGGGGAGGAGGCGGAGGGGCCGATTTCAACAGCTCAGGGGTCAAGTCTCTGAGCTGCACAGAGCAGGACAGTGACTTAACTGGCCATGATTGTGGCAGTTTTGCTGCTGGGGGGAGAAAGTCAGAGTCTGATCACCAGCAGTGACCCCCTCCTGGAAGATGTGTGTGTGGGGTGGGGGGTGAGTTGAATTTCACCGCCAAGGCCCACAGGTGATGACCGGACACTGGGAGGGGATACGCGGGGGCTGCCTGGTGTCCGTGGAGCTGGTACCCAGCAAGAGTCAGCACCTCCAGCCGGGGAGGGCAGCAAATTAAAATGGACGGGTGACAGAGACTCGAGCTCCCATGCGTAAAGTGTTGCTGCGAGCACAAGGGCGCAGAGCGAGTACGGCTCACGAGGTGGTCCCGCTGTCCAGTCAGTGCCGCTCCCGGGACCCCCCCTCTGCTCGGGTCCGGAACTTCTGCTGTATTTGTATGTTCCCACCCTGACCCTCGAAGCAGGAGCTCGGTGCATGGGGCAGTCACGGGATGGAAAGGCCTCCTGTCAACGTGAACCAGTTTGGAGAGGCTGCGATCTGTGAAACGCGCTTCAAACATGTCCTGTACTGCCACACCCTCTCCCTCTGTTTTACAGAACTCTCCAACGGTAAGCTGATATGCAAGAGAGCAAAGAATAAAGAAAACATCAAAATCAAACCAAGGAAATGTATTTGCAGAAAGAAAGGTACGAAGTGGCTCCTGGCCTGAGAGAGATAGAGAGAGAAAGAAAAAGAGAGCGAGAGAAAGAAAAAGAGGGCCCTGACCCCTGACCCTAGCCTGTGGGAATGCATGAAAAAATTCCCAAAAGCCATGTAGTTAAATGTGAGAGGAGTGACCGGGTCACTGGGTCAGATTAAGTGACTGGGAATGTGTCCAATAAAAGGCCTGGACACACAGCCTGAGGTGGGTTCTGCAGCCTCTTCTCCCCATGGTGCAGTCGGGTGGGTGAGGGGAGTCACGGTGAGAAGTGGGTTTGGTGAATTCCTGTGAGGTGAGTAGATATCCGGTGCTACTGAGCCCGAAAGAAGGACATGCATTTATACAGCCCCTTAGGGACATCTGAAAGCAGTTCACATACAATGAATTACTCTGTAGTTCAGTCACTGTTGTTTCATTGGCAAATACAGCAGCCAATTTGCACACAGCAAGGTCCCACAAACAAAAAATGTGATGGATGACCCGTCACTCTGTTTTTTGGTGATAATGGTGGCCAGGACACCGGGGAGAACTCCTCGCTCCTCTTCAAATAGTACCGTGGGATCTTTTAACACTCACCTCAACCAGTGAAACAGGCAGATGGGGCCTCTGTTTAACATCAGCACAAAGTAACACTGCCATTGAATTGGATAAAAACTTGAAGGGGAAACAATTTGCAGGGCTGTGGGGCAAGAGGAGGGGGAGTGGGACTATTTGGATAGCTCTTTCAAAGAGCCGACATAGGCACGATGGGCTGAATGGCCTCCTTCTGTGCTGTATGATTCTACGATTTAAAAAAAAGAGGAAAATTTATCCAAATTCCCACACTAAAAAAAAATGGATTTTGAAGTAAGTAAAAGGAGATAATTGTATGGATTGTAACATTTAGAAACTCCTTAATTGACAGGAAAGAAGTTCCAGCTTGTGAAGTGCCCAAACTGGTATATGACAAGTAACCCGATCTGATCAAGACCTGACACTGTGGGATGTCTATGATTGAAGGACCAACAAATCCCTTCTTGCTGATGCTAAAACCGCTGCAGTTTGCTTTAAGAGTGGAATTGTCCTGTGCAGTCTCTGCCTGACAGCGTGACCTCTGTCTCCTCACCAGCACTATGTTCTTACAGTCTCCCCTGCTCCTCCCTGATTAGCGTCTTACCCATCATCTCACAGCAGATGCCACACTGCAGTTTCTCCCTGTTTTTGATTAAAATATTGTTGATTGACCTGTGGGATGTCGGTAAAGGGGAATGGAGAACCTCCCATCAAACACTCCCAGGGCAGGTACAGCACGGGTTAGATACAGAGTAAAGCTCCCTCTACACTGTCCCATCAAACACTCCCAGGGCAGGTACAGCACGGGTTAGATACAGAGTAAAGCTCCCTCTACACTGTCCCATCAAACACTCCCAGGGCAGGTACAGCACGGGTTAGATACAGAGTAAAGCTCCCTCTACACTGTCCCATCAAACACTCCCAGGGCAGGTATAGCATGGGTTAGATACAGAGTAAAGCTCCCTCTACACTGTCCCATCAAACACCGCCAGGGCAGGTACAGCACGGCTTAGAAACAGAGTAAAGCTCCCTCCCCGCTGGGGCATTTTTCCATTTCGCAGACTATTTGAGTGACCCTACCATTAATGCCAAATTAAGCCCGAGCTCACTTCACATTGGACCTTTGCAGCCAACAGACAGAGAAGACTTTCATCCTATCAGTCTGGGCCAGATTTCGTACTGGAGGGGAAAGACCCAGGTCGAGTCCACTGCCCCACCTTTTAATAAAATGAATGTTAGCAGACAGTGAGTAATGTGACAATATCAACGTGACACCCTGCCTTCCCCAGTGTACCGACACAAGACGCATCACCCAGCTGACACTGCTCCTTTTAGTCACTGTATTTAGATGTTGCTGCCAAACCTCCTCAAATCTGATCCAAACTGTAACAAATCTACAATAAACTGCTTCATTTCAGAAATAGGTGTGTGTTCACGTTTATCTCCAATTGTTATTTAATGAGAAACCCAGGTGAAGGGCCAAGACCCAGAGTGCAGGACAACACCAAGGTTGGGCAGAGTGAAAGGCAAGGTGAATCAGGCAGTGGTGGTTAGGTGACACTACGTCTGGCTTTTAAAAACCTATAGATTGTAGGAGGAAGAGAAGACTGAGAGAGGGGAGGAGTTCCACAGTCTGAAAGAATGAGGTAGAGTAAGAGACGAGGAGTCATGACTTCAACACAGTGAGGTTGTAGGACGGGGGACTTGAAGCTTAGGGGGAGCAAGAGAGGAGGGTTGAGTCGAAGAGAGGAGGGTTGAGTCGAAGAGAGGAGGGTTGAGTCGAAAAGAGGAGGGTTGATTCGAAAAGAGGAGGGTTGAGTCGAAGAGAGGAGGGTTGAGTCGAAGAGAGGAGGGTTGAGTCGAAGAGAGGAGGGTTGAGTCGAAGAGAGGAGGGTTGAGTCGAAGAGAGGAGGGTTGAGTCGAAGAGAGGAGGGTTGATTCGAAGAGACGAAGGTTGAGTTGAAGAGACGAAGGTTGAGTCGAAGAGAGGAGGGTTGATTCGAAGAGAGGAGGGTTGATTCGAAGAGACGAAGGTTGAGTTGAAGAGACGAAGGTTGAGTCGAAGAGAGGAGGGTTGATTCGAAGAGAGGAGGGTTGATTCGAAGAGACGAAGGTTGAGTTGAAGAGACGAAGGTTGAGTCGAAGAGAGGAGGGTTGATTCGAAGAGAGGAGGGTTGAGTCGAAGAGACGAAGGTTGAGTTGAAGAGACGAAGGTTGAGTCGAAGAGAGGAGGGTTGGGTCGAAGAGAGGAGGGTTGAGTCGAAGAGAGGAGGGTTGAGTCGAAGAGAGGAGGGTTGATTCGAAGAGAGGAGGGTTGAGTCGAAGAGAGGAGGGTTGAGTCGAAGAGACGAAGGTTGAGTCGAAGAGAGGAGGGTTGATTCGAAGAGAGGAGGGTTGAGTCGAAGAGAGGAGGGTTGATTCGAAGAGAGGAGGGTTGATTCGAAGAGAGGAGGGTTGATTCGAAGAGAGGAGGGTTGATTCGAAGAGACGAAGGTTGAGTTGAAGAGACGAAGGTTGAGTCGAAGAGAGGAGGGTTGATTCGAAGAGAGGAGGGTTGAGTTGAAGAGACGAAGGTTGAGTCGAAGAGAGGAGGGTTGATTCGAAGAGAGGAGGGTTGAGTCGAAGAGACGAAGGTTGAGTTGAAGAGACGAAGGTTGAGTCGAAGAGAGGAGGGTTGGGTCGAAGAGAGGAGGGTTGAGTCGAAGAGACGAAGGTTGAGTTGAAGAGACGAAGGTTGAGTCGAAGAGAGGAGGGTTGGGTCGAAGAGACGAAGGTTGAGTTGAAGAGACGAAGGTTGAGTCGAAGAGAGGAGGGTTGAGTCGAAGAGACGAAGGTTGAGTTGAAGAGACGAAGGTTGAGTCGAAGAGAGGAGGGTTGATTCGAAGAGACGAAGGTTGAGTTGAAGAGACGAAGGTTGAGTCGAAGAGAGGAGGGTTGATTCGAAGAGAGGAGGGTTGAGTCGAAGAGACGAAGGTTGAGTGGAAGAGACGAAGGTTGAGTCGAAGAGAGGAGGGTTGGGTCGAAGAGAGGAGGGTTGAGTCGAAGAGAGGAGGGTTGAGTCGAAGAGAGGAGGGTTGATTCGAAGAGAGGAGGGTTGAGTCGAAGAGAGGAGGGTTGAGTCGAAGAGACGAAGGTTGAGTTGAAGAGAGGAGGGTTGATTCGAAGAGAGGAGGGTTGATTCGAAGAGAGGAGGGTTGATTCGAAGAGAGGAGGGTTGAGTTGAGGAGAGGAGGGTTGAAGAACTGTAGAGGAAGATGGGTACACGTTGCAGACCGAGACCAGTTTCTACCCCACACACATACACACTCACATTTCACACATACACTGTGTTCACTTGCAAACAAGTATATTCAAATGAGGAGTGAGGAAAACAGTGAGCCCCGTCCACCTGAGCTGAAATAAGCGCATGCCCAACGAGAGTCTGTACAACCGTTTAATGATAAATATGTTATCTGAGCGTGCTTTACTGTACAGTGGCCTTGTGTGACGTGGGCATAGTGACCGGGGGCCAGGAAGGATCGTCCTGCAGCTCTTGGTGGAGTTTCTTGTGCTTCACCAGGTAGGCAGATGGACAATTCATGCGGCTCAGCCAGTTCCACAGCCGATGATTGTTGGTCAGCACCTCCTACAAAAGAGAAACCATTCTTACCTAAGGCACACCCTTAGTCTACAGTTTATATCTGTTATTACACATGTACATTTTCCAATTCCTCCCCATCTCTCCTGGAGGCGCTGACTCTTGCTAAGGTAGGGGTTCCCTGGGAGCCGGCTGCTCTCCAATATCTCTGACGTATTTCATGTCAGAGTCTAAATAGTATCAGCAAGCAAGTTTACTGTGGGAGCCATCACAGCCGAGCCTGAACCAGTGGGCTACAGAGGGGACACAATGGCGGAACAGTGGGCTTTCGAGGGGACACAACAGGGGAACAGTGGGCTACAGAGGGGACACAGCGGGGGAACAGTGGGCTATAGAGGGGACACAATGGCGGAACAGTGGGCTATAGAGGGGACCAGTGGGCTATAGAGGGGACACAGCGGGGGAACAATGGACTATAGAGGGGACACAATGGCGGAACAGTGGGCTATAGAGGGGACCAACGGGGGAACAGTGGGCTATAGAGGGGACACAACAGGGGAACAGTGGGCTGCAGAGGGGACACAGCGGGGGAACAGTGGACTATAGAGGGGACACAGCGGGGGAACAGTGGGCTATAGAGGGGACACAACGGGGGAACAGTGGGCTGCAGAGGGGACACAGCGGGGGAACAGTGGACTATAGAGGGGACACAGTGGGGGAACAGTGGGCTATAGAGGGGACACAGCGGGGGAACAGTGGGCTATAGAGGGGACACAACGGGGGAACAGTGGGCTATAGAGGGGACACAACGGGGGAACAGTGGGCTATAGAGGGGACACAACAGGGGAACAGTGGGCTATAGAGGGGACACAGCGGGGGAACTGGGCTCTCGAGGGGACACAGCGGGGGGAACAGTGGGCTATAGAGGGGACACAGCGGGGGAACAGTGGGCTATAGAGGGGACACAGCGGGGGAACAGTGGGCTATAGAGGGGACACAGCGGGGGAACAGTGGGCTATAGAGGGGACACAACGGGGGAACAGTGGGCTATAGAGGGGACACAACGGGGGAACAGTGGGCTATAGAGGGGACACAGCGGGGGAACTGGGCTCTCGAGGGGACACAGCGGGGGGAACAGTGGGCTATAGAGGGGACACAGCGGGGGAACTGGGCTCTCGAGGGGACACAGCGGGGGGAACAGTGGGCTATAGAGGGGACACAGCGGGGGAACAGTGGGCTATAGAGGGGACACAGCGGGGGAACAGTGGGCTATAGAGGGGACACAACGGGGGAATGGTGGGCTATAGAGGGGACACAACGGGGGAACTGGGCTCTCGAGGGGACACAGCGGGGGAACAGTGGGCTATAGAGGGGACACAGCGGGGGAACAGTGGGCTATAGAGGGGACACAGCGGGGGAACAGTGGAGTTTATGGGAACACACTAGGAAATAGCAACACACAGAAGCAACCCGAGACAATGCTCTCTCAATTGGCACTGTGACCTAGCTGGGAGGGACTGGAATGAGTCACACTTTCAGACCCAGTGTAATCAGAATCTATTAATCAGATTTAAATGTTACCTCCAGAAAGACAGAAAGGGCAAAATGACCAACGACCATGAGTAAAATGTAGATCCTCCAGATGTAGGGGATGCACACAAACTAGAAAAGAAAAGCATAGAGAGAGAGACAGAGAGTGATTAGTAATAGTCCCAGGGCTCTGGACAGCGCAGTGCGTCAAAACTGGAAGTGAGGGGATGCCTGCTGGCTCACGGCTAAATGCACCATCCTTTGTGATACTGAGCCACACGGGCCCCGTCTTCGATCCCTGGTCTGTGCTGAGGCAGCAGCCCCCTCAGGCGTACCTGACTCAGAGAGTGGGATAAACATCCAGGATTCCCAGCCTAACGCCCCCTATTGGAAAGTGGGCGCCATTGTGGACATTGGCTGAGGCTCTGTGGTGATGCCAACGCGGTCAAATAGTCTGCCAACACTTGGGGCCCTCGGGCTCATTGTCGCCTCGTGGAAGGGGTTTCCATTGCGCTGTCGGCCACGCAGAGTGCCAGAAAACTCAAGGCCTTGTTGAACAGACACTTGGGCGAGATACCAGAGGACACCTGGGGAACTGTACCCCAGTGGAACAAGAAAGAACAAACTTGCATTTCTTTAGCGCCTTTCACAACCTCAGGACCCCCAAAGCTCTTTACAGCCAATGAAGTACTTTTTGAAGTGTAGTCACTGTCGTAATGTAGGAAATGCGGCAGCCAATTTGCGCACAGCAAGATCCCACAAACAGCAAAGAGATAATGACCAGATCATCTTTTATTTAGTGGTGTTGGTTGAGGAATAAATATTGGCCCAGGACACCTGGAGAACTCCCCTGCTGTTCTTTGAATTGGTACCGTGGGATCTTTTACGTCCACCTGAGAGGGCAGACCGGGCCTCGGTTTAACATCTCATCCGAAACACGGCACCTCAGACACTGCAGCACTCCCTCAGTGCTGCACTGGGTGCGTTGGACTGGATTATGTGTTCAGGTCTCTGGAGTGGGATTTGAATGCACGATCTCCTGGCTCAGAGGCGACTCAATGAGGAGGAGGAGGGGGGAGGAAGGGAACAAGAATCAAATATTGATGAATCAATAAGATTGGGAGAGCGTTACCTCAAAAAAGGTGTCAAGGCTGCTGCTTGGAAAGAGCATGAGCAACAAAGTGAAAAGATAAAGGATGACCAGAACTGCCAGGAACAAATCTGGGAAAAAAAACAAAGAAGAAATGTTTACCTCACACCGTATCACATCTCCCAGAACCATCTCAAAGCACTTCACACACACACAATGCAAACACAGCAGCCGTTTATTGCACACAGCAAGATCCCACAAACAGCAATGAGATGAACCACCAGTCAATCTGCTTTTTAGTGATGTCGGTTGAGGGAGGAATATCGGCCCCCGGACACCAGGGAGAACTCTCCTGCTCTTCTTCAAAGTAGCGGCCGTGGGATCTTTATCATCCACCTGGGGGGGCAGACGGGGCCTCGCTTCAAATGTCTCATCCGAAAGATGGCACCTCCGACAGTGCAGCGCTCCCTCGGTACTGTCCGCCCGGATTATGGGCTCAAATCTCCGGTGTGGGACTCGAACCCACGACCTTCTGACTCGGAGGCGAGCTGGAAAAGGAGCTGCCGACCGCTCGTTGGCGTCTCGAAATGGCTCATTCCCCCCCCCACCCCATTCCCCTCCCCCCCCCGCCCTGCCGGGGTACTCACAGTTTGTGGAGATGGGCTTGCGGAAGGGTTTGCCCATGGAGAAGACAAACGCAATGGTGATGTACTGGAAGACGGACACGAAGAAGACGGTGGTGTTGACGTAGTTGCTGATTTTCCACTGCATGTTGAAGAGGATCCCGCTGCTGTTCCGGCGCTGTGGGGATGGCATTCCGTAAAACGTGTCGTTGGAGGCGCACGCCCTATCGGGAGAGAGATCTGGTCACGGCCCAAGGCAAGTCAAGGACAAGAATACTTCACTCAACCCAATGAAATTGATCAAACCGGGCCCAGCGGGTGGGGCTTCCCACCAGTGAGTGAGCTGGTCGTGGGGTTCGAGCCCCATGTCAGGACCCGAGCACACAATCCAGGCTGGTACTGGGGGCAGTGCCGGACCTGCCAATTTGAATGACACATTAAACTGGGGCTCCATTTGACTGTTCACGTGGATGTGAAAGATCCCGTAGGGCTATCTAAAGAGGAGCCAATCCTCCCAGCGTCCTGGGGCCAACATCCCTCTCTCAAAACAACACCACCACAAAGCAGACTGGCTGGTCATTCAGCTCATTGCTATCTCTGAGATCTTGCTGTGTGCAAAATGGCAACGTAACAGTGACTACACCTCAAAAAGCAATTCATTGGATGAGAGGGGCTTTGGGATGTCCTGAGGTTGTGAGTAGGAGCTGCACGGAGTTCTTTCCATTTAAATATTGCTCTCGTACCCCCAGCTCTCCCACCACATCAGCTGCCTGATGTTTTCCATATTAACCCGTCCGGCAGATCATTCCAAACATTCTCACTCTAAAGAAGTTCCTCCCATTATCTGTTTTAAATTTGATTTACGCTGGTTTAATTGTCTGCCTTTTGCTCCTAGTTTCCTGGCTTAATCTGTAGTGACATTCTGAGTCGCCTGTATTGATACCATTTAATATTTTATACACCTCCATTACCTTCTGTCTAGGCTGTGCAACTTCAGCTTTCCTTGCTCTTTCCTCAGCCCTTTTACACCTTCATGTGCACACATGCATGGGTGTGCACACACACACACACACACACGTATGGGCACGTGCACACACACACTGGCATGGGTGCACGCACACAGACGTGTGAGCACCCACACATACACGAGCATGCACAAGCATGGGCACACGCACACGAGCATGTACATGCATGGGCGCGCGCACACAAACAAGTACACACGAGCACGCACCCATGCATGGGCACATGCCCGCACACACACAAGTGAGCATGCACACATGCATGGGCGCGTGCACACACAACTGAGTATGCACATGCATGGGTGCACGCGCGCGCACACACACAGACGTGAACACATACACGAAAACTTATGCACACGCTTAGGAGTGTGCACGCATAAATGAGCATGCACACGCGCATGGGTGCACACACATACACACACACGTGCGAGTGGACACACAGTCACGTACCGTGCTCCCTGATCCCAGGGGTTGTACCAGGGCTGGATTTGGACCAGCAGGAATCCCATCATTTGGAAAGTGGAGCAGAGAGCGATGTGCATTAGCACAGATAGCAGGAGCTGTGGGGAGACCAGATTCGCATTGGGACGATATGGTACCAAGTGTTCGTAGGCCTTATTCCTGCTCACTGAGGAGAGAACAGGGAAACGGTGAGACTGTTTATGAAGACCCATCCTGAAGACATCAACTCATATGGGTTATTGCTCCATGGGGGTCCTACACCTCCCACCCAAGCGACCATTCTTTACAGGATTACAGCACACGAGAGGCCATTCGGCCCATCAGTGCTGACTCCACACCAGAGCTATCAACTCCACTCCCATTTCCCTGCTCTTTCCCTGTATCTTTTAATATTTTTCCTCCAAGTGTTTATATCTAATTTTCCCCTTAAATGCTGTGATTGACAGCCTCTTATAATATATTCCAAATTCTAAGAACCCTTTGCCTGTAAAAATTCCTCCAACCTCCCCCTTTTAACCTTCCAGCCCTGATCTGGAGTTTGATCCCCTCATTACTGATCCGGTGAAAATAATCTTTCACTATTTACCATCGGAGTCATTTTCAGAACACTCAACAGGTCTGTCACACTCCCCCACCCCCCGGGCTCCTGTAAGCCGTCCTCGTTTCCGCAGCCTCCCGTCATCGCTGACATCACCTTGGTAAATCTACCCTGCACTTTTGCGATGGCCCCTACAGCTTTTAGGGGTAATAATAAAAAAAAATGACTTTTGCGAGGATAACTTGACGTGAGTAGAAAGCATCATGGGTTAACTAGTACAGTGGGTGAACAACAGGTATTACAGAATGAGCCTGAGCAAGGTAAGATAGCGGGTGTAGCAATTAACCATACTCCTGTAGACAAAGACCCTTGGATGAGAATTGCATCACGTGAGTGTATAAATTTTAAAATTGTGCGGGGTAGTCATGGGACACTGATGTATAGTGGAGAAAGTGCTGAACAGAGAAACCTTGAGGAGATAGGGGACGAGGACAAAGGGAGGTTCTACCATTCTTCAAACACAGATCTGCAGTCCTGCGGGTGCAGCTACGTCGGTGTGGTGTATGGTGACACCATAGTCTGTGACAGGTGTGGGTGTGCTGTGGGGTGAAGTGTAAAGGTTGGGGTCTAGAGATTGTACTTGGGACACTAGTGATAAAGCTCAGGGCGTCTTAAGCTTCCATCCAGCGGGCTGTACTGCACTGTAGTGTCCAGGATTGCGTGCAGTGCTTCAGTTGTGGTCTGACCAATGTCTTGTACAGGTTCATCATCACCCCCTGATCTTATATTCAGTGCCCCTGTGTGAGCCACTCAGAATGCCCGTTTTATGGCATTTCCCACCTATAATCCTGCTTTTAAAGATCGACGTAGGACTGCAGATCTGTGCCCCTAGATCTGGCTATCTGCATCCCACTTCTATCCTATTTTTCTTTTCCCCAAAATATACCACTTATATCTCTACATTGAACTGCATCTGCCGCCTGTCTGCCCGCTCCCCTAACCTGTCCTTGTCCTGCTGTGATATGCTGATATACTTCATAGTCTATGCCTCTCAGTTTGGTGTCATCAGCAAATGTCGATACTGTGCCCAGCCCTCCATGCCCATGTCCAAAGTATTTAAATATACGGAGGACTCCTTCCCGAGCTCTAAATGCGCCAAACAATTTTCTTGCTCCAATTTTCAGCTCCCATTTTGAGGCCTTCAGAATCTTCCTCCCTTTACACCATTGAAAGGCTTTACAGGTTCTGCTGAGGCCTTTCAAGGGCGTAAAGGGAGGAAGATTCTCACCCCTCCCTATCTCTGTAACCTCCTCCAGCCCCACAACCCTCCCAGATCTCTGCGTTCCTCCAATTCTGGCCTCCTGCTCAATTTCCTTCGCTCCACCATTGGCGGCCGTGCCTTCAGCTGCCTGGGCCCTAAGCTCTGGAATTCCCTCCCTAAACCTCTCCACCTCTCTCTCCTCCTTTAAGATGCTCCTTAAAACCTACCTCTTTGACCAACCTGTCCTAATATCTCCTTATGTGGCTGGGTGTCAAATTTTGTCTGATAATCGCTCCTGGGACGTTTTACGACGTTAAAAGGTGCCATATAAATGCAAGTTGTTGTTGAATGGGACCTTTCCCCACATTCCCCTTGATCCCTCCACCCCCCCCACCACCTCCCCACCACCCCCACCCCCACCGCCCTCCCCCACCCTGGACCAGAATTTAAAGGTCCAGTATAAATGGAAGCCTGGAGGAGCTGCGTTCTGTCCTGTATTCCGGGCTTCCCTGGGACTCATGCCCTCTCTCAACCCAGGGAATTCGAGATCTTATTGTCTGTGGGGGACAAATCAGAGTCTGGAATCCTCGACACCGCAACATGTAACCCCCCCACCCGGCTTCACGCACTCCGAGTCCAGGGTTGTTCTTCTTGAGGCCCAGAAGCCCCTTTCCTGACACAGCAGTCCTAATCTGAAAACACTGTTACTGTGGGGAAGGAAGGGTCTTTTTGTGGAGGGAGGAGGTGGTGGGGGTCGTACTGGTGATGGCGATGGCACTGGTGATGAACAGGTCCTCGTACAGGAACTCCCAGTTTCCCAAGTTACTGGAGATCTGAAAACACAAGAGCAGAGACACGTTAGAGAGCAGGGGGTTGAGGGATGTGACAAACCCAGTGAGCAGATTCCTTTCCTCTATATATCCCGAGCATTGGGCGTCAGCCGGGGCTCAGTGGGGAGCTCTCTCTCTCTCACCTCTGAGTCAGAAGGTCGTGGGCTCGAGCCCCACTCCAGAGACTTGAGCACAAAATCCAGGCCGACACTCCCAGTGCCAGTACTGAGGGAGCGCTGCACTGTCGGAGGGTCAGTACTGAGGGAGCGCTGCACCGTCGGAGGGGCAGTACTGAGGGAGCGCTGCACCGTCGGAGGGTCAGTACTGAGGGAGTGCTGCACCGTCGGAGGGTCAGTACTGAGGAAGCGCTGCACCGTTGGAGGGTCAGTACTGAGGGAGCGCTGCACTGTCGGAGGGTCAGTACTGAGGGAGCGCTGCACCGTCGGAGGGTCAGTACTGAGGAAGCGCTGCACTGTCGGAGGGGCAGTACTGAGGGAGCGCTGCATCGTCGGAGGGTCAGTACTGAGGGAGTGCTACACTGTCGGAGGGTCAGTACTGAGGGAGTGCAGCACCGTCGGAGGGTCAGTACTGAGGGAGCGCTGCACCGTCGGAGGGGCAGTACTGAGGGAGTGCTACACTGTCGGAGGGTCAGTACTGAGGGAGCGCCGCACTGTCGGAGGGTCAGTACTGAGGGAGTGCAGCACCGGAGGGTCAGTACTGAGGGAGTGCTGCACTGTTGGAGGGTCAGTACTGAGGGAGCGCTGCACTGTCGGAGGTGCCGTCTTTCAGAGGAGACATTAAGCCGAGGCCCCGTCTGCCCTCTCAGGCGGACATAAAAGATCCCATGGCCACTATTTTGAAGAAGAGCAGGAGAATTCTCCCCAGTGTCCTGGGCCAATATTTATCCCTCATCCAACATCACTAAAAAGCAAAATATCTGGTCATCGTCACGTTGCTGTTTGTGGGATCTTGCTGTGCGCAAATTGGCTGCCGCGTTTCCTACATTATAACAGTGACCACAATTCAAAAAGTACTTCATTGGCTGTAAAGCGCTTTGGGACGTCCTGAGGTGGTGAAAGGCCCGATAGAAATACAAGTTCTTTCTTTCTCTCTTTATTAAGTCCAAGTTATTAATTTTTTATATTCCAGAATTTAATTTTCCCTTTTACTTTCCCCTGAGGGTGCCGACTCTTGCAGGGGTACAGGTTCCATGGGTGTTGCACACCCTCCGGTACCTCTCCCTGTCAGTCCAGGCAGGATATTCGACTGTAGAGAGCATCACAGCCGAGCCTGCCCTCTATCCCTGCCCGAGGTGCACTCCCCAGCAGGGGCTGTCGATCAGGAGCAGGAGTCCTCCCGACCCCGGGAGCTCCAGGTACAGTTGCAGGGTCTCCAGCGCTGCCCTGGCCGAGGTGAGTGAGTGAGCAGAGACACACACTGCTCGAAGGGCCCTCTTGTACTCACGTAGTAGAGGATGAGGACGCTGACGTACTGGATCATGCTGTACAAAGCCATGTACTTAAACGCACAGAAGGATGTCACCAGTGCAGCACGGCCCTCCCTGTTAAAGAGCAAACTACAAGTAAAAAAACATAATCCTTCCTGCACACCTCATTTTTAACTAAACTTCTTGTGCTCATTAAGAGGCCTGCAATGTTAGCATCACACACTCCCGGGACAGGTACAGCACGGATTAGATACAGAGTAAAGCTCCCTCTACACTGTCCCATCAAACACTCCCAGGGCAAATACAGCACGGGTTAGATACAGGGTAAAGCTCCCTCGACACTGTCCCATCAAACACTCCCAGGGCAGGTATAGGGTTAGATACAGAGTAAAGCTCCCTCTACACTGTCCCATCAAACACTCCCAGGGCAGGTACAGCACGGGTTAGATACAGAGTAAAGCTCCCTCGACACTGTCCCATCAAACACTCCCAGGGCAGGTACAGCACGGGTTAGATACAGAGTAAAGCTCCCTCTACACTGTCCCATCAAACTCTCCCAGGGCAGGTATAGGGTTAGATACAGAGTAAAGCTCCCTCTACACTGTCCCATCAAACACTCCCAGGTAAGTTGGGGGGGCGGGAGGAATGTTCTTTAGGTAATGCTCCCTACTCTGGGGTGTTGGAGTAGAGTGCCCATCCTACTCAGGGTGTAGTACTAGGATACGAGGCCATTCTGTTTGGGGATCCAGTATTGCCGGGATGAATATAAAGGAGGGTTGTTTACTGCATTTGCAAGGTGTACACTGAGCCATTTCTCCACCTGCCTCCCCTCACTGCCCGCTCCTCCCCCTGGGTGAACACAGCCAGCACCTGAGACATTAGGGAGTGGACATTCTACCACCTACTTTATTAGAATGGGAACACATTCGATGGTCGGCAGCTTGGAGGTGAACGGTGAGGCCACAGACGCCTCCAGCTGTGAGAGCGAGATTCCAACGTGTGCCGTCTTCAATGCCTGTGTAAAATAAAAGAACAAATACGGGCAAGAAATTCACAGAACAGAAGCGCAAACCCACAGCCGGTCTGTCCACCCCGTACAGTTTGGGCGGAGACACTTCATCAGACCAGGAGGGGCCCGTGAGATGGAGCGGCGAGACGGAGCGAGGAGACGGAGCGATGAGACGGAGCGATGAGACGGAGCGAGGAGACGGAGCGAGGAGACGGAGCGGCGAGACGGAGCGCGGAGACGGAGCGCGGAGACGGAGCGGCGAGACGGAGCGAGGAGACGGAGCGGCGAGAGGGAGCGGCGAGTCTGGGCGGCGAGACGGAGCGGCGAGACGGAGCGAGGAGACGGAGCGATGAGACGGAGCGAGGAGACGGAGCGAGGAGACGGAGCGATGAGACGGAGCGAGGAGACGGAGCGAGGAGACGGAGCGGCGAGACGGAGCGGCGAGACGGAGCGCGGAGACGGAGCGCGGAGACGGAGCGGCGAGACGGAGCGAGGAGACGGAGCGAGGAGACGGAGCGGCGAGAGGGAGCGGCGAGAGGGAGCGGCGAGTCTGGGCGGCGAGACGGAGCGGCGAGACGGAGCGAGGAGACGGAGCGGCGAGTAAGTGCGGCGAGACGGAGCGGCGAGACGGAGCGAGGAGACGGAGCGAGGAGACGGAGCGAGGAGACGGAGCGAGGAGACGGAGCGGCGAGACGGAGCGGCGAGACGGAGCGGCGAGACGGAGCGAGGAGACGGAGCGAGGAGACGGAGCGGCGAGTCGGAGCGGCGAGACGGAGCAAGGAGACGGAGTGGCGAGACGGAGCGACGAGACGGAGCGGCGAGACGGAGCGATGAGACGGAGTGGCGAGACGGAGCGAGGAGACGGAGCGAGGAGACGGAGCGGCGAGACGGAGCGGCGAGACGGAGCGGCGAGACGGAGCGATGAGACGGAGTGGCGAGACGGAGCGAGGAGACGGAGCGAGGAGACGGAGCGGCGAGACGGAGCGGCGAGACGGAGCGGCGAGACGGAGCGATGAGACGGAGCGGCGAGACGGAGCGAGGAGACGGAGCGAGGAGACGGAGCGGCGAGACGGAGCGGCGAGTCGGAGCGGCGAGACGGAGCGAGGAGACGGAGCGAGGAGATGGAGCGGCGAGACGGAGCGATGAGACGGAGCGGCGAGACGGAGCGGCGAGACGGAGCGGCGAGACGGAGCGATGAGACGGAGTGGCGAGACGGAGCGAGGAGACGGAGCGAGGAGACGGAGCGGCGAGACGGAGCGGCGAGACGGAGCGGCGAGACGGAGCGATGAGACGGAGCGGCGAGACGGAGCGAGGAGACGGAGCGAGGAGACGGAGCGGCGAGACGGAGCGGCGAGACGGAGCGGCGAGACGGAGCGAGGAGACGGAGCGAGGAGATGGAGCGGCGAGACGGAGCGATGAGACGGAGCGGCGAGACGGAGCAAGGAGACGGAGCGATGAGACGGAGCGGCGAGACGGAGCGATGAGACGGAGCGGCGAGACGGAGCGAGGAGACGGAGCGAGGAGACGGAGCGGCGAGACGGAGCGATGAGACGGAGCAAGGAGACGGAGTGGCGAGACGGAGCGACGAGACGAAGCGAGGAGACGGAGCGGCGAGACGGAGCGATGAGACGGAGCGATGAGACGGAGCGGCGAGACGGAGCGAGGAGACGGAGCGAGGAGACGGAGCGGCGAGTCGGAGCGGCGAGACGAAGCGAGGAGACGGAGCGGCGAGACGGAGCGACGAGACGGAGCGGCGAGACGGAGCGGCGAGACGCCGCTGCTGCGAGACGCTGCCCTGGATACCGCGTGACGCAGCTGAATTTTATCGGCAGCCCACCTGTTACTGCGGGGGTGAAACGCCTCTCTGTGGTGTTCCTAATCAATGTGACCCACGGTGAGTAAAGCAATAGGAGTATTTTGATTAGAGTGCACGAATATGGACATTACAGACGGTGCTGAGAGCAACTTAACTCCCATCTCGCACATCAGTCATAAAGGAGGGTCGACTGTGGTCTTCACTGCCCGGGTGTAGTGGAGGGAGAGAAACCAGGAG
Source organism: Heptranchias perlo (assembly GCF_035084215.1). Lineage (NCBI taxonomy): Eukaryota > Metazoa > Chordata > Chondrichthyes > Hexanchiformes > Hexanchidae > Heptranchias > Heptranchias perlo. Next base: position 27,318,237 of record NC_090359.1, on the reverse strand, counting down.
AATGGGACCAAGTTGTGTGCAAGCTGTCCCCATAATTTAACCCTTTTAGCCCCAGATTCTGGTGGATCTGCGCTGTGCCCCCTCCAAGGCCAATATTTCCTTCCTGAGGTGCGGTGCCCAGAATTTGAATGCAGTCTCTCCAGATGGGGTCTGACCAAGGCTCTGGACTCTGAAGCATCACTGCCTCCCCTTTGTATTCCAACCCCCTTGAGATAACGGCCAACATTCCATTGGCCTTTGGGATATTGAGATCGGTTTCACTGCTCCTGGACTGGAGAGGGATGAAAACAATCAGCCAGGCTTCTCGTGGAGAGACTGGAGAAGCTGGGATTGTTCTCCTTCGAGCAGAGAAGGTTAAGGGGAGATTTAATCGAGGTGTTCAAAATCATGAAGGGTTTTGATAGAGTAAATAAGGAGAAACTGTTTCCAGTGGCAGGAGGGTCGGTAACCAGAGGACACAGATTTAAGATAATTGGCAAAAGAAGCAGAGGGGAGTTGAGGAGAAATTTTTTTTATGCAGCGAGTTGTTCTGATCTGGAATGCGCTGCCTGAAAGGGCGGTGGAAGCAGATTCAATAATAACTTTTAAAAGGGAATTGGATAAATACTCGAAGGGGAAAAACTTGCAGGGCGACGGGGAAAGAGCAGGGGGATTGGGATTAATTGGATAGTTCTTTCAAAGAGCTGGCACAGGCACGATGGGCCGAATGGCCTCCTTCTGTATGATATCCCGTGACTCCTGTTGGAAAATGCAGGAGTGTGGATGTCGGGTGAGGGTAAGATTGGGTTCGGCTGTGATGTACAGCGTGTTTGAATAGCCTTCAGGAAATGATTGGAAAATTGGTAAAAGAATAAGAACAGTTAAACTCACCCCGCAGTCGTTGGCTCCATCTCCACACATTCCCACAACATAACTGTCCCAACAGAAAACAAAACAGAGAAAAAAATCACATGGCCCGTACAAGCAACAAGAAAAACAGTTCACAAAAAGATTTGTAACTCACGCACTCGAGACTTTGCAGACACTTGATGAGCTTGGTCTTCATGTCTGGGGACATCCTTGCAAAAACTGTACCATACAGCGTCACCTGTGGAACAGAGGGGAATGAGAGAGTGAGAGAAGGGAGCGAGGGATGGATAAAGGGAGGGGAGGAGAGAGAGAAGGGAGTGAGGGGAGAAGGGAGCGTGGGATGGATAAAGGGAGGGGAGAGAGAGAAGGGAGCAAAGGATGGATAAAGGGAGGGGAGGAAAGGAGGGAGGGGAGAAATAGAGGGAGGACAGGAGGAGAGAGTGAATGAGAGGGAGAGAAAGAGACAGTGAGAATAAGAGATGAGGTCGTGGTGGTGAGAAGGAGAGGAAGAGGGAGGATGTTAATCAGTTTCTTCGGTAAGCGACCACTCCTGCCTTTGTCGGGATTGCTCATTGGTCACTTTCAATCCGAGACACATCCCTTCCCCAGACAAGTCTACAGAGGCCGGAGATGCTCCTCCAATGGGCTCTGCTGACCAGAGCGGCAACTTCTCCAAGAATCTGCCCCTCGTTTCAAGATCATGGTGTCAATGATCCCCCTTCCTCCCGGCAGTTTTAATTTCCTTTCCTCCCCCGCCTCTCCAGAAGGCGCCGACTATCACTGGGGTACGAGTCCCACGGGCACTGGACGACCTCCGGTACCTCGTCCAGTGGTCACACTCCACACACCAGGCAGTGTGCGTTGGAAGGATGTTCAACCGTGGAGGGAGACTCAGACCCGTTTCATCCTGTCCCCACCAGACACCCACAAACGGGCAACTTCCAGCAGGGGTGACCAGAAGCGGGACAGACAACCAAACTTTCCCCTTCCCGAACTCAAGGGGAACTGGGGCTAGTTGTAGCACCCAGACTGCTGCCGTATCAGAGATCAGCTAAGCCAGCACAGGCCGGGATCAAACCTGCAGCCCTCCTGAGCCTTGTACTGGTCAGTACCACACCGAGCTGGGGTTACCAACCCTCCAGGATTGCCCTGGAGTCTCCAGGAATTGAAGATTAATCTCCTGGACACTGCTGGGAGCAAAACCCCAGGGAGAAAAATCATAGGGACATTAAAAAAAAAGTTATATTTATTTCACTTTCTTTGAATACTTTTGTTTATTAGTTATAGAAATATTGGAGATGGGGGAGAAAGGCTGTTTGACTGGGTCGAGCCAATGAAGGCAGGAGGTCCTGTGATGAAACCTCCAGGAATACGTCCAACCTGAGTTGGCAACCCTACACCGAGCAAGCCATTTACCCTCCGGCCATCAGGATAACTCGGCAGCAAAGTTTAAGAGACTCACCTTGGGGAGAAGCTCCGGGAAGTTGTCTTCAATCACTGAAAATGATGGGCCATCGATCACAAAATGGATCCTCGGCTTGGACTGCATTGGCTGATCTTCAGAGAGAGTAACACGCTGCAGTAAACACATAACATCAGCATAGATTAATTAACTCCACCCGTGTCAGCATCAGGGCAGGTACAGCGCGGGTTAGATACAGAGTAAAGCTCCCTCTACACTGTCCCATCAAACACTCCCAGGGCAGGTACAGCACGGGTTAGATACAGAGTAAAGCTCCCTCTACACTGTCCCATCAAACACTCCCAGGGCAGGTACAGCACGGGTTAGATACAGAGTAAAGCTCCCTCTACACTGTCCCATCAAACACTCCCAGGGCAGGTACAGCGCGGGTTAGATACAGAGTAAAGCTCCCTCTACACTGTCCCATCAAACAATCCCAGGGCAGGTACAGCACGGGTTAGATACAGAGTAAAGCTCCCTCTACACTGTCCCATCAAACACTCCCAGGGCAGGTACATCACGGGTTAGATACAGACTAAAGCTCCCTCTACACTGTCCCATCAAACACTCCCAGGGCAGGTATAGCACGGGTTAGATACAGAGTAAAGCTCCCTCCACACTGTCCCATCAAACACTCCCAGGGCAGGTACAGCACGGGTTAGATACAGAGTAAAGCTCCCTCCACACTGTCCCATCAAACACTCCCAGGGCAGGTACAGCGCGGGTTAGATACAGAGTAAAGCTCCCTCTACACTGTCCCATCAAACACTCCCAGGGCAGGTACAGGGTTAGATACAGAGTAAAGCTCCCTCTACACTGTCCCAAGAAACTCCGAGGAGTGCCCTCTCCTGCACCAATATGAGATTTGCATTACCTGCACCAACTTAAATCCTCAGCAAGACTAGCAATTTAGCAGTGACAAATCACTCTTTAAATTGTTGTGAGTAATCACAGTGAGAGCGAATCTTTAGGAACCATCCCTTCAATAATAATGAAGATAAGTTTATTATTTCAGCATTGGTTTCAGCTAATGGACCAGGCTGCAAGAACAAGCTTCAGCAACACACAACTGGGTCATTTTTTAACTATTTAATCGAGCTCGTTCCCGTGGCATTACACTCGGACAGTCAAGATAAAGTATCGTCTTCAGGTGAAGCGGCTTTGAGGGGAGGGGATAATTGGACCTGGGTTCACAGACGCAATTCAGGCCCTATTTTAAAGCTGTAGAAATATATATTTCTATTATAAAATTTCTACATCCACGTTCATAATGCAAACTGCTGACATACTGAGAGAATGCTGCATTGTCGGGGGTGCTCTCTTTCACGTGACACCTCTGCCCTCTCGGGGGGATGTAAAAGCTCCCATGACACTGTTTTGAAGAAGAGCAGGGATGTTCTCCCGGTGTCTTGGCCAACATTTATCCCTCAACCAATATCACTAAAAACATTTATATCATTGCTGTTTATGGGATCTTGCTGTGTGTAAACTGGCTGCCGTGTTTCCTACATTACAATGGTGACTGCACTTCAAAAGTACTTTACTGTCTGTAAAACTCTTTGGGACGTCCAGGCGCTATATAAATGCAAGTTCCTTCTTACATCGAGTTACATCGCGTCTACAGCACAGAAACAGGCCAACTGGTCTATACCGCCATTTATGCTCCACACGAGCCTCCTCCCTCCCTACTTCATCTCACCCTATCAGCATATCCTTCTATTCCTTTCTCCCTCATGTGTTTATCCAGCTTCCCCTTAAATCCATCTACACTATTCACCTCAACCACTCCTTGTGGGAGCGAGTTCCACATTCTCACCACTCTCTGGGAGAAGAAGTTTCTCCTGAATTCTCTATTGGATTTATTAGTGACTATTTTATATTTATGGCCCCTAGTTCTGGTCTCCCCCCACAAGTGGAAACATTTTCTCTACGTCTACCCTATCGAACCCTTTCATTATCTTAAAGACCTCTATCAGGTCACCCTTCAGCCTTCCCTTTTCCAGAGAAAAGAGTCCCAGCCTCTCCTGATAAGGATATCCTGCCTTATGAATCTTTGTATATCACCCTCATGAATCTTTTTTGCACCTTCTCCAGTGAGTTTCTTTCTGAACGTGCCACGCTGTAATGACACATTCCCAGTGATGCTGCAACGCCTGGAGTGGGGGAACATGTAATTACTGTGTGACACGTTTATATAAGCGGATTACATTAAGAATGTGGCCAGACTGGAATTTATTCACGAGCCTTTGGATTAATGGTCGCATTTCCACCTCTGGGTCAGGCAATCCCGGTGAGTGGAGACTAGAATATGGTCTGTCAACACTGGGTTGATATCCGGTGAGGATCCAGTTCCTGACCGAGTGCCCACTGGCTCACGGGTTAGTATTCCTGCCTCTGAGACAAAAGTAAAACATCCCGAAGTTCTTGGTGCCAGCTAATCTCTGGGTCCTGAACTACCTTGTCCTGTCTCCTCCCCTTTTCCATCTCGATGATGCCCTGCGCTGTGGGCCGATGACCCTGAGCGATATTAGACACAAGGACAGAACGCGACAGACGACGAACAAGACTTCTTAAGTCACCTCAAATGCAAAGTACTGGAAATATGATAACAGAAAAAGCAAGAAACACACAGCCGGTCGGTCAGCGTCTGTGCGGAGAACAGACGGTCTACGTTTCAGGTAGGTATCTTTCTTCAGGACTGAAAAGTAAGCGCCAAGCAGGCATCAGCTATGGCTCAGTGGGGCGCTCTCTTGCTTCTGAGTCAGAAGGTCATGGGTTTAAGCCCCGTAATCCAGGCCGACACTCCCAGTGCAGTACTGAGGGAGTGCTGCACTTTTGGAGGCGCTGTCTTTCGGATGAGACATTAAACCGAGTCCTCGGGTGGACATAAAAGATCCCACAGCCACTATTTCAAAGATGAGTTCTCCCTGGTGTCCTGGCCAATATTTATCCCTCAACCAACATCATTATCTCATCATTGCTGTTTGTGGGATCTTGCTGTGCATTAATTTGGCTGCCACGTTTCCTACATTACAACAGTGACTACACCTCAGAAGTACTTCATTGGCTGTGAAGCTCTCTGGGACATCGTGAGGTCATGAAAGATGCTATAGAAATACAAGTTCTTTGTTTCTATATTAATACAATCAGAAAAAAAGGGGAATACACAAACAAAGAGGGAATGATGGAGTGTCACTGAGATGATGCATTTTAAAATGTGTATATATAATGCATATGTGTGTATGTATACAGTACACACAAAATAATTCTGAGTGTGTATATTTCTGATGTTGATTGGCCTGCCGCGTGCTACCCACTTTTTGTTTTTATTCCCCTCCTTGCCTTGCACCGTCATCACTTTTGTCATTTAATCACTCGTACCCTCCACCTTATCACAGACCTCCCCTTTTGTTCTTTCCTCCCCTCCCTCCCCCCCTTTCCCCCCCTCCCTCCCCCCCTCCCTCCCCCCCTTTCCCCCCCTCCCTCCCCCCCCCCTTCCCCTGGCTCTGTACTTGATTAAAAACTTTACCATCTTCCAGTTCTGACGAAGGGTCTTCGACCTGAAACCGTTAACTCTGTTTCTTTCTCCACAGATACCTGACCTGCTGAGCTGCTCCAGCATTTTGTCTTTATTTTGACTTCTTATTTAATTCCCTGTCCTCTTCTGAGAAAAGGAGGCAATAAAAAGATTTCAACCTGCGGTGATCCCCTTAATTCGCCTCCTTGGATCTTCTTTACGTTTCTCCAGGACACTGTGGCTTTGGAGGTGGCAGTGGGCGACTTTGCCTTGACGCGGATGATCCTTTCCTTGACCCCAATCATTCCGGACACTTTCGCTACCTGGATGGCAGTCAGGGTGCTGTCACCTGGTCGAAGGGCCAGACAAATCAACGTTAATCATCGGCAAACGTTATCAGAACGAAATTCCGCACATCGTGACCCGTCAGAATCGGCGCAGCTCCAACAGCACTCGAGAAGCTCGACACCATCCAGGACAAATCAGTCCGCTCGATCGGCAGCCCATCCACCACCTTAAACACCCACTCGTTCCCCCACCTTAAACACCCACTCGCTCCCCCACCTTAAACACCCACTCGCTCCCCTACCTTAAACACCCACTCGTTCCCCTACCTTAAACACCCACTCGCTCCCCTACCTTAAACACCCACTCGCTCCCCTACCTTAAACACCCACTCGTTCCCCCACCTTAAACACCCACTCGCTCCCCTACCTTAAACACCCACTCGCTCCCCCACCTTAAACACCCACTCGCTCCCCCACCTTAAACACCCACTCGCTCCCCTACCTTAAACACCCACTCGTTCCCCTACCTTAAACACCCACTCGCTCCCCTACCTTAAACACCCACTCGCTCCCCTACCTTAAACACCCACTCGCTCCCCTACCTTAAACACCCACTCGCTCCCCTACCTTAAACACCCACTCGTTCCCCCACCTTAAACACCCACTCGCTCCCCTACCTTAAACACCCACTCGCTCCCCCACCTTAAACACCCACTCGCTCCCCTACCTTAAACACCCACTCGCTCCCCCACCTTAAACACCCACTCGCTCCCCTACCTTAAACACCCACTCGCTCCCCTACCTTAAACACCCACTCGCTCCACCATCGGCGCACTGTGGCTGCAGTGTGTACCATCCAAAGGATGCACTGCAGCAACTCACCAAGGCTTCTTTGGAGAGTGGAGAGGAGAAGGGGGGAGAGCGAGGGGAGAGAAAGAGAGCGAGGGGAGAGAAAGAGAGCGAGGGGAGAGAAAGAGAGCGAGGGGAGAGAAAGAGAGCGAGGGGAGAGGGAGCGAGGGGAGAGGGAGCGAGGGGAGAGAGAAGAGAATGAGGGGAGAGAAAGAGAGAGCGAGCGAGGGGAGAGAGAGAGAGGGAGAGAGAGAGCGAGCGGAGAAAGAGAGGAGAGAGAGAGAGAGGGGAGAAAGAGAGGGGAGAAAGAGAGGGGAGAGAGAGAGAGGAAAGAGCGAGGGGAGAGAGAGAAAGAAGAGAGAGCGAGGGGAGAGAGAAGAGAGAGAGAGAGAGAACGAGGGGGGAGAGAGAGGAGAGAGCGAGGGGAGAGAGAGAGGAGAGAGCGAGAGATGGGGAAGAGCGGGAGGCAGTTATAATGGGACAGTCAGAGACAAGGAGAGAGATAGGGAAATCTACCACATTTCTAACCAGAAAAAACTCTGGTGAGGTTCTTTCTGAGACTGTGCCCGGGGAAGGGGAGATGGGGAGACTTGCCTGCCCACAGCACATATCAGCAATGCGAGAGGTGCTGTCCACAATCGTACATCTATTCTGCCAACAACAGACAGAATGCAGACTGTGAGTGACTCACACAGGGAGAGACAGCACCAACACTCCATGTACCCCAATGGCCTAGTGGATAAAGACCCCAGATCCAACCCCTGGCCTGTGCTAAATTAAACAACCTCAGTTAGGGTGGCAGTAGTGGCTTCGATTGACCCTTGGCTTCGGGGTGGGGGGGGGGGCGGGAAATCAGCCAGAAGCTCCCGAGCACTGCCCCAGCACTTTCCTGAAACGGATGAAAATGAAGGTGACTTTGAAAAGTGGAGAGTGAAAAATTCATGTGGAGAAGAATGTGGGAACAAAGGTTACCTGGTTTTATCGGATGATTGGTTCAATGCTGGAAAGTGTGTGTGCACACGCAGCATGAGCACTGAACGGTGATGCCTCCTGCAGCGGAACAGCCTCGCCCATTGCCATGATGTACAGCAAGCGTCCGACCTGCAGGATTGTGGGGAGATTGGGAATGGTCTCCCTGCTGCCAGTGTCCCGCTCCCATCACCCCGTCTACACGGTCTCACCGTCCCAGTACCTGTGATCATCACAACTCGGATTTCTGCCTTCAGAAGTTCGCTGAAAACTACCGAGGTAATTTTCTTCAGCTTGTTTTCCAAGATCACCAGGCCCGTGAAGGTCATGTTCTGCTCCACAAACTCCCTGAAACAAAGACAGACAATTGCAGTTTCTCCCCCCTCCTCTCCTGAAGGTGCCCTGAGTCACACGGGTGCTGTTACCCTCCAGTCACTCACCGAAGTGACCATCCTTCAGGTGTGAGCCCGGACAGAGTGGAGACAGGTGACTTCACCACGAGGGGCATCACATTGGAACCCAATGTACACACACCCACACGCACGTGTGCAAAAACACACCCACACGCACGTGCGCAAAAACACACCCACACACACGCGCAAAAACGCGCACACCCACACACGCGCACACCCAACACACGCGCGCACACCCAACACACGCGCGCACACCCAACACACGCGCGCACACCCAACACACATGTTCCAGCAGGCTTCAATGGATGGTGACCAGGAGCAGGAACCCTGGCTGATTTTTTTCCTCCCTAGCTCAGGGAGGCAGAGGCTCAGCAGTGTGGACCATCCACAGGATGCACTGCAGCATCTCGCCAAGGCTTCTTCGACAGCACCTCCCAAACCCGCGACCTCTACCACCTAGAAGGACAAGGGCAGCAGGCACATGGGAACAACACCACCTGCACGTTCCCCTCCAAGTCACACACCATCCCGACTTGGAAATATATCGGCCGTTTCCTTCATCGTCGTTGGGTCAAAATCCTGGAACTCCCTTCCTAACAGCACTGTGGGAGAACCTTCACCACATGGACTGCAGCGGTTCAAGGCGGCGGCTCACCACCACCTTCTCAAGGGCAATTAGGGATGGGCAATAAATGCCGGCTTCGCCAGCGTCGCCCACATCCCATGAACGAATTAAAAAAAAAGACTGGGGGATCGAGCTTGGGGCCTACCTGGCCTGTACACACTGACGCACCAACACTCACACGCATGCACACTCACTGCAACAACTCTATCAATCAGACCATTGCACACTAACATGCACTAACTGCAATAATGTACAACAATCACACACACAGTCCCAGCGCTGTGACACACTCATGCTGGTGGGTTCCTTATTGACCACAGGGTCACACTCACCTGTTCACGTTTTTTATGTCCGATTCTTTCAGTGAACCTTTGAATTCTCTGAATGCTAATCCAATGACACGGTAACCACGCTGTGTGAAACTTTCCATCACCTCCAGAAAATCATCGGGAACTGGTCGGAGAAAAGCACTGATCAGCAGTGGGTGTAATCAATATTACACCAAGAACCCGACAAGAGCACGTCAGGCAGAATAACGTGCTAGGGGCAGAGTGAGGGAAAGAGAGAAAGGAGAGAGGGTAAGGGAGAAGGAAAGAGGGAGAAGAAGGGAAAAAACAAAGAGGAAGGGGAATGACAGAGAAAAGGGAGAGAAAAAGAGACTTGGAGAAACGAAGGGGAGGAGGAGAGAAAGAGAGGAAGGGGAGGGGGGTAAAGAGAGAACCAGAGCGCGATTGAGAGAAATGAAGGGAGTGTGAAAAAGAGAAAAGGAGAGGGAAACGGTAGGCGAAAGAGAGAACGGAAGGGGAGAGGGAGATACGAAAGAGAGGAACGAAGGGGAGAGGGAGCAAGATGTAGAGGAAGGGGAGAGGGAAAGAGAGGTAGAGGGGAGCTGTATGTGGGGAGGGGGAGATGTAAACAGGGGAGCTGTATGTGGGGAGGGGGAGATGTGGAGAGGGGAGCTGTATGTGGGGAGGGGGAGGGGGAAATGTGGAGGGGGAGCTGTATGTGGGGAGGGGGAGATGTAAACAGGGGAGCTGTATGTGGGGAGGGGGAGATGTGGAGAGGGGAGCTGTATGTGGGGAGGGGGAGGGGGAAATGTGGAGGGGGAGCTGTATGTGGGGAGGGGGAGATGTGGAGAGGGGAGCTGTATGTGGGGAGGGGGAGGTGTAGAGAGGGGAACTGTATGTGGGGAGGGGGAGATGTGGAGAGGGGAGCTGTATGTAGGGAGGGGGAGATGTGGAGAGGGGAGTTGTATGTGGGGAGGGGGAGGTGTAGAGAGGGGAACTGTATGTGGGGAGGGGGAGATGTGGAGAGGGGAGCTGTATGTGGGGAGGGGGAGATGTGGAGAGGGGAGTTGTATGTGGGGAGGGGGAGATGTGGAGAGGGGAGCTGTATGTGGGGAGGGGGAGATGTGGAGAGGGGAGCTGTATGTGGGGAGGGGGAGATGTGGAGAGGGGAGCTGTATGTGGGGAGGGGGAGATGTGGAGAGGGGAGCTGTATGTGGGGAGGGGGAGGTGTAGAGAGGGGAACTGTATGTGGGGAGGGGGAGATGTGGAGAGGGGAGCTGTATGTGGGGAGGGGGAGATGTGGAGAGGGGAGTTGTATGTGGGGAGGGGGAGATGTGGAGAGGGGAGCTGTATGTGGGGAGGGGGAGATGTGGAGAGGGGAGTTGTATGTAGGGGTGGGGGGAGAGATGTAGAGATGGGAGTTTTATGTAGGGAGGGGGAGATGTGGAGAGGGGAGCTGTATGTGGGGAGGGGGAGATGTGGAGAGGGGAGCTGTATGTGGGGAGGGGGAGATGTGGAGAGGGGAGTTGTATGTAGGGGTGGGGGGAGAGATGTAGAGAGGGGAGCTGTATGTAGGCAGTGGGGGGAGATGTGGAGAGGGGAGCTGTATGTGGGGAGGGGGAGATGTGGAGAGGGGAGTTGTATGTGGGGAGGGGGAGATGTGGAGAGGGGAGTTGTATGTAGGGGTGGGGGGAGAGATGTAGAGAGGGGAGTTTTATGTAGGGAGGGGGAGATGTGGAGAGGGGAGCTGTATGTGGGGAGGGGGAGATGTGGAGAGGGGAGTTGTATGTAGGGAGGGGGAGATGTGGAGAGGGGAGTTGTATGTAGGGGTGGGGGGAGAGATGTAGAGAGGGGAGCTGTATGTGGGGAGGGGGAGATGTGGAGAGGGGAGCTGTATGTAGGGGTGGGGGGAGAGATGTAGAGAGGGGAGCTGTATGTAGGGGTGGGGGGAGAGATGTGGAGAGGGGAGTTGTATGTAGGGAGGGGGAGATGTGGAGAGGGGAGCTGTATGTAGGGGTGGGGGGAGAGATGTAGAGAGGGGAGCTGTATGTAGGGGTGGGGGGAGAGATGTGGAGAGGGGAGCTGTATGTAGGGAGGGGGAGATGTGGAGAGGGGAGCTGTATGTAGGCAGTGGGGGGAGAGATGTGGAGAGGGGAGATGTATGTAGGGGTGGGGGGAGAGATGTGGAGAGGGGAGTTGTATGTAGGGAGGGGGAGATGTGGAGAGGGGAGCTGTATGTAGGGGTGGGGGGAGAGATGTAGAGAGGGGAGCTGTATGTAGGGGTGGGGGGAGAGATGTAGAGAGGGGAGCTGTATGTAGGGGTGGGGGGAGAGATGTGGAGAGGGGAGCTGTATGTGGGGAGGGGGTGATGTGGAGAGGGGAGCTGTATGTAGGGGTGGGGGGAGAGATGTGGAGAGGGGAGTTGTATGTAGGGGTGGGGGGAGAGATGTGGAGAGGGGAGCTGTATGTAGGCAGTGGGGGGAGAGATGTGGAGAGGGGAGCTGTATGTAGGGAGGGGGGGGAGAGATGTGGAGAGGGGAGCTGTATCTAGGCAGTGGGGGGAGAGATGTGGAGAGGGGAGCTGTATGTAGGGGTGGGGGGAGAGATGTGGAGAGGGGAGCTGTATGTAGGGGTGGGGGGAGAGATGTGGAGAGGGGAGCTGTATGTAGGGGTGGGGGGAGAGATGTGGAGAGGGGAGCTGTATGTGGGGAGGGGGGAGAGATGTGGAGAGGGGAGCTGTATGTAGGGGTGGGGGGAGAGATGTAGAGAGGGGAGCTGTATGTAGGGGTGGGGGGAGAGATGTGGAGAGGGGAGCTGTATGTAGGGGTGGGGGAGAGATGTGGAGAGGGGAGCTGTATGTAGGGAGGGGGAGATGTGGAGAGGGGAGCTGTATGTAGGCAGTGGGGGGGTGGAGAGAGGGGAGCTGTATGTAGGCAGTGGGGGGGTGGAGAGAGGGGAACGGTATATACTGTACAATTATAGAATTTTTCAGCCAGCCTATTGGTCAGGAATTGTTCTCATGCAGTTTGACACTGAAACGTACGGCGGACGTGATTCGTTCCTACCTGACTCCTTGGTGCACAGTTTCACGATTGTCTCTGGAGCCCCTTTGCAGTATGCCACCAGGCTCTGCTCATCCAGGTTTTTAGCGATCACCGTCATCCGCTGAAGGGCTGAGGAAAAGGGAAACTGTCGGAGAATTCCTATCCCAGAGCGAAAACGGCAAACCTGGAAAAAAGGACAGGAGGCAGTATTCAGGTGACAGAGAGAAAGAGAGAGAGAGAGAGAAAGAAAGAAAAAGAGAGAGAGAGAGAAAGAAAGAGAGAGAGAGAGAGAGAGAAGTGGACAGAGAGAGAGAAAGAGACGGAAAAAGAGAGTAAACACGGACAGATAGAGAGAGACAGGGACAGGAGAGGAAAAAGATGGATAGAGAGAAAGAGAGAGGAGAGGACAGGGAGAGAAGACAGAGACACAGACAGGATGTGACAGAAAGAGAGTGAGAGAAAGAGGGGGCGAGAGAGAGAGAAAGAGGGGGAGAGAGAGAGAAAGAGGGGGAGAGAGAGAGAAAGAGGGGGAGAGACAGAGAAAGAGGGGGAGAGACAGAGAAAGAGGGGGAGAGACAGAGAAAGAGGGGGAGCGACAGAGAAAGAGGGGGAGAGACAGTGAAAGAAGGGGAGAGAGAGAGAAAGAGGGGGAGAGACAGAGAAAGAGGGGGAGAGACAGAGAAAGAGGGGGAGAGAGAGAGAAAGAGGGGGAGGGGGAGAGACAAAGAGGGGGAGAGACAAAGAGGGGGAGAGACAAAGAGGGGGAGAGAGAGAGAAAGAGGGGGAGAGAGAAAGGCAGAGGGAAAGACAGGAGAGGTCAGAGAGAAACAAAGACAGATAGACAGACAATGATGCATCAAAGGCAGAGGGCAACACAGTGAGACAGAAAGATGGAGAGAGAGAAAGCGAAGGACTGGCAGAGATGGAAAGAGCAACAGAGACAGAAGAGGACAGAAACAAAAACAAAAAGCAAGACAGAGTTGAAAAGGCAGCCATTAAGAAGAGTGCTCTCCAATGGCCCTGTGAGTAAAGGCACCGGTCAGTGTGCAGTGGAGAAGCTGCTTGACTCACCATCCCACTGGTTGTTGCGATGTTGGAGTTGGAGTTTAGGGTTGGTTTAACAATTATCAGTGGATTGGCCCGTTTCAATCTTCTTGCCTGGGAAACCATTTCCTCCAGAACCTTCAGAGAAAATATCAATAAATATTCTGCCCCTGAAGGAGATGCCCCTGCATCTTCGAGCAGCCAAAATGATTTCCCAGTGGCTGTGAGTGGACTGGTCACTCCAGATGTTAGGCACGTCCTGGTGGCTGTGAGTGGACTGGTCACTCCAGATGTTAGACACGTCCTAGTGGCTGTGTGAGTGGACTGGTCACTCCAGATGTTCGGCACGTCCTAGTGGCTGTGTGAGTGGACTGGTCACTCCAGATGTTAGGCACGTCCTAGTGGCTGTGTGAGTAGACACATCCTAGTGGCTGTGGGAATGAACTGGTCACTCTAGGTGTTAGGCCTATCTGGGGGATACCAAGTGGTCTGGTCACTCCAGATGTTAGTCCTGTCATGGGGCTACGTGAGTGGACTGGTCACTCCAGATGTTAGTAGGGTTGCTACCTCTGGTTGGAGGCATACCTGGAGATTGATCATGTGACGTTTTAATCACATGTCATCTGACCATGTGATGTCTGATCACTTGACGTCTGTGAATGTTATTGCATCTCTCCCCCTATCTCCTTGGACTCTGGTTTGAATTCCGATTCTGTGTAAAGGTGATGAACTGTGAACCAGGAGCCTGAATCAGAGCCGATCTGTTCTTGGACTTCACACATCAAAAGCGGGCGGCACAGACTGACCTGAACCAAACCGAGAGATCACACAAAGGGCAGCGGGCTCAGTGTTTGGGGCAATTCTCACAGGGCACATCGTCCTAAACTCAGCTCAGCACCAACATTTCTAAACCACCCCCTGAGCTCGGACTCAATAAAGGAAGGTTTTCATAGAATGATAGAAATTACAGCCCAGGAGGAGGCCAATCTGCCCCCAGTGCTCTCTCCTCGAACCCCATTCCCCCCAGATCCTTTTATATTTCTCCTTTCAAACCATTATCCCATTCCCTTTTAAATGATGTTCTTGTCTCTACCTCAATAGCCCCTTGTGGTGAAGCATCCCATGGTATAATAGTCCTTAGTTCAAGAACTTTCCTTCTCCCATCCCCCTTGGTTCTTCCAGTGAGAATCCTCAGTTCCCCATTCGCCCACCAGTGGAAACAATCTTTCCCTGTTTACCCACTGTAAGGTCCCCGGGTTTCACTCGCCCCTTTACTGGCTGCTCCTCTCTCAGCACCGCTCCCACTCACCACATTGTGCTGCTGCTCCTGGCTGCGCAGGAAGTGCTGGTCCCCATGCCAACCACCAGTCTCCCTCTCTCCCCCGTCCCCCCAGTCGTCCTCTCTCCCCCGTCCCCCCAGTCTCCCTCCCTCCCCCGTCCCCCAAGTCCCTCCCTCCCTCCCCCGTCCCCCCAGTCCCTCCCTCCCTCCCCCGTCCCCCCAGACCCTCCCTCCCTCCCCCGTCCCCCCAGTCCCTCCCTCTCTCCCCCGTCCCCCCAGTCTCCCTCCCTTCCCGTCCCCCCAGTCACTCCCTCCCTCCCCCGTCCCCCCAGTCTCTCCCTCTCTCCCCCGTCCCCCCAGTCTCTCCCTCTCTCCCCCGTCCCCCCAATCCTTCCCTCTCTCCCCCGTCCCCCCAGTCTCCCTCTCTCCCCCGTCCCCCCAGTCTCTCCCTCTCTCCCCCGTCCCCCCAGTCTCTCCCTCTCTCCCCCGTCCCCCCAGTCTCTCCCTCTCTCCCCCGTCCCCCCAGTCTCTCCCTCTCTCCCCCGTCCCCCCAGTCTCTCCCCCGTCCCCCCAGTCTCTCCCTCTCTCCCCCGTCCCCCCAGTCTCTCCCTCTCTCCCCCCGTCCCCCCAGTCTCTCCCTCTCTCCCCCGTCTCCCTCACTCCTCCCCGACTCCCGACTGTTCTGCTCTCTGCGGCGGCAGCCAGTGATGTAACAGAACAGGGGATACACTGCTGTGGCAGGAAATTTAAAGAGCAAAGATCTTCTGGGCTGCAAGCAGCAGTTCCCAAGAGATCCAGGCCCCATTCCGGGAGACTCCCGGGCAATCCAGGAACATTGGTAACTCTAGGAGATAGGCCTGTCGTGGGGATAGGTGTTGGACTGCTCACTCTCAGTGGTTTTTGAAGAGGTACGAACCCAGTTGGTTGCTCGAAATATGGTCAAATCCAATGGATCGCCCTGTAGTGTGGTCTGGGAAGAGGCAAGGGTTAGGGAATGACAGGTTGCCATGGCAGCCAGCACCTCATCCTCATTAAACACGTGCATTTTCAGGTCCTCGTTACTGTAGATGAAGCTGAAAATTCAGAAACAAAGAAAGAGAGAGAGAGAGACAATCAAACAGAAGCAGAGATAACTGACAATACTGGATCTGTCAATCAGTGGGGTCTGTCTATGGGGTATGTGTCTATCAGTGGGGTCTGTCTATAGGGGATGTGTCTATCAGTGGGGTCTGTCTATAGGGGATGTGTCTATCAGTGGGGTCTGTCTATCGGGGATGTGCCTATCAGTGGGGTCTGTCTATAGGGGGATGTGTCTATCAGTGGGGTCTGTCTATAGGGGATGTGTCTATCAGTGGGGTCTGTCTATAGGGGATGTGTCTATCAGTGGGGTCTGTCTATAGGGGGATGTGTCTATCAGTGGGGTCTGTCTATAGGGGATGTGTCTATCAGTGGGGTCTGTCTATGGGGTATGTGTCTATCAGTGGGGTCTGTCTATAGGGGATGTGTCTATCAGTGGGGTCTGTCTATAGGGGATGTGTCTATCAGTGGGGTCTGTCTATAGGGGATGTGTCTATCAGTGGGGTCTGTCTATGGGGGATGTGTCTATCAGTGGGGTCTGTCTATAGGGGATGTGTCTATCAGTGGGGTCTGTCTATAGGGGATGTGTCTATCAGTGGGGTCTGTCTATAGGGGATGTGTCTATCAGTGGGGTCTGTCTATAGGGGGATGTGTCTATCAGTGGGGTCTGTCTATAGGGGATGTGTCTATCAGTGGGGTCTGTCTATGGGGTATGTGTCCATCAGTGGGGTCTGTCTATAGGGGATGTGTCTATCAGTGGGGTCTGTCTATAGGGGATGTGTCTATCAGTGGGGTCTGTCTATGGGGGATGTGTCTATCAGTGGGGTCTGTCTATAGGGGATGTGTCTATCAGTGGGGTCTGTCTATGGGGGATGTGTCTATCAGTGGGGTCTATCTATAGGGGATGTGTCTATCAGTGGGGTCTGTCTATAGGGGATGTGTCTATCAGTGGGGTCTGTCTATGAGGGATGTGTCTATCAGTGGGGTCTGTCTATAGGGGATGTGTCTATCAGTGGGGTCTGTCTATGGGGGATGTGTCTATCAGTGGGGTCTGTCTATAGGGGATGTGTCTATCAGTGGGGTCTGTCTATAGGGGATGCTTCTATCAGTGGGGTCTGTCTATAGGGGATGTGTCTATCAGTGGGGTCTGTCTATCGGGGATGTGTCTATCAGTGGGGTCTGTCTATAGGGGATGTGCCTATCAGTGGGGTCTGTCTATGGGGGATGTGTCTATCAGTGGGGTCTGTCTATAGGGGATGTGTCTATCAGTGGGGTCTGTCTATCGGGGATGTGTCTATCAGTGGGGTCTGTCTATAGGGGATGCGTCTATCAGTGGGGTCTGTCTATCGGGGATGTGTCTATCAGTGGGGTCTGTCTATAGGGGATGTGCCTATCAGTGGGGTCTGTCTATGGGGGATGTGTCTATCAGTGGGGTCTGTCTATAGGGGATGTGTCTATCAGTGGGGTCTGTCTATCGGGGATGTGTCTATCAGTGGGGTCTGTCTATGGGGGATGTGTCTATCAGTGGGGTCTGTCTATAGGGGATGTGTCTATCAGTGGGGTCTGTCTATAGGGGATGTGCCTATCAGTGGGGTCTGTCTATGGGGGATGTGTCTATCAGTGGGGTCTGTCTATAGGGGATGTGTCTATCAGTGGGGTCTGTCTATAGGGGATGTGTCTATCAGTGGGGTCTGTCTATAGGGGATGTGTCAATCAGTGGGGTCTCTCTATAGGGGATGTGTCTATCAGTGGGGTCTGTCTATAGGGGATGTGTCTATCAGTGGGGTCTGTCTATAGGGGATGTGTCTATCAGTGGGGTCTGTCTATAGGGGATGTGTCTATCAGTGGGGTCTGTCTATAGGGGATGTGTCTATTAGTGGGGTCTGTCTATGGGGGGATGTGTCAATCAGTGGGGTCTGTCTATAGGGGATGTGTCTATCAGTGGGGTCTATCTATAGGGGATGTGTCTATCAGTGGGGTCTGTCTATAGGGGATGTGTCTATCAGTGGGGTCTGTCTATAGGGGATGTGCCTATCAGTGGGGTCTGTCTATGGGGGGATGTGTCTATCAGTGAGGTCTGTCTATAGGGGGATGTGTCTATCAGTGGGGTCTGTCTATGAGGGATGAGTCTATCAGTGGGGTCTGTCTATAGGGGGATGTGTCTATCAGTGGGGTCTGTCTATGGGGGGATGTGTCTATCAGTGGGGTCTGTCTATGGGGGATGTGTCTATCAGTGAGGTCTGTCTATGGGGGGATGTGTCTATCAGTGGGGTCTGTCTATGGGGGATGTGTCTATCAGCGAGGTCTGTCTATGGGGGGATGTGTCTATCAGTGGGGTCTGTCTATAGGGGATGTGTCTATCAGTGGGGTCTGTGCCTATCAGTGGGGTCTGTCTATAGGGGATGTGCCTATCAGTGGGGTCTGTCTATAGGGGATGTGTCTATCAGTGGGGTCTGTCTATGGGGGATGTGTCAATCAGTGGGGTCTGTCTATGGGGGATGTGTCTATCAGTGGGGTCTGTCTATAGGGGGATGTGTCAATCAGTGGAGTCTATCAGGGAGGCATATCTATTTGGGGGAAGGGGGATATCTATCTGAGAATGAGGTTCCTCTATCGGACGGGACATCTATCAATGCAGTTTATCCGTCAATGGAATTAGTGTATCGGGGAGCCAGCTTGCTCCTGTCCCTGTATGACAACCAGTGGGCAGGTTCTACACTATCTCTCTGAGATCAAATTACTTTCCAACGTACTCACTTTTTATTTTTAGCTCGAACGACGCCAAATAAATCCATTCCATTTTCTGTCAAGGTCCCAGTCTTTAAAGGGCAAAGAAACAGAAATTGAGTTGAGTATTGGTGGATCTCCCACGCTGTTGTTCGCAGCGAGACGGAGGCTACGTACTGGTGGGTTTTAACTCTAACCGCCCGCAGGTAAACTGTTAAAATCCGCCGGCCGACTTCCCTGCCTGGATCATGCCGTTGCCGAATTTTTACCGGTACTTCTGGACAGGGGTCTAGGCTGCCCGCCCGCCCAAAGCCGGGGGGGTCCTTCCTCAAATATGCAGATCGGGTTTCCGATGGCATCATTGGGTCCCGACTGCAATTTAACTCCGGCTTGTGGCTGTTCCCGTTGGGTGAAGGCCTGTCACACGAGGATCGGAAGCAGAAGGGGCCGCTCAGGCTAAGTTTTTCACTCTCCTTTGTTGGGGGGTGGGGGGCCTGGAGTTAGCAGGGGATGCTCCTCTGGCCCCCACAAGGAAAGTTTAGGCCTCCCCTGCCCCGGACTCCCCCACCACATCCCTATGCCCTGGAGTACTGAGGGAGTCCCGCGCTGCCGTCTTTCGGATGGAACGTTAAATCTCTCAGGTGGACGTAAAAGATCCCACGGTTACTACTATTTCGAAGAAGAGCAGGG
This sequence comes from Heptranchias perlo, assembly GCF_035084215.1. NCBI lineage: Eukaryota > Metazoa > Chordata > Chondrichthyes > Hexanchiformes > Hexanchidae > Heptranchias > Heptranchias perlo. Next base: position 27,299,118 of record NC_090359.1, on the reverse strand, counting down.
GAGTTCGCCCCGGTGTCCTGGGCCAATATATCTGGTCATTTATCTCATTGCTGTTTGTGGGATCTTGCTGTGCCCAAACTGGCTGCCGCGTTTCCTACATTACAACAGTGACCACACTTCAAAAAGTACTTCATTGGCTCCTCTAGCGGGGGTGGCGGGAAGGGAGGGAAGGCAAGAAACAAAAACCCTCGAGCAAACCTTGTCGAAGCAGACCAGGTTCAGTTGTCCGCAGAGGTTGATTCGGTGTGGACTGATACAGTAGATCCCCCGTCTTTTTAAGCGTCTCTGGGCGTAAACGACACCAACCGTCACCGCAGCTGGCAGCGCTGGTGGAACGACGATGGTGATCACATCAAAGGCTTTCAGAAGGATCTCAGGAATGGGCTCCTGTGAACAGCAATGGGGACGTCTCCAGGATCACACATTAACAGGGATCAGGTCGCAAATGGAAAAATAATCAGTGCAATGGATTTCACCTTCTGTATCTAGCCCCAGGGTGCACCAGTCTGGACTCTGACTGAGAAGGAGCACCTTGCCAACAGAACTGAGAGGCTCCTATGTCCAGGCACCCGTAGCAGCCTGCAGACAGAGACCCTCACCAGGAGAGGTAGCCCTATGTGCAGAACAGAGACACCCTGCGTGCAGAACACCCAGTATATAGAAAAGAGACACCTCTGTATACAGAAGAGACCTCCCTGGATACTGAACTAAATGTGAGGTAATCCAGTGGTTACTTTTTGTGTTCATTTTTTGTACCATTGCTTTGCCTGGTTCCTGTTCACACTGCATGTGATCTAAGAGGGGTGCCCGCAGTGTGAGTGCCCCAGACTGAACTCACGTCACTGCACCAACCTCTCGCCACAACCGGACTGGACTGAACACTCACCCCTCGGATGGAACTGATGATGATCGTGTAAACGAATCCCAGGACCGCCGCCAGCACCAAACAGACCACGAAACGTTTTGCGTCGCGGAAGAGCTTGAAATCGACAGGTTTGGGGAAGAGAATGGACCTGACCAGCTGGCCTTTGGTTGTAAGAAAGCCTGGCGATGAGGGAAAAAGAGAGCGAAACGATACTGGGCTGTTGGAGAGACGCGCGGGGGTTATGTTTGTCGCATAAGCGAAGGGATATCTGTGTTTTTTTTCTCCCGAAGGCGCTGACTCTCGCTGGGGTTCGGGTTCGACGGGCACCAGCCGGCCTCTGGTATTACACTCAAGTAGTCGTTCTTTATGTGCGAGTCTAGACACTTGGTGTCAGCAGGATATTCAACTGCAATGGGCATCACAGCCAAGCCCAGTCCTGCCCCCCACCCGATATCCACACAGGAGCCACTTGACGCTCATCAGGATTTTTCCTCTGCCTATCCCAGGGGCTCTGAGACCAATTGTAGTCCCTACTGATGCCCTGGCTGAGGTCAGTTAATTCACCACGAACTGGGGTTAAACCTAGGACTTTCCCGGTCTGTAGGCTTCTGTATCATACTGTCTATGTCCCATTCGCTGTTAAGGCAGCTCCCCATTAAATGCACCCAATGGTGGGGGAAGTGGGGGAGAGAAGGACTCAAAAAGGCATGGGGTCCTGATTTCAGCCTGGCATCTTTGCATCAGCAGGAGGGGGTCAACGTCCAAAACTGGAGTTTGGAAAATAGGATCATTAGGAACAGGAGGAGACCATTCAGCCCCTCGAGCCTGTTCCACCATTCAATTAGATCATGGCTGATCTGATCCCCAACCCCATTTACCCGCCTTTGCTCCACATCCTTTGATGCCCTTACCCAACAAAAATCTATCAATCTCAGTCTTGAAAGCTCCAATTGACCCCCAGCATCCACAGCTTTTTTTTTGGGGGGGGGGAGGGGGGGAGAGTTCCAGATTTCTACTGCCCTTAGTGTGAAAAAGAACTTCCTGATTTCGCTTCAGATCGGCCTGGCTCTAAGTTTAAGTTTATGTCCCCTTTGTTCTTGATTTCTCCCCCAGAGGAAATAGCTTCTCTGTATCTACCCCATCGAATCCTTTTAACATTTTAAACCCCTCGATCACATCACCCCTCAATCTCCCTTACTCGAGGGGAATACAAGCCTGGTCTGTGCAACCTGTCCTTGTAATTTAACCCCCTAAGCCCTGATGTGATTCTGGGCTGCCTTGGATTTTAATGATTGTTCCCGTTCCGTGGCGGGATTGGGGATCGAGCCCTCACCTGTGCGGATCACGACCGCCTTCACATAGTGCTCGTAGGGCCGGACCTGGATGATCAGCGTCCCACAGAACAGCACGTGGCGCTTGTAGTCCTCCAGTCTGAAGATAGGGTCGTTGTAGTTTCCTGCTTCACAAATATCGGGCAGCGGAGTCTTGGTCACCGGCACGCTCTCTCCTAGACAGATACCACAAACCAGAACAAAAAAAACAAAATCAGGTTTCCCCCGATTTATTTTTTGATTGTTTGTTTCGCTGACCTACATTGGCTCCCGGTCCGGCAACCCCTCGATTTTAAAATTCTCATCCTTGTGTTCAAATCCCTCCATGGCCTCGCTCCCCTCCCTATCTCTGCATCCTCCTCCGGCCCCTACAACCCTCCGAGATCTCTGCGCTCCTCCAATTCTGGCCTCTTGCTCATCCTCCGATTTCCTTCGTTCCACCATTGGCGGCCGTGCCTTCAGCTGCCTCGGCCCTAAGCTCTGGAATTCCCTCCCTTAAACCTCTCCGCCTCTCTCTCCTCCTTTAAGTCGCACCTTAAAACCTACCTCTTTGACTAGGTCACCTGTCCTAATATCTCCTTATGTGGCTCGATGTCAAATTTTGTTTGATAATCGCTCCTGTGAAGCGCCTTGGGACGTTTTACTACGTTAAAGGCGCTATATAAATGCAAGTAATTGCTGTTGTTGTTTTATTTCTGCGTTCCTCTGACTCTGGCCTCTTGTGTACAGTCTTATCATTGGTGGCCATGCCTTCGGAATCTAGGCCCCCACGCTCCCTAAACCCCTCCACTTCTTTAAGACCCTCGTTAAAACCCACCTCTCTGACCAAGCGCCTTCTTGGCTCAGTATCCATTTTCCTCACGTCCCTGCGAAGCACCTTGGACCATTTTTCACGATTATGGGCAAGGCTGCATTTTTACCTGTGCCTGCATGCCCTGGGTCCTTCCAGGTCTGCAGGTTGCACATTTTTTCCAGATGGACATTGTACAGATAACTCTCTCCCAAATATTCCTTCCCCTTCCATTTCCGTCTGGCTGATCAGCTCTTTTTCTTGCACTTCCTTGTTTAGACACGGAACCATAGAAATTTCCAGCACAGCAGGAGGCCATTTGGCCCATTGAGACTGTCCTGGCTCTTTGCCAGAGCAATCCAAAAACCAATCCCACTGCCCTTCTCTCTCCTCAGCCTTGTATCTTCCTCTGCTTCAAATATTAATCCTATTTGTTGCTTAAAAGATCGAATGGTCTTTGCTTTAACCACTCCCTGTGGCAAAGCATTCCATGCCTAACCTCTCTCCTCACTCTCTCTAAATTGATGATCCCTCATCACTGACCCCCCTACCAGAGGAAACAGTCTTTTAATAACTGCTATTAAATCTCCTACGTGATTCACAGCGACCAGGATGTGACTTCTATTTTTCTCTCTTCCCTTGAAAGAAAAGAAAGACTTGCATTTCTACAGCGCCCTTCATGACCTCAGGACGTCCCAAAGCGCTTTACAGCCAATGAAGTACTTTTTGAAGCGTAGTCACTGTTGTAATATAGGAAATGCAGCAGCCAATTTGCGCACAGCAAGATCCCACAGACAGCAATGTGATAATGACCGGACAATCTGTTTTAGTGATATTGGTTGAGCAATAAATATTGGCCAGGACACCGGGGAGAACTTCTTTGAAATAGTGGCCATGGGATCTTTACACCCACCCGAGAGCGTAGACAGGGCCTCGGTTTAACGTCTCATCCGAAAGATGGCATCTCCGACAGTGCAGCGCTCCCTCAGTACTGACCCTCCGACAGTGCAACACTCCGTCAGTACTGATCCTCCGACAGCGCTGCACTCACTGAGTACTGACCCTCCGACAGTGCAACACTCCGTCAGTACTGATCCTCCGACAGCGCTGCACTCACTGAGTACTGACCCTCCGACAGTGCAACACTCCGTCAGTACTGATCCTCCGGCAGTGCTGCACTCCCTCAGTACTGACCCTCCGACAGTGCTGCACTCCCTCAGTACTGACCCTCCGACAGTGCAGCGCTCCCTCAGTACTGACCCTCCGACAGTGCCGCACTCCCTCAGTACTGACCCTCCGACAGTGCCGCACTCCCTCAGTACTGACCCTCCGACAGTGCCGCACTCCCTCAGTACTGACCCTCCGACAGTGCAGCGCTCCCTCAGTACCGCACTGGGAGTGTCGGCCTAGATTATGTGCTCAAGTCTCTGGAGTGGCATATCACCCTTACAGCTGACTAAAATGTGAATGACCGGTGGGTAACAGTGGGCGATCACTCCATGCCACGCTGGGTTGGCACACTCATTGCATGCACACGCACGCACTCTTTGGTTTGATTGCCAGCCCCTGGCTCGGAGCTGACCTGTCAGCATGCTCTCGTTCACCACCACGGCTCCATTCATCAGCACCACGTCACACGGCAAGATCATCTCCTGTTGGGGGATGATGATGACATCGCCGGGTACCAGCTCCGATGAACTGACGATCTCCGAAGCTGAGAGAAAAGCAAACTGTGAATTAAAAAAAGATCCAATTTGAATTTTCCCACAGCGCCTTTCACATCCTCAGGACGTCCCAAAGCGCTTTACAGCCAATGAAGATCTTTTTGAAGTGTAGTCACTGTTGTAATGTAGGAAACGCGGCAGCCAATTTACGCACAGCAAGATCCCACAAACAGCAAAGTGGTAATGACCAGAACATCTGTTTTTTAGTGATGTTGGTTGAGGGATAAATATTAGCCCAGCACACCAGGGAGAACTCCCCTGCTCTTCTTAGAATAGTGGCCGTGGGATCTTTTACATCCACTTGAGAGGGGCAGATGGTGCCTCAGCTTAATGTCTCATCCGAAAGGCGGCACCTCCGACAGTGCAGCATTCCCTCAGTACTGGCACTGGGAGTGTCAGCCTGGATAAGGTGCTCAGGTCCCTGGAGTGGGGTTTGAACCCACGACCTTCTGACTCAGGGGCGAGAGCACTACCCACTGAGCCACGGCTGGCACAATTAGGTGCACTAAAGGAATTCTCCGAGGAACAGGGAAAGGCCACATCAGGTCAGAGGTGAAAGGGCAGTATCTCACCCATTGTATCAACCAGTTCTCATCAGAAGGGAAGGCTCGTCATCCCATCTCTCTCGCTTACCTTTGAACCAAAGTCTGGGGACAGAAAACGAGAGCACCTTATCCACTGCCCCATCGAGACCCCAGACACGAGGCTTTCATCCCGCTCTGAGTGAGCTGCATGTGACTCCAGGAGCAGCGGATGGAAGGTCAGATCCCAGTGCAATCTCTCCCCTCCCCTCCCCTCCACCCTCAGCGCTCAGTGAGTTTCCCTGCATGCTGCCCTGGACTTACCACTTCCCTTCCTGAGGACGGTGACTCGGATGGAATTGTGTGACTGCACCATATCATGTAGCATCGTGTATTGCTGAGAAAAGACAGACACCAAAAACCATCAGATCCACAGGCACAGGAAGCTCCGAGCAACAACTCCATTTACAAAACACCTCCCCCCACACTGGCGAACGGACTTTCTGACGTGCGGCTGAGCCATGCAGGAGGGTCCCAGGTTTCACCCCCACTCTGTGCTGAGCCAGCCGATCTCGGCCGAGGAGGCAGTAAGTGGGGGGAGGAAGGGTGCTCCATTTGGCCTCAGTGCCCCTGGGCACAGAATCAGCCAGGGCTCTGGTTACCGTCGACGGTTCACGTGGCAACGTTGGGCTTGGCAGCGAGGTCCACCGTGGTTGAATAATCTCCACCGTCTGGGCTCGTGCAAGAAGAATGGCCGTTTGGGTGAGCTATTAAAGGACGCCTAAGGAACTGTACTTAACGAGGAGTCAGCATCTTCAGGAGAGGAGGGAGGGCAAGAGGAGCAGAGCGGTAGGGCAATGTAATTGAGTGGGGGTGGGGGGGGGGAGGATTACTGTCTGAAATACCTGCAAATGTTCACACTCCAAACAGTTTATAATGTAACAAAAACTATTTTTATTGTGGGGGAGGAGCAGCAGGCAACACTATTTCAGTATTCAGAGTGGGGGAGTCTGAGAATTGGGGCAAATTTTCCCCTTTCATTTCCACCACATCTTCCTCAGAATGATACTGGGGCTAAAAGGGTTAAATTACGAGGACAGGTTGCACAGACTGGGCTTGTATTCCCTCGAGTGTAGAAGATTAAGGGGTGATCTAATCGAGGGGTTTAAGATGATTAAAGGATTTGATAGGGTCGATAGAGAGAAACTATTTCCTCTGGTGGGGGGAGTCCAGAACAAGGGGGCAGAACCTTAAAATTAGAGCCAGGCCGTTCAGGGGTGATGTCAGGAAGCACTTCTTCACACAAAGGGGAGTGGGAATCTGGAACTCTCTCCCCCCAAGAAGCTGTTGAGGCTGGGGGTCAATTGAACATTTCAAAACTGTGATTGATGGATTTTTGTTGGGTGAGGGGATTAAGGGTGAGGGAACCAAGGCGGGTAAATGGAGTTAAGATACAGATCAGCAATGATCGAATTGAATGGCGGTACAGGCTCGAGGGGCTGAATGGCCTCCTCCTGTTCCTATGTTCCAGTACAGTGGCCAACCAGCTCCCAACCACGCAGCTCTGATAGCGGCCATGTAGGAGGTGCACTGGGTGCCAAGCGGCAACTCGTACCCACTCTCTCTCTGCCCCCACCCGAGAGGCAACGGCACCCACACAGACATCTCGCAAAGCTGCCGTGGCTCCCACTCTCCCGTCCAGCTCTTACCTTCCGAGCGGTATACAAGGACAAGGCAATGGAGCAGATGCTCATCACGACAATGGCGACCGCATACGGGTAGTACGCCTCCACGAACCACAAGATAACGCTGAAGGCCTGGAACGCGTAGAAAGGATTCAAGATCTGCGGAGAAAAGGCAGGTGGATGTGAAAGATCCCGTGGCCACTATTTCAAAGAAGGGCAGGGGAGTTCTCCCCCGTGTCCTGGGCGTTATTTATCCCTTAACTAATATCACTTTTTAAAAAAAAACAGGTTATCTGGTCATTTATCTCCTTTCTGTTTGTGGGAGCTTGCTGTGCGCAATTTGGCTGCCGCGTTTCCTACATTAGTTTCCTTCAAGTGACTACACTTCAAAAGTACTTCATTGACTGTGAAGCACTTTGGGACGTCCCGAGGTTATGAAAGGCACTGTGTAAACCGAAGTCTTTCTTTCGTTCTAAGCATGATTGGAATTAACAATGAATTCGACTGAACGAATTTGGTGCCTGTTTAGCAGGACACGTTAGTGCGTTCTCACCAGCCGATGGACAGGCACGACTTAGGGTTTGCACCTAAGTTCTGGACATCCCACTCTTCCTCAAACGCCCACTCACAGCGGCCTGGGGAAATAGGGCAGAACAAGGGGGTCCCATTCTCCAACTCAAGGAGCGAAGACTGGATGGAAGACAGTTGATTACCTCCTCTCCCCCAGGCTTCTTCACAGCAGTATTGCGGAGTCCTGGGAGCAGACAGGTGGCCTGGTGGAGAAGACCACTCCTCTATTGGTAAACTAGCTAGGCCAAGTGCAGGATACAGGCAAGGGTAAGAGATAAGAGGAAGAAAGTCTGGGTGTAGTACTTGGATGATGCCAAGCTTGGGTTTAGATTGTAGGCGGAAGGGAAGACTGAGGGAGGTGACGAGTTCCATGGGCAGTGCCTGTGAAGCCTGTGCCGGGAATCAGCGCCCCTGGAACCCGTACCCCAACAGGTGTCAGCGCCAGTGGAACCCGTACCCCAACAGGAGTCAGCGCCAGTGGAACCCGTACCCCAACAGGAGTCAGCGCCAGTGGAACCCGTACCCCAACAGGTGTCAGCGCCAGTGGAACCCGTACCCCAACAGGTGTCAGCGCCAGTGGAACCCGTACCCCAACAGGTGTCAGCGCCAGTGGAACCCGTACCCCAACAGGAGTCAGCGCCAGTGGAACCCGTACCCCAACAGGTGTCAGCGCCAGTGGAACCCGTACCCCAACAGGAGTCAGCGCCAGTGGAACCCGTACCCCAACAGGTGTCAGCGCCAGTGGAACCCGTACCCCAACAGGAGTCAGCGCCAGTGGAACCCGTACCCCAACAGGAGTCAGCGCCCGTGGAACCCGTACCCCAACAGGTGTCAGCGCCAGTGGAACCCGTACCCCAACAGGAGTCAGCGCCAGTGGAACCCGTACCCCAACAGGTGTCAGCGCCAGTGGAACCCGTACCCCAACAGGAGTCAGCGCCCGTGGAACCCGTACCCCAACAGGAGTCAGCGCCCGTGGAACCCGTACCCCAACAGGAGTCAGCGTCCGTGGAACCCGTACCCCAACAGGAGTCAGCGCCCGTGGAACCCGTACCCCAACAGGAGTCAGCGCCAGTGGAACCCGTACCCCAACAGGAGTCAGCCCCGTGGAACCCGTACCCCAACAGGAGTCAGCGCCCGTGGAACCCGTACCCCAACAGGAGTCAGCGCCAGTGGAACCCGTACCCCAACAGGAGTCAGCGCCAGTGGAACCCGTACCCCAACAGGAGTCAGCGCCCGTGGAACCCGTACCCCAACAGGAGTCAGCGCCAGTGGAACCCGTACCCCAACAGGAGTCAGCGCCCGTGGAACCCGTACCCCAACAGGTGTCAGCGCCAGTGGAACCCGTACCCCAACAGGAGTCAGCGCCAGTGGAACCCGTACCCCAACAGGAGTCAGCGCCCGTGGAACCTGTACCCCAACAGGTGTCAGCGCCAGTGGAACCCGTACCCCAACAGGAGTCAGCGCCAGTGGAACCCGTACCCCAACAGGAGTCAGCGCCAGTGGAACCCGTACCCCAACAGGTGTCAGCGCCAGTGGAACCCGTACCCCAACAGGAGTCAGCGCCCGTGGAACCCGTACCCCAACAGGAGTCAGCGCCCGTGGAACCCGTACCCCAACAGGAGTCAGCGTCCGTGGAACCCGTACCCCAACAGGAGTCAGCGCCCGTGGAACCCGTACCCCAACAGGAGTCAGCGCCAGTGGAACCCGTACCCCAACAGGAGTCAGCGCCCGTGGAACCCGTACCCCAACAGGAGTCAGCGCCCGTGGAACCTGTACCCCAACAGGAGTCAGCGCCCGTGGAACCCGTACCCCAACAGGTGTCAGCGCCCGTGGAACCCGTACCCCAACAAGTGTCAGCGCCCGTGGAACCCGTACCCCAACAGGAGTCAGCGCCCGTGGAACCCGTACCCCAACAGGAGTCAGCGCCAGTGGAACCCGTACCCCAACAGGAGTCAGCGCCCGTGGAACCCGTACCCTTCAGGAGTCAGCGCCCGTGGAACCCGTACCCCAACAGGAGTCAGCGCCCGTGGAACCCGTACCCCAACAGGAGTCAGCGCCCGTGGAACCCGTACCCCAACAGGAGTCAGCGCCCGTGGAACCCGTACCCCAACAGGTGTCAGCGCCCGTGGAACCCGTACCCCAACAGGAGTCAGCGCCCGTGGAACCCGTACCCCAACAGGAGTCAGCGCCCGTGGAACCCGTACCCGAACAGGAGTCAGCGACCGTGGAACCCGTACCCCAACAGGAGTCAGCGCCCGTGGAACCCGTACCCCAACAGGAGTCAGCGCCCGTGGAACCTGTACCCCAACAAGAGTCAGCGCCCGTGGAACCCGTACCCCAACAGGAGTCAGCGCCAGTGGAACCCGTACCTCAACAGGAGTCAGCGCCCGTGGAACCCGTACCCCAACAGGAGTCAGCGACCGTGGAACCCGTACCCCAACAGGAGTCAGCGCCAGTGGAACCCGTACCCCAACAGGAGTCAGCGCCCGTGGAACCCGTACCCCAACAGGAGTCAGCGCCCGTGGAACCCGTACCCCAACAGGAGTCAGCGCCCGTGGAACCCGTACCCTTCAGGAGGTGCAAAGAAAACTGGGCAGGGGAGAGACAGGCAGATAAAACAGATTATTGCGAGTGCACTTACCTCTTTACCCAGGAGCTTCCAGTACGGAGGGACCTGGACAGCTATAACATTTGGCCCGTAAATCAGTTTTCTAGGGGAAATGATTCAGAAAGGTGATTGAGAAGTGTGGACAACAAAGAAACAAACACAAATCTTTGGACTGCGAGGGTTTTGTGATTTTTTTTTTAACCTGTTTTGAGATTCCTGGTAAACCAAACCATCGAGATAATTCTTGTGGAGATCAGAGCAGGAGACATTCTGTTCCAGGCCCCTGGAAGGGAGCAAGATACCGGAGTGAGTAGGGGATATGGAGATGGGGGCGGGGAGGGGGGGAGGAAAAGGAAATATCAGGAAGGGAGGGGCGAGAAAGAAAAGGAAGACAGAGGCAGAGAATGTGAGTTCAAATCACACCCGTGGCAGTTCGAGAATTTGAATTGATACGAACTTACGAATTAAGAGCAGGAGTAGGCCATTCGGCCCCTCGAGCCTGCTCTGCCATTTGATAAGATCATGGCTGATCTGATTGTGACCTCAACCCTACTTTCCCCGTCTACCTACTATAACCTTTGACTCCCTTGTTAATCAGGAATCTATCTAACTCAGCCTTAAAAATATTCAATGACCCTGCCTCCACCGCTCTCTGGGGAAGGGAGTTCCACAGACTCACGACCCTCAGAGAGAAAAATTTCTCCTCATCTCTGTCTTAAATGGGAGACCCCTTATTTTTAAACTGCGGCCCCCTAGTTCTAGTCTCTCCCACAAGGGGAAACATCCTCTCAGCATCTACCCCTTCTAGTCCCCTCAGGATCTTACATGTTTCAATAAGATCACCTCTCATTCTTCTAAACTCCAGTGTATACAGGCCCGACTTGTCCAACCTTTCCTCATAAGGTAACCCCCTCATCCCAGGAATCAGTTTAAATAATCTGGAAATAAAAAGCAGGTACCAGTAAAAGTGACCGTGAAGCTGTCGGATTGGTGTAAAAACCCAACTGGTTCACTATTGTCCTTTAGGGAAGGAAACCTGCCGTCCTTACCTGGTCTGGGCCTATATGTGACTCCAGTCCCACACCAATGTGGTTGACTCTTAATTGCCCTTTGAAGTGGCCTAGCAAGCCACTCACTTGTATCAAAACCGCTACCTACCAGCACTGCGGGAGCACTTTCATCACAGTGGTTCAAGAATAAGGCTCACCACCAGCTTCTCAAGGGCAAGTCGGGACGGGCAATAAATGCCAGCGTTGCCCAAATCCCAAGAATAAATAATATAAAAAAAGATGATTCCGATTCAGAGATACACTGCCTTCTGCTGGTACAGGTCCCAGGTTCCATCCCTGATCTCAGCTGGGGAAGGTGATAGGAGTGTTACAATTGGCCCTGGATATAACTCTCTGCATCCACTTTCCCTACTTATTTACATAGAATCTATAACAGAGAAACAGGCCATTCAGCCCAACACTGGTCTACGCTGGTGTTTATACTGAGGGCGCTGACTCCTTGCTGGATTGACACTCTCAGCCTCCAGAACTCACCCACCTGGCCATTCACGTGAGGCCAGACAGTGAGTGACATGTTATACCATGGGTGTCATCACAGCCAGGCCCAATCTTGTCCTTCACCTGACCTCCCAGATGTGCACCAGTGGACAGTGAGCGGGAACAGGAACCTTGGCTCGTGTCCCTCCTCCCTAACCCAGGAACGCTGTGGACAATTGCAGCGTACCAAACCGAGATCAGCTATCTCATCTCAAAGCAGGAGGGCTGAACCTGGGGCTTGCTGCTCTGTGCCACACCAGGCACTCGGGAGAGCAGGGGGTTTATTGCAGAAAAGGTCAGGCAGTTTTCTAACTGCACGTTTGCCTGCCCGACCTTTAGCTTCCTACCTCAGTACGATGAAGGAGCGCTTGTTGGGGTCCCAGATGTACCGGATACTTTGGTGCTGTAGATACCGAATCTGAGATGGAAGAGAAATTGAACTGTGATCAGAATTCCCAGACTCTTTCCTCTCACACTCTCCATTCAGTTCTTCCCACTTTTATTTCTCCCCCCTGCACGTGGGACTGGTCGGCAGGATAGAAACGTGACACATCACGGGGGACTGAACCGTGTGCGAGATGGTCCAATCGCAACCCACATAATGGGGGCCAAACGTGCGAGGCGAGCCCCCTCGCACATTATGAAAGGGGTGAAACAGACGGCTCGTCTCGCTGTGCCCATCTTTTATATGAGCCAGCGTTTGGAAGCCAGGTCTTTTCCGTTTGCAAACTGTCTAGGGGCTCATTCGTGACAAGTGGCCACTTAGGTGAGGTACTGCAGGGCCAGGCAATTCCCAAGAAACTGTACCCCCAACGTGAGTCAGCACCTTTAGGAGAGGTGGGGAGAAAACTGCGGGGTAGGTGGGGAGGAGAAAGGTCCTGAACGACTGCACTGGGCTCGTAATTCAATCATTGCAATCAGCAGCCCGGGCAAAGCAATGGGACCGCCGATGGATCCAAACAGAGAGGTACCACAGGCAGTAAACTGTTCCACCCATGCCCAACTGGGCTGCAAAGGAGTCACGTCACCTGGATCCCGGTAAAGGAGATGTTTTTGCGCAGCAGTGAGAACTCGTCCACGTCCTCTAGGGTCTCCTTGTCTCTGCGGTCGGTCTGCGGGCTGTATTTCAGGTACATGAACTTCACCTTCTGTTTGTGCCATTCCTGGAACTCGTCCTGTTTGCCAGGAGAGAATGAAGACAATAAGATATGTTACATGGAATTTTACAGCATAGAAACAGGCCATTCGGCCCAACTGGTGTTTATGCTTCACACAAGACTCCCACCCCTCTTCATCTAACCCTATCAGCATATCCTTCTGTTCCTTTCTCCCTCATGTGTTTATCCAGCTTCCTCTTAAATGCATCTACACTATTCACCTCAACTACTCCCTGTGGGAGCGAGATCCACATTCTCACCACTCTCTGGGTAAAGAAGTTTCTCCTGAATTCCCTATTGGATTTATTAGCGATTATCTTGTATTTATGGCCCCTAGTTCTGGTCTCCCCAACAAGTGGAAACATCTTCTCCATGTCTACCCTATCAAACCCTTTCATAATCTTAAAGACCTCGATCAGGTCACCCCTCAACCTTCTCTTTTATAGCGAAAAGAGCCCCAGCCTGTTCAGCCTTTCCTGATAGTGATAACCTCAGTTCTGGTATCATCCTGTAAATCTTTTTTGCACCTTCTCCAGTGCCTCTATATCCTTTTTATAATATAGAGGACAGAACTGTGTCCAAGTGTGGTCTAACCAAGGTTCTTTACAAGTTTAACATAACTTCTCTGCTTTTCAATTCTATTCCTCTAGAAATGAATCCGTGCTTGGTTTCGAGGTCAAAGATTGCGTTTATATTGCGCCTCTCAGAACCCTCCCAAAGTGTTTCGCCAACACTAAATTACTTTTGAAATGCGGTGACTGTGGATATATAGGCAAAGGCAGCATCCCCCATTTTTGTGCACAGAAAGATCCCACAAACACCAATGGAATTGAAGGACCAGTTAATCTATTTTCCGGTGCTGCTGACTGAGGGAGGAATATTGGCAGGGATACTGGTCTCCTTTTAAGATCCACCTGCATCAGTAGAATCGGCAGCCGGGGCCTCGGTTAAACGTCTCATCCAAGGGACAGCAGCGCCAAAGTTATTGACCGCTATTACAGGTTATTAGGAACATAAGAACGGGGGGGAGGCCGTTCAGCCCCTCAAGCCTGCTCCGCGATTCAATTAGATCATGGCTGATCTGTACCTCAACCCCTTTTACCCGCCTTAGCTCCATATCCCTCGATACCCCTTACCCAACAAAAATCTATCCATCTCAGTCTTGAAAGCTCCAATTGACCCCCAGCGTCCACAGCCTTTTGGAAGGGGGAGGGGGGAGGAAAAGAATACCAGTTACTACCCTACAACGCCCTCCGAACCCTCTGAGAACTCTGACTCCAGCCTTTTGTGCAATCCCTCCCTCCTCATCCCAACATTGGCGGCTGTGCCTTCACCCACCTAGGCCCCACGATGTGGAATTCCCTCCCTAAACCCCTCTGCCTCTCCAACTCCCTCTCCTTCCTTAACACCACCCCCCCCCCAACTCCTTACAACCCTCTGTGCATTCCTGCCGATTCTACTGATGCAGGTGGATCTTAAAAGGAGACCAGTATCCCTGCCAATATTCCTCCCTCAGTCAGCAGCACCCGGAAAATAGATTAACTGATCCTTCAATTCCATTGGTGTTTGTGGGATCTTTCTGTGCAACTCTGGCCTCTTGTGCATCCCCTATTCCCTTCGCCCCACCATTGGCAGTAGCATCTTCAGCTGCCTGGGCCCTGGATTTTGGAATTCCCTCCCTAATCCTCTCCGTCGCTCCACCTCTCTCCCCTCCTTTAACACTCTGCTCAAAACCAACCTCTCTGACCAAGCTTTTGGTCATCCCTCCTAATAATATCTCATTCGTTGGCTTGGCATCCATTTTTTGTCTGATTACGACTCTGTGAAGCGCCATGGGCAGTTAAAGGCGCCATATAAATGCAAGATGATGTTGTTGAACTATCTTGGGATGTAGCGACAGGTTCAGGATTTGAGTGCAGATTCCCTGAACGCTACAAACAGTGAATCAGACAAAATCTTCAACGCACAGACAACCCGTTGGAAATATTAACGCCCTTATAAGGAAGGGGACTGGGAAGAGCTGCTGAAATGTCCAACCAAATTAGAAATGGAATGAATGGCGCCAGTTAATGGCAACAGCAATAAAAAAACAAAATGCTACAAACAAACTTATCTAGACCGTGCTTTCAGCTTTAAGGAAGGGTCACTTGCCGAGTCTGTTCTGCTGGACAGGAACCTCACCGAACAGCAACGTGAATCGGGCAGAATCTGCTCACGGGTGGTCAGAAAATCAGAGACAGCGTGAACAGAATTTTCCGAAACGTGGGTGAGGCTCCACGCCACCAACCCGGATTCGTAAAACGACCCCTCAGTGCCCATGTTTGCACGTCAATCGGCAATTTAATCCATCTCCGCCCCTGCCGCAGCCCATCTGCTGTGGAAATCCTCGTCCGTGCCTTTGTTACCTCCCGACTCCACTATTCCAATGCTCTCCTGTGAAGCGCCCTTGGGACGTTTTACTACGTTAAAGGCGCTATATAAATGCACGTTGTTGTTGCTGTTGTTGTTGAATGCATGGCAGCGCAACTGAGGGCTGGGAGAGTGTACTGCCCCACAAGGCTATAGATGCAAAATCAATTGAGGTGTTTAAAAGGGACTTGGGGAGTAAGGGGATTACAGGACACGGACGGCAGGGAATTGGAGGATTCAAGAGATATGGAGCTGCACTGGGTAACAAAATGGTGGATCAGGCTCGACGAGCCCAATGGCCAGCTTCTGTTACTACTTTCTTATCACTGTGAAGCCGTGCCAAAATGAGCACCTCCAAGAGAGATGGGGAGAAAATAGAAGGAAAGAACAGGGCTAAGATTCACGGACAGTACGTGAACAGAATATGGGCAAGGCTCTACACCACCAACACATACTCATAAAATGACCCCCCAGTGTACACGAGTTACACAGACAGAAATCTAAAAGCTTCACCAAGACATGGGAGAGTGTTCCTAGCCAAAACAACACGCAGTAAAGTGAAACAATGACGTAAAGTCGCATGTCCCAGTTCCCCAATAGCTCCTTGTATTGCCCTACTGGAAGATTGCAGGCTTGATCCCTGACCTCTTCCCCTCCTGAAGGCACTGACTCTTGCTGTGGTACAGTTCCATGTGCAGCATGCACACTCTGGTACCACACCCAAGTCAGCATCCTTCATGTAAACGATGGCAGCATATTCGACCATGGGGGCCATGCCAATCCAGAGCGCCACCGACACCTCCCAGCAAAGTTACTGGACAGCGATCAGGAGCGCGTACCCTGGCCATTTGCCCACTCCCTAACTCAGGGGCACTGACCTCAACGGTACCACTGCGCTGGCTGATATCGGCAAACTCAGCGCAGACCGGCGATCGAGGCCCATTACCACATCGGGCGGTGCCTTCAATTTCTGAGCCACTGCCATCAGTGTGACTTGACAAGCAGAGCGATTTTCTTACCGTGGTTTTCATCAAAACGTACTCAGCGTCCTGGAGGTCGCAGGGGTAGCAGAAACACTTCATGTGCCACTCTGGCCTCCAGTAAAACGCCATGATAAACAAACCACACGACAGGATGGTGACAAGAATCGAGAGAACGGCCCTCCACCAGCTCCAGCAGTATCCATAAATAACCTAGAAACAGGGGGCAAAAACTTAGGAATAAGGCCGAAACAAGTCAAGGAAGGGTTAGATACAGAGCTCCCTCTACACTGTCCCAAACACTCCCAGGGCAGGTACAGGGTTAGATACAGAGTAAAGCTCCCTCTACACTGTCCCATCAAACACTCCCAGGGCAGGTACAGCACGGGTTAGATACAGAGCTCCCTCTACACTGTCCCATCAAACACTCCCAGGGCAGGTACAGCACGGGTTAGATACAGAGTAAAGCTCCCTCTACACTGTCCCATCAAACATTCCCAGGGCAGGTACACACGGGTTAGATACAGAGTAAAGCTCCCTCTACACTGTCCCATCAAACACTCCCGGGGCAGGTACAGCACGGGTTAGATACAGAGTAAAGCTCCCTCTACAATACTGCCCCATCAATGTGTTAGAAATTGCTGCTGGTGAGGCATTGCGTAAATATTTGAGAGGAATATGGATTTCCTCTCTCTCATATTTAAATCTAGGCAGCAGCCACTTCATGCAAGACACTTGCAGCTTGCAGAGAGCTGACTTTCAGCCCATCAGTCTGTACTGGAATTAAACTCAAGTTCAGAGGTGAAAGGTCAGTGCTCTGACAGACCAGACCACTCGGTCCCCTATCAGGACGGAGACCTCGACCTGGGCTGGATCGAAGAACGGGGAGGGGGGGGGAGGTCAATTGCAGCTGAACCCGCCAGTCGGGAAACTGACGGGATGGGGGTGCAACGATGGTTTTACACCACCCCTGCCCGATTTTACGCTCTAGAGAAGTCAGTAGCGAGTAATACTAGGGCCAGGAGTAAAACCAGGGGGAATCCATCCGACCCCGGTGGGCATTCCCGCCCGGCGAGTTAGGTTAAAAATCCGCCGCCCACCACTCTGCGGCTCTTTACCATCTCGTTGCCTTCGCCCACGTTCACCACCCGGTAGTGAACGGGCGCCTGAGGCTTGGCGTCCCCCGCTCCGGCCAGCCTTCGCTTCTGGGGGTCCTCGTGGATAGCGAGCAGGTCCGTTATGCTGTGCCGGTCTGTTCCGCCGGGCTCGGCCTTGGGTTTCCGAGCTTGGGCCTGTCCTTTGGGTCCCTCCACGCTTGCGCCCTGTGCCGTGGGGCCCTGGTCATCTCTGGCACTGCCCGCCGCGGCGCTCTCCTGGGGGCCGGCGGGGTTTTGCTGATGGGACCTCTCACTCTTCGGCATGCTTTGGCCTTACCTCACTCCTGTCATCGCCGCATTCCCACTTTCCTCATTATCTTCAAAAAAAAGAAAAAGAGTCATAAACAATGAGATGCAAAAATAAAGAGTCAACCTGAACACAACGGGCTCTGTCAATGGCTCGGCTGGTTTAGAACCTGAACCACACCTAACCCAGGTTCGGCCCTTGGTCTGTTTTGGGTTAGCGGGTCTCAGTTGAGATGCCAGCAGAAGTTGCTGGAGCTTGTGACAGTATCCCTGGGTTAGGGAAGAAGAGAAAACCATCCAAGGTTTCCACTCCTGATCATTACATAGAATTTACAGCATAGAGACAGGCCATTCGGCCCCACTGGTCTATGCCGGCGTTTTGCTCCACACAAGCCTCCTCTTACCCCTCTTCATCTTACCCTAAAAACATATCCTTCTTTTCTTTTCTCCCTCATGTGAGTACAGAAATAGGAAGATAAGGCAGGTTAACGTGTGGCTAGAGATATGGTGCAAGAGGGAGGGCTTCAGTTCTTGGGGCACTGGGACCCAGTTCCGGGGCAGGAGGGGCCTGTTCAAGATGGACGGTTTGCACCTCAACAGAGCTGGGACCAATGTCCTCGCGGGGAGGTTCACTAGTGCTGAGAGGGAGGGTTTAAACTAATTTGGCAGGATGTAGCATTAGAAAGAAGAAACAAGGTGCACAAAGGATTGGGAGAAACAGATATAGCATTAGAGTAAGAAATAGTGCAGTATTAGGTGGGATCAGACTAAGAGAGAATAAGAGAAGGTCTAAGCTAGGTTTACAGTGCATGAGTGTGAATGCACAAAGTGTGTTAAATAAGGTTGGTGCATATAACTACATGGGAATATGATGAGGACCTAGCTCAAAAAAGGGCAGGATTGGATACTGAATATTCCTGGATACAAGGTGTTCAGGGAAGGTGGGTTGTTGCTTGTGTTTCAGGTGGGTCTTTCACTGATTAGTATATCCCTGTGCATCTGTTCTGGGATCAGTCGTTAACTGTGAAAATTATTTTTGGGAGGCTTCAGTTACGTGGAGAGACTGGGGAAGCTGAGGTTGTTCCCCTTAGAGCAGGGAAGGTTAAAAGGAGATTTGATCGAAGTGTTCAAAATCATGAAGGGTTTAGATAAAGTAAATAAAGAGAAACTGTTCCCATTGGCGGGAGGGTCGAGAATAGAGGACACAGACTTAATGTGATTGGCAAAAAAAACAGAGGCGGCATGAGGAAAAACGTTTTTACGCAGCGAGTTGTTCTGATCTGGAATGCGCTGCCTGAAAGGTTGGTGGAAGCAGATTCAATAATAACTTTCAAAAGGAAATTGGATAAATACTTGAAGGAAAGAAATTTGCAGGGCTACAGGGAAAGAGCGGGAGAATGGGACTGACTGGATTGCTCTTACAAAGAGACAGCACGGGCTCGATGGGCCGAATGGCCTCCTTCTGTGCTGTAACCATTCTATGGTTCCATGTGCTTATCTAGCTTCCGCTTAAATGCATCCATGTTATTCGCCTCAGCTGCTCCCTGTGCTATTATCCATTAACAACAACTTGCAGCGCCTTTAACGGAGTAAGATGTCCCAAGGCACTTCATCGGAACGATCAAACAAAATTTGGCACCCCTGCTGGAAAGTGCACGTGTAAACATCCGGTGAGGACAGGACGGGATTCGGCTTTCATTTCCAACCCCCCACCCCAATGGTTGAATATCCTGTGATACTCACACCATCTGGATTCACACGCGAAGAGTTCCATACGTGGATGAGGAACCAGACGGTACCCCGTGGAACTGAACCCAGCACCTTCAGGACAGGAAAAGAGAAATAAAAGGAAGACTTGCATTTCTATCGCGCCTTTCACAACCTCGGGATGTCCCAAAGCTCTTTACAGTCGATGAAGTGCTTTTGAAGCGCAGTCACCATTGTATTGTCAGAAACGTGGCAGCCAATTTGCGCACAGCAAGATCTCACAAACAGCAATGTGATAATGACCAGATAATCTTTTTTTTTAAAAGTGATTTTGGTTGAAGGATAAATATTGTCCCCAGGACACCAGGGAGAGCTCTCCTGCTTTTCTTTGAATAGTGGCCGTGGGATCTTTTACGGCCACCCGAGATGGCAGACGGGGCCTCGGTTTAACGTCTCATCCGAAAGACGCCACCTCCGACAACGCAGCACTCGCTCAGTACTGCACTGGGAGTGTCGGCCTGGATTTTGTGCTCAAGTCTCTGGAGTGGGGCTCGAGCCCACGACCTTCTGACTCAGAGGCGAGAGAGAGAGTGCTCCCCACTGAGCCAAAACAGACAGCCTTCAGTTGTGACGAAAGGAGGGGAGAAAAATAAAAAGGGAGTTGAATGTAAGTAGCAAGTGCAGAGTCATACCACTCGATGTAACTGCAGACGTCGGCTTCGCTGAAATACTGAAGCTGTAGACCTGTCCTCCAGTGGGCCCATGGACTTGTTCTTCTCTTCGGCTGTGGGTCCGCACTTCAACCAAGCCACCGTCACATCTTCGGTCGTACTTCACAAGCCTGGTGACGCTCTATTACAAAATACTAGGTGGACTCTTAGGAAACACAGCAAATTTCACAATAAGCAAAGGATTAATAGAGAGTAATGGGAGCAACAATCGCAAAGTCACATCGTAAGTCACAGTAGTAATCACAAAGGAACAATTGTAATAATCACAAAAGAACGTTGTAATTGAGAGTAATAATGACAAAGGAGAGTGAGCAATAATCTCAGAGGAACACCACAAGTGAGAGTAATAATCACAGAGGAACATCGTGAGAGCAATAATCAGAGGAAGATTGGGAGCGTAATAATTACAGAGGAAACACAAATGAGAATAATAATCGCAGAGGAACATTGTGACAGTAACAATTATAGAGGAACACAAGTGAGAGTAATGATTATAGAGGAACATTGTGACAGTAATAATTACAGAGGAACACGCGAGAGTAATAATCAGGAGAACATTGTGAGAGTAATGAACGGTGCGAGAGTGACAATCACAAAGTAACATTGTTACCTCTTTACTGACTTCCTCTGTACCCCACAGATGAGAAGGTTCCGTGTTTGATCCCTGGTCTATGCTGATCCCAGCTCTATAACAGGCCTTAGTGCTTCTGGGTTAGGGAGGGGAAATCAGCCAGGGCTCCTGGCTCTGATCACTATCCAGTGACCCCTGCTAGAAAGTGTGTGGGTGAAGGCAGCATCAGGCTCGGGAGTAATCCTCCCTTTGTGAAATAACCTGCTAACAATCACCGTCTACCTTGCACCCTCCGTAAACTTGAGCTCATCCAAATCACAGATCCACATAAGGAGATATTAGGACAGGTGACCAAAAGCTTGGTCAATGAGGTAAGTTGTAAGGAGCGTCTTAAAGGAGGAGGTGGAGAGACAGAGAGGTAATTCCAGAGCTTAGGGCCTAGGCAGCTGAAGGCACGGCCGCCAATGGTGGAGTGATGAAAATCGGGGCTGCGCAAGAGGCCAGAATTGAAGGAACGCAGATATCTCAGAGGGTGGTAGGGCTGGAGGAGGCTACAGAGATAGGGAGGGGGGGGTGCATCACTTCATTCAAGTCAAAGGTGACAAAGTGTCTCACTGAATTATGTGGACCAGAAAGATTTCCAATTTCAAACCCAGCTGATTTCTGTAAGAAATGGCTTCAGTGTCTCTGTGTTTGTGTGGACGCCGAGTGGGGACAGGATCAGGCTGGGCTATAATACTCCCCCCGCCCTGATGATTGAATTCCCCGCTTGCACTCATTGTCTGGGCTCCTACGTGAAGAATGGCCATTTGAGAAAGGTACTGGATAAATGCTCTGATTTATAATTTATTCCTCAATTCAATAAGGTTCTTATACATTGAATGTCAGGTGTCACAGATTTATTAAGCGTACAATACATATATAATAATACTTAAACATACACTTAAATGGTAATACTTACAACCAGACCTAATGATGGTTGGTTAGCGATTCAAACAGGTCACAGTTCTGAGCTCAGTGTCTTAGGCCTTTACAAAACCAAATACTCATTACAAACAAGCGATTTTTATACATTTCTCTTACTCCCTCCACATGACAACCCACACAATTCTACATCACATCATTATATAAAAATTAAAATACAACTCCATATAAGGAGAATTTAATTGACTTATCCCTTATCAATAACTTTAGTTTTAACGAGTTCTTTTTCCGTAAACTGGTACAACTCCCCTACTTTGTTATCTTATCGATAGTTTCATAAAATTGCTATTCCACCAAGTGAAACTTTTAATTATAAATCTGTCTTTGATTCAGTACCATTTTGTACCAGTCAAACCCAGGTGTTTCCCTTGGCAGAACTAACTTTTTCTTCCTGAATTTGTTATCAACTGATTAAAGTTCTCTGCAATATATGAATCAGTACGCATGTCCCATTAATTAGGTTTACAGAAGTGACTAAACTGACCATTTCTTTAAGGTCAGCACTGGCTCAATAGCCCAGTCGTACTTTAAATTGACTTAAACTTCCCTGCTTAAGAGGCAAAGGCTAAAGGTTACTTTTACTACAATATAAGCATAACAGTGGCAGACTTCAGGACAGTCTGATTAACCCTTTCCTTACCAGAGGATACCAGATGCCTGTAGTACTCCTATCCCAGCAACAGTCAGTGTCTTCAGGAGGGGAGGGGAAAAAAATTGGGTAAACTGGTGCATTGAATATTTTTGCCAGGGTTTTGACAGCACTGGGAACATAAGGACACAGGACGATTCAGGAATAGGAAACAGAGACTGGCATCAAATATAGCACAGGAGGTGAGCAAGGGAGTGAAACAGATGAGGTGATGCTGCATTTATGTTGGAATGCCTCTTGCATTACTGCTACTGGAAGAGCCAATTTCAATCAGCGCCTGCAGTGTCGATGCCAATTCTAACCGCAACAGAAACACAACAGGGACTGCCTTTGGAGAAGGTTTTTTTAAAAAAAAAATGGGATCTGAAACAGTTTTACTTGTTTCACAATCAGCTGCCTCTGAGTGCCTGTGGGGAAAGCAGCTTTACTTTCATCCCTCCTGAAGGTGTTAACCCCTTGTTGGGGTACGGGTCCACTTATACTGGCCATTCTTCACGTAGGAGCCGTGGTAGTGACTGTCAATACGCTATTCAACCACGGGGTGGGCAGGGCTCATACAGGGTTCAACCCAATCCTGTTCTTATCTGACATCACCAAGCGCACACTTTCCAGGAGGGGGGGGGGGTCAATGGATAGCGATCAGAAGCAGGAACCCTGGCTGATTTTCCCCCCTCCCTAGCTCTAGGGTGCTGTACCCCCTACTGCTAACTCAGCAAAGACTGAGGATCAAATCTGAGGCCAAGCCTGGGTCTGTGTAGCCGAATACCACACTGGGTAGTGCTTTTGGCCACTGAGCCTCAGGAAGAGCTTTAAACAACTTTAAAACAAACCCCACCTGCATTATTTCAAAGCGGAACCTCTCCAGCAGAAACATCCCACAATATAACCACAGCAGATCTGATGCACTATAACCAGCAGCCAGAGTAGCAGAACTGGCCTCCCGCACTATAAAAACATGAGGAAGTGAGCGAGAGTGAAGGGTATGAAAACAGAATGGGGGGGGGGGGGGGAAGAAAGAGACTGAATGATGAGGAGGGGGTGGGGGTTTAAGAGAGCGCAGCTACCCCTGGAGACAGATGTTTCATCCTATATCCAATACCTTCGGTCCTGCTGACAGCTGGGTGACTGGCTGCTTCCCACAGGCTTTTACGATTGTAAGGGTTCCTTCATTGGCTAAGCGACGGAGAGGGGAAGCCTTGCATTGAGAGACAGTGTTGTCACAATATCCTATTGTTGCTGCAGTAGAATTGGAACCGTTGGTGGCTGAATGGGTCACCACCCCAGCAACAGCCAAAGTAGCCGAGTTCCATAAAGTTCATCCACAGCTGAAGTGAAGCACGCTGCATCCATGTACCATACCAGCTCTGAGCACATGCAGAGGTCATGATAACACAGGCTTACTCATGTAGGATTCTGTTACATACATACAAGGCATGCCAAGTCGAGGGAAGGACTCTTTCCACTGGCAGGAGAAAGAAAGAAGATTTGAATTTTTATATAGGGCCTTTCACGACCTCAGGATGTCCCAAAGCTCTTTACAGCCAATGAAGTACTTTTGAAGTGTAGTCACTGTTGTAATGTAGAGAACCAGGGTCGGTTACCAGAGGACACAGATTTCACATAATTGGCAAAAGAACCAGAGGGGAGATGGGGAAAACTTTCTTTTAATATAAACGCAGCGAGTTGTTATGATCTGGAATGCGCTGCCTAAAAGGGTGGTGGAAGCAGATTCAATAGTAACTTTCAAAAGGGAATTGGATAAATACTTGAAAAGGAAAAATTTGCAGGGCTATGGGTCAAGAGTAGGGGAGTGAGACTAATTGGGTAGCTCTTTCAAAGAGCCAGCATAGGCATGATGGGCCAAATGGCCTCCTCCTGTGCTGTAAGATTCTATGACTCCAGCTAGCAGGACACTGGTGTGATCAGAGATAGAGATTCAAGCATTGCACGAAGGTTAAAGTGACTGATAATAGAGATTCTTGGCCTCTCCCCACGTGTCCTACCCTCCAGCTTCTCACCACCGAACCCCGCCTCACCACACCCAGGCACCAGGACAAAGTCACCTGTACTACAATAAACATGAGGTGGCAGCTATTACCCTCAACTCCCTGGCCAGCCTCAGCCTCCAAGTCCAATTCAGGTCAGCCTCGCACTCCCCTATCTCGTGTGGCAACAAGAAACCCTAGATGTCCTTCTCACTCCCAGCCTTAAGAGTAGGCCCCAAGCTTTCCCATTCTCTCCCAGCCAAGCCCTCCGTTTCTCTCTCAGCCACAGGTGATACAGCAGGTCCTGAATGCGCCAGTACCTAATGGGCTGTGGATCCAGATCCAGTACCATAACAACAGGAAGACAATTCAACCCTAGGAACATGGTGTATCCCCATCCAGGCCCCAAAACCCCACTCTCTCCTAGGCCAAGCCTCCATCCCAGGCCCTGGCCCCCACTCCCTCCTGTGTATTCAGGAACAGATAAGAACATTTCTGCGAGTATGAAAGGGTCAGAGCCCCTAGTATGGTTCCAAGGGAGGTGAGAGAAAAGGTAGAGAAGGTGCTTGAGAAGAAACGAGGAACACTTACAGAAGAAGGGAGAGAAAGTGAGAAGAGTCAGAGACAATCAACAACTTGCATTTATATATAATGCCTTTAATGTCAAAAAACATCCCAAAGCGCTTGACAGAAACATAATCAATAGTATGGAAATGGCTATGAAGCTCTTTTAAATGTCCAAAAGTCATGAAAGGTGCTATAGAAACGCACGTTAGTTTGTTCTTCCTTGCATTGTTAGCTGATCTCAATTGGAGATACAACTGACTCAAGTGTCCCTAGGCTGCGGAGAAAATCAAAATCAGCCAGGGTTCCTAGAAGAACATAATAGAAGCAGGAGTAGGCCGTACGGCTCCTCGAGCCCGCTCAATAAGATCGTGGTTGATCTTTGACCTCAACTCCACTTTCCCGCCTGATCCCCATATCCCTTGATTCTCTTAGTGTCCAAAAATCTATCGATCTCAGCCTTGAATAGACTCAACTACTGAGCATACACAGACCTCTGGGGTAGAGAATCCCAAAGATTCACAACCCTCTGGGTGAAGAAATTTTTCCTCATCTCGGTCCTAAATAGCCGACCCCTTACCTTGAGACTATGACCCCCAGTTCTAGACTCTCCAGCCAGGGGAAATAGCCTCTCTGCATCTACCCTGTCAAGCCCTCTAAGAATTTTATACATTTCAATGAGATCACCTCTCATTCTTCTAAACTCCAGAGAATATAGGCCCATTCTACTCAATCTCCCCTCATAGGACAACCCTCTCATCTCAGGAATCAATCTAGTGAACCTTCGTTGCACCCCCTCTAAGGCAAGTATATCCTTCCTTAGGTAAGGAGACCAAAACTGTACACAGTACTCCAGGTGTGGTCTCACCAGAGCCCTATATAATTGCAGCAAGACCATCTTACTCTTATACTCCAACCCCCTTGCAATAAAGGCTAACATACCATTTGCCTTCCTAATTGCTTGCTGTACCTGCATGTTAACTTTCTATGATTTGTGTACAAGGACACTCAAATCCCTCTGACTACCAATATTTCTTAGTCTTTCAGATTCCTGCTCCAGATTGCTATCCAGTTGGGGGAGGTGGATTGAGTTTGCCTGTGATACCCTTCACAGTTGAATAGCCTGATAATCCTCACTGAATAAAGGCCTACACAAAGAATAGAGAGTTGGGGATGCACCATTGGGCAGTTATCAAATTCTATCTCAGCAGGAAAGGAAGGCAGAAAGAAAAATATCGTTCAGATTGCTTATTTCTCATTGCAAAATCTCCATAAAATAGAAAGTCCTTGTGTTTATTGAATGCTTAACCATGTCAGCAAAACCTCCAATGGGGCTTTGTACCATGCATAACTCTGAAGTGCAGTGACTTGGTTATATTGTCAAACACAGCCATCATTGTGGAGATGGACTGGGGTGGACAAATGTAAGGACTTGCACAACACGAGGTTATAGTCCAACAGTTTTATTTTAAATCACAAGCTTTCGGAGCTTACCTCCTTCGTCAGGTGAGTGACTCGAAGGAGGTGAGGTGAGTCACTCACCTGACAAAGGAGGTAAGCTCCGAAAGCTTGTGATTTAAAATAAAACTGTTGGACTATAACCTGGTGTTGTGCAAGTCCTTACATACAGCCATCATTCTATGCTATGAACATCCCAGAAACCACACTGATGAGTCACCATTTTTTGGTGGTATTGGTTGACAGGGAAATGTTGGCCAGGACTCTCAGCTATTAAGAACATAAGAAATAGGGGCTATTCTGCAAACTCCAACCAGCAATGCTTGGGGATTTGTTGGACAGATGAAAAAATGGAATTCTTCCCCAGGTCAGGAGAAGGAGGAGAACAGGAGGGAGAAGAGGATTTCCTTTCCTTTCTGAGAACTCTTCTGTATCTACTAAACAAGCCACTTCATAGCTCAGAGGTAATGTCTTCATCTGGAGTCATTTGATCTCATGGAGGATGGCGGGTGAGGTTCTACCATCATGGAAGGAAATATCTGTTAATGTTCCCAATTTCTGGTCCCTTTCTGGTGCAAGTGTACATGTGGAAACCTGGTAAGGATAGGAGCTGGCTCCTCTGTGATGCTCGACACTCTGTGGCCACTCCATCAAAGCCCACACTTAAATAAGGGTCACTTGGACAGTGAGAGTGACTGCCACCCATAGAACCCTACCCCAGGCTTCAAGAAAATAAATAAATGAGATCAAAAACCTGGCATAGAAGCTAAAATGTTGATGTCGGTCACAATTCAATGCCCTTTCGTGTAGCCATTTGGAGTTCAATGCCCTTGTGTACCTACTCCACTGCTATGACACCTTACATTTGTGATTGGATAGCATAAAGATGATATAAGGGATAAGGTAACTGCGGGCATGGAATGGACTTAAATGACACTGCTAAGCAAATATAACCTTTGAGATTTCAGTACATGTAACACCAGCATAACACCCAGAGAGAGAATGCAGACTCCACCTGAGATTCAAAATAAGAAATACAGATCCCAGGTTGAGCAGGGAGGAAATGCAGCAGTGTGATTCAGCATACACCAGCGCTCCTATGTAATACGCAATGCAGTACGACAGTAGACATTTGCCCCACACAGCTCTCACCAGAGAGGTTCCTGCTCATAATCTAAACCACTTGACATCTTTGTGCACCCCAAAGGCCCATGTTTATTCCTCAGTTTTGTGGTTAGCTGATCTCAGCTAGGGCAATGATAGAGGTGCTACAATTGTCCTCGCCACCTTTGGGCTGGAGAGGGGAAAAAAATCAGCCAGCATTCCTACTGCTGATCGTTACGCACAGTTCCCTGCTGGAAAGCATATGGGCATGGACATCAGGTGAGGGCAGGACTGGGCTCCACTATGGATTACTATCCTGTTGATGCTTGCTATCTAGGTAAATGCATGAAGAATGGCAATTTGAGAGGTGGCAGAGGGAACCCACGGAAGCATACCTCAGCAAGGAGTCAACGTCAAGAGCAGAGGAGAGGCAATTGGCAGGAGGAGGAAAAGATTACCATTGTCGGGTTTCGTCCTTGGATTCAATCATTTTAAGGCGGCCATCCATTCACAGAAACTTGTAGAATTCAATCGCAAAATCTACATAATAAAATGAATTTGACTTATTCAGTCACCACAAATCAGTGATCCTGAATTAATCAGCCACCACTTCAGAGCTGAAGACTGCAATAGAATGTTGTTTTTAAAAAAAAAACTACACTAGGAGATGCCTCTCTATTTCCTACACACCTTGAGCTTGGTAGAATTAAGTGGTTTGTACTGTGACCATAGAAATTGCAATGCAAAAGGAGGCCATCAACCCATATTCCAGCACCAGCTCTACATCAGAGCTATCTATTTCATCCCACTTCCCTGCTCTTGAAGGTAAATATTAAAGTGTTTATCTAATTCCCTCTTTAATGCTGTGATGGGAGCTCAGCTGCAACGGCCATTTCAACAACGGATACCATATCCTAAACCCTACGTGGGAAAACATTTCCTCTAACCCTCCCTATGCTTTTAGTCCTAATCCTAAATTCATACTAACATAGTATCCTTATCTAAAACATTTACCCAATGCACTCTTTCAGCTATCAATTCAACTGTGTATTTCCAGCATTTTGTTTTTATTTTGGATTCTCAGCGTGTGTTTTCTTTAAAATTCAGAAATTGGAGGCATCCAAAATAACGGGTACATCACAAACCATAGCATCGCATCGCAACTGCACATGTACGAACTCCACACATTCCTCCCAATGCCAAGCTGATATGACACACAAGTGCTCCTGGAACAGGCACATTAATCATTCACTAGCTTACCCACTAGACCCAAGCCACTGAACTAATTACAGTTATTTGCACTTACCTGAACTCAACATGTGACTCTTGGAAATTCCAGACCCATTCGCTGTTATAGGTCGCAGCAAGCTTTCTACCTACTTTAGACCTCTCTGTACCCATCAACCAGAGGGCTTTACTGTGGATCCTGATAAGTTTGATCGGTAGGCTGGCAGTCTTGTGGGCTTTTACTCATTTTCTCAACGATGCCATCTCATCTTGTGACGTCTCAATTAAAAATGGGATAGTCACGAAGTACAGTTCTCTCCACGTTCCAGGCAAGACAGCCACAAGGCAGTTATCTATCAATCTTGATCTGGCCGCAAGGCACAGGTGGGCAGCTGCCCGAGGCAACTTGGTTTCTGTGCCCTACCAGAGATGCATCCCACCAGCCAACTCCAAAGGCCAGAGGTGAGATAGGGAACTTGCCACATGAATTAGCAGCTACCACAATCGCCGATGCACATCAAGGCCAATTGGTTCAAGGCATAGTTACAGTGGGTCTGTTTTTTTAAAAATATATATTCAGACACACTCCGTCACTTCATGGCACATACATGATTTTTTTGGGCCGTAATGTGGATGGTGTGCTCACAGAGGTGTAGCATATCAGTACAAAACACAGCCAGCCACAGAGGAGAACTGTCTACTGTATCTGTGGGCGCCTCAAGCTTGCATTACCAGCCAACCGCGTGGTCTATTGAGAGTTTAGTGCTGTGGATTTACACGCCCTAGGAGTGGAGCGAGACTGCTTCAAACTCATTTCACTACAGCCAGAATAGTCTCAAAGCTTCATCCCTTCAATCTGTTCTAGGTTGTCCTCTGGAACCTTGGTTTCAAAGAGCAGGCTGACCAACTATTTCACCCCACTCAGACACCAATAGGACAGGTAGATCCCAAACTTTATTTGCCAAAATCCAACCGGACAGGACAAATTTATTTAAGAACCCACAGCACGATACAAAACTAAAACAGAAACTTTTTAATATCTATCACTGCCAGCCCCTTTTGCAGTATTATCCTTCCTGACCACATGCAGCCCTCACTTCCATTACAGGGGTATGAAACTCTCTGAAGCTGTCTGGATGTGCAAGTGTGCCATAGGTCCCAGGTTCAAATCCCAGTCTGTACAGTTAGCTGGTCTCAGCTGCATAGGGCTAGTGTCTCTGCCCTAGGGAATGAGGGGGGTGGGGGGGGAACCCAGCCCTGGTCACTAACTAGTGATGACTTGGATAGTGCATGTTTGGACACTGGGTTGCAACAGGACCAAGCAAAGCTGTAATAACCCCCAACCCTATCGTGGAATAACCTGCTGACATTCATTATCCAAGCTCACTGATGAAACATGGCTTTTGGGTGCAAGATACCAGTGGGTGACTGGCACCTGTAGAACTATAGCCCATTAAGAGTCAAGAAGAATTATCAGGAATGAGAGGTTACAGTTACAAAGAAAGGCTCCAAATGTAGAAAATGTTACAGGAGGATTCAACAGAGGTTTTCAAAATTGTAAAAGGTTTCAAGAGGGCAAGTACTGAAAGACTTTTAAAAAAAAATTGTTTGGTAAATCGAAAGCAAAGGGGCAGAAATTCAGGATCAGCACTAGAAAGCACACCCCCACCCACCCCACATTGTTAAAACAGGGAATACTTTCCCACAAGGGACTATTAAGGCTGAAACTAGAAGTGGTAAAAGGGAACTAGGTTAATTATTTGAAAAGGAATACAGGGAAAAGGCAGGACATTGGGACCATAGTAAACAGCTCCAGTTCCTGAGTGAGCACAGGCACAGTGGGCCTCTAAGCTGTAATATCTAGAATTCTATGAAAGGAGGACAGCAGAGAAAAAACAATGAATGACACTGACACACTGTGTACTGATGTTTTATTATTAGCCTCCACGGTACATGAGGTGTGTCCTTTGGCAGCTATACAGCACAGTTGGCGAAAGACCCATCCATTCAGCTTCGAGTTGATATTTTACGGGTGAACCAATAATCGAGGAAGAAAAATACCCAAAAAAAGGGGAAAAACAGCCAAAAGCAGGACTGCAGAAATAACGACACCAGAGCTCAGAAACTTACAAAATCAAAACAAGTAAATTAAAAGAATTATTTCACCTTCCCCCCCCCCTCCCCCTGATGCCCCTCCCCATTTATCCAGAGGGATAAAGACAGACACACAAAAGATCAGCAATTATAGAACACACCATGACGTGCAGAACCAGAGAATGCTCGGCCTCTGAAGCCATCAGCAGTGATGCAGGCATTACATTCCGTAAACGCTTTCGTCACTGTAAGCGATGTACAAAAAGAAATCTTCTTCATGGTGCTCCTGAAAAACAAAAATGGAGAGTGGGGGGTGGGGGGAAGAAACGTCAGAATTAATCTTCAGATTTACCACACCGCAGTTCTTGTACCCATGCTAAAGTTTCACACCATAGCAGAGTTTGCCAGATCTTGGCTATGTGGTCTGCAGACCCCACTCTGAATCATCCACAAGACGATCGGCTAGAGTGGTACAGACCATCCAGATGGAGAATTTGGGAAGCGTGAAAGAAATAACTTGCATTTATATAACTCCTTTCCACAACCTCAGGCCGTCCCAGAAGCTTTTGAAGGATAGGCACTGTTGTAATGTAGAAAAAGCAGCTGCCAATTTGCATAAAGCAAGATCCTATAAACAGCAATGTGATAATGACCAGATAATGTTTTTAGTAATAGTGGTTGAGAGATAAATATTGGCCCAGGACACCGGGGAGAACTCCCCTGCTCTTCTTCGAATAATGGGACCTTCCACGTCCAGCATAGAGTGCGGACGGGTACTTGGTTTAACAGCTCATCCGAAAGACTGCACCTCCGACAGTGCAGCACTCTCTCAGTACTGTACTGGGAGTATCAGCCTAGATTTTGTGCTCAAGGCCCTGGCGTGGAACTTGAACCCACGACCTTCTGACTCAGAGACGAGAGTGCTATGAACTGAGTGCAGGAAGAAAGAAGGGATTCAAGTACCTACACGCTATCATTCCACATTAGACCACAGCAGCAATGCACCCCTAGGGCTGCAACTGGACAGTTGCATCTGAACACAATCCTAAACAGTGCTAAATCAAAAGCAAAATACTGCAGATGCTGGATATCTGAAATAGAAATTGATAAGCAGCACACATGTCTGAAAGTCGAACTTAAATCTATTCTACCTGCATCCCCAGTGGGAATTTGCTGTACAGGATGTCATGGGGCACAACAAATAATTTTTGTTTAGGATTTACTTTGTGTGCATTTTTTAAAAAAAAACCTTTAACACCCCTCACCTCTGCCTTTGGCTCAAAAGCTAAAGGCACTATAGTGTGGCACAGACCAGGAAAGTTCCCAGGTTTAATCACATTGGGCTCTGTTGACTGAAAGACAAGACGGTGCTCAGCCCAATCGTCAGAATGCTTTAAAGTTTAAGCAGCGGACAGCAAGACTGAGAGTCTGGACCCTAGCTCCCATTACTGACCTGGTAGAGTTGCCCCATGGTTGCACTGGTTGGTGGAATGACATTGTTTACAAAAAAGAAAAGGGCATCCTCAGCCCGCAGGTGAATGCGCTTTCGGATCAGGAAGTAGAACTGTCCAACTGTGGAAAGATGGAAAATGAAGTGAGATAAAAAATACCAAACACAGCACTGCAATTACACCAAAATAGCTCTAAAAGATGCCAGCTTCCTTGATGGTCTTGTCGCTCAGGATCATCCCAGGGCTCCTGCTTGTGACCATTACAGTGACAGCTGCTGGAAAGCGAGTGTCGGACGTCAGGTAAGGAGAGGATGGGACTCTGCAGGATACCTTCCACCTTTGAACATCCTGCTGATACTCACCTTCTAGGCTCACACACAGTATAGTTGCACGAGTAGACCTTCCGACAGCACCTCAGGGATGGCAGAATATTTTTTTTAAACTTTGGGATTGGGAGGGGAGGACGGTGGGGAGGAGAGAGGAGAAAGAACTCACCTGCCCCCTCCACTGTCCTCACTTCCCGTGAGAAAGCATCTGTTTAGTAACTCCCTCCCTCCCAGTGGCAATGCAAGTAAAGTTTGCAATGTGGAATGAAGCTGCGCGGGTCTAGAGAGAAAAGGGTTATTTTGTTTGGGGGGAAAACCTCAAGCTTAATCAAGACTGCTGATTGGCCTGCTGTGCTTTTCACTTCAGAGTTCTAGCATTAACAGCCTTTTCTTTTCATCTCTAATTCAGCTCTTCAGTGTTTCAGAAGCGCATATTACTGAATTACATCACGCTCAACACAAAAAAAAAACATGATTCATGGGCTAGCCAGAGCACCCTGGAAACTATCCAGGAAATTGATGCAGATGTGTCAGTGAAACGGACCCATAATGCAAACACCGACCGGCTCCTACTGCAACACTGTGGGAGGGGACATGTAATTGTGTACCAAAGTGTACCACACACTTGAGACTACCCAAGAACACATGACTTAGAGTGGGTATGGGGTGTACACACACACACACACACACACACACGATTACAACTCAGCATAGTGCAGGGTAAGGCTATACAGACGCAGGTATTCACACGGGACAACAGACTAGGCAAAACTAATCTCTTTAAAAAGTAAATCATTCAATTATCACAGAAGCAGGTGCTTGTTGCAATTCGAGGTGGAGTGCAGAAAACTTATTTTAGCAGAGAACAAACTTACAGCTACTGTATCAGAATACCAACAAAACCTGCTGAACTTTAGCCCCCATTAGATTGCATATTTATATGAGCCACTTCTCGCCCTCCCTTGCCTCTTGTCCCAGGTCTTGGGCCAGTCCATGATACCCACAACCTGTCCAAAGAAGCACACTCAATGCCACCAGCTAATTATTATGGTATGTTCCAAGAAAGTCCCATTTCTATGCTTACTTAATGTTTTCTGGGCTTTCATTCCCTCTCCCTGGAAATAAACCTCAGGTGGTTCAAATTAAGAAAGAGGACCCATTTTCACACACGACCACAAAAAAGGTTTGGGTGGGTCAAACTGAACCACCAAAACAAAACACTCTTCAGATAGTTAAGAATTTGAGAGACGAATCCTCAGTGCTGCCCACATTCAGGACATCTTGCGATCAAAGATGCACAGCTGGGAGCAGCCTCACACCAGCACAAGCAGCCCCTGAACATTCCTGGTACTAACGGATCTTCTGTCTGTGGAGCGACAATGCAGAGAGACACGCACAGTGGCAGCTTACCCGTCAGGTCAGATGGCACGAGGTACTTCTTCTTGTCCAGGTCCCCTATCCTGGCTTTTGGAGCCTTCTCCACAATCACCTGCACAGACAAAACAGAGGTATTAAAAAAAAAAATTCTTGAAATTTTTGTACCAAGCAGCACAGTTGTAGATTCTGTCCTTCCAAACCTGGGTTGTGCCTGCAACACGGTGTTTTTTTAGTTGCATAACACTAGGGTGCAGTACTGGTGGGTACAGGCCTGTCACTAGAGTTTGCAGCAATTTGAAGTGATTAATTAAGAGCATCATGAAAGGACACAGGGCTTAAGTGTGATTTTTCTATAGTACATTGGCATCAGTTACAAGCCTTGTAACACTGCAGACACACTTTTTAAGTTCCCCTGACCTCTATCTTTTACTGGAAGGCTGACAGCCTGAGACCTACACTCTTCTACAGGAAGGATACACCTACAGGACTGGACCAGTATTGCCAAGCTATTCCCCTGCCCCATGCCAGGACTATCATTACCGTTCCTATTTCCAAGTTCCTGATTTGGGGAGGGGTGGCAATAGGCGCACTATTACAGGCTCTTGAGCAGGAGGGGGGGAAAAACAAAATCAGCCAGGGTTCCTGCTCTCGGCTGGGAAGAGCATGTGTTTGGACGTCAAGCGAGAAGAAGATCAGCTGTGACTCCCCTCTCCCAAATGGGGGAAAAGGGGGTAAGCAGTGAACCCACTAAAGCTCAAACTTGAAAAATGGCTATTTAGGCCGAAGTACCAGAGGGTCACTGTGGAACCAGCATGAGTCAGTTCACAGGTAGAAGGGGATTGAAAGCATAGAAGTAACCTGACCAACATGTTCAAAAAGGGTGTAAGGATAAATCCAGCAACTACAAGCCAGTCAGTTTAACCTTGGTGGTGAGGAAATTTTTAGAAACGATAATCCGGGACAGAATTAACAGTCACTTGGGCGAGTGCAGATTAGGGAAAGCCAGCACGGATTTGTTAAAGGCAAATTGTGTTTAACTAACTTGATAGAGTTTTTTGATGAGGTAACAGAGAGGGTAGATGAGGGCAGTGCAGTTGATGTGGTGTATATGGACTTTCAAAAGGCATTTGATAAAGTACTGCAGGGTAGGCTTGTCATCAAGATTGCAGCCCATGGAATAAAGAGGGCAATAGCAACATGGATACAGAATTGGCTAAGTGACAGGAAACAGAGTAGTGGTGAATGGTTGTTTTTCGGACTGGAGGGAGGTGTACAGTAGTGTTCCCCAGGGGCCGGTGCTGGGACCACTGCTTTTCTTGATATATATTAATGACTTGGACTTGGGTGTACAGGGCACAATTTCAAAATCTGCAGATGACACGAAACTTGGAAGGATAGCAAACAGTGAGGAGGATAGTGAGACACTTCAAGAGGACAAAGACAGGCTGGTGGCATGGGCGGACACAGGGCAGATGAAATTTAATGCAGAAAAATGCAAAGTGATACATTTCGGTAGGAAGAATGAGGGGAGGCAATATAAACTAGAAGGCACAATTCTAAAAGGGGTACAGGAACAGAGAGATCTGGGATTTTCTGTGCACAAATCGTTGAAGGTGGCAGGGCAGGTTGAGAAAGCGGTGAAAAAAGCATTCGGGATCCTGGGCTTTATAAATAGAGGCATAGAGTTTAAAAGTAAGGAAGTCATGATGAACCTTTATAAAACACTGGTTCGGCCACAACTAGAATATTGTATCCAGTTCTGGGCACCGCACTTTAAGAAAGATGTGAAGGCCTTAGAGAGGGTGCAAAAGAGATTTACTAGAATGATTCCAGGGATGAGGGACTTTAGTTACGTGGATAGATTGGAGAAGCTGGGATTGTTCTCCTTGGAACAGAGACAGTTACAAGGAGATTTGATAGAGGTATTCAAAATCATGAAGGGTCTAGACAGAGTAGATAGAGACCCTTCCATTGGCAGAAGGGTCAAGAACCAGGTCATAGATTTCAGGTGACTGGCAAAAGAACCAAAAACTTTAACACAGCGATTGGTTAGGATCTGGAATGCACTGCCTTAGGTGGTGGAGGCAGATTCAATCATGGCCTTCAAAAGGGAACTGGATTAGTACTTGAAAGGAAAAAATTTGCAGGGCTATGGAGTTAGGGCGAGGGAGTGGGACCACCCTTGCATTGAGCCGGCACGAACTCGATGGGCCGAATGGCCTCCTTCTGTGCTGTAACCTTTCTATGATTCTATGGTTTAGATTCTACAGGACTTTTTGACAACAGTAGCCTCGTTTTCACATTAACGCCAGATTAAAAACAAATGTCACTTCAATATTTGAAGACATTCTTAAAGGCCAAACATAACTAGGAGCGATCGGCTCCTTGGTCTATATAAAGCCACGAGCCACTAGGAT
Source organism: Heptranchias perlo (assembly GCF_035084215.1). NCBI lineage: Eukaryota > Metazoa > Chordata > Chondrichthyes > Hexanchiformes > Hexanchidae > Heptranchias > Heptranchias perlo. The sequence continues at coordinate 27,262,883 of NC_090359.1, read as the reverse complement.
TACCGAGTAAGGTGGACCAAATCCAAAGGCAATTTTCTCCTCTTCACCCCACAGTTCGGTTTCGGTACCAAAATCTTCAATTTTTATAAAATATTAAGTCTTTAAGCGGAAATCCACTGCATCAGTAGAGTGATCAATGCCATCATGCAACACACTCCGACAATTACACTGATAACTCTATTCTTTTACTGCTAGGTTGTAACCCTACAAACTAAGCTGTTACCAAGACAAGATTGAGCCCTGCCTGCGTGAATCGCTATGCCCAGGCCATTGTCACAAGAATTATACCTACTACCCCCAGTGCTCACCACCTTTTGCAACTCTGTCCTTTTACCAAGGCTCAAATTTCCCCATATTGCTGTAGAATGAACTGGAGAATTCAGTAAAGCCGGAATCTGTTGGCTCCATAATTTGCTTTTTGGCTTCACAACCTGCAAATGGTGGTACAAGGGCCAAAGTGAATCCAAAAGTACTGCAACTTCCTAGCACTCCTGCTAAGGAACATAGGAATAGGAGTAGGCTCAACCCCTTTGTTTCTTTTGGTTATGTTCAAGCACCAGAAAATGGTCTAAAGACAGGTTAACATTTCATCAGGTCATCCCAGTTCTAATTACGGGTCACATCTGAAACTTTAACTCTTCTCTTTTAGTTGATCAACATGCTCTTCAATTTCAGAATTTTCTGGTTTTATTTCCAAAAACAAATGTCCATTCACACAGCGCCTTTCATGTTCTCAGGACATCCCAAAGCGCACAGCAGCCAATGAAGTACTTTTGAAGTGTTATGTAGGCAAGTGCAGCAGCCAATGTACACACAGCAAGGTCCCACAAACAGCAGAGATGATTGGCCCGTTAATCTGTTTCAGTGATGTTGGTTGAAGGATAAATATTGGCCCAGGACACCGGGACAACTGACCTGTTCTTCTTCGAACAGCGCCGAAGGACATTTTATATCCACCTGAGAGGCCAGACATCGCATCCAAAAGACAGCACCTCTGTTGTACTGCTCTGGTGTGTCAGCCTAGATTATATGCTCAAATCCTGGAGTGGTTGTGAACCCACGACCTTCTGACTCGGAGGTGCAAGCGTTCCCCTGAGCCAAGGCTGAGGTACATTTAGAAGTTTATTTACACTTCCAATGATATACTTCACTTAATGTGACTGACATTGAGTGGAAATATATACTGCTTGCAGAGCCAGTGTTAGCATCCATCACGTCCAGATCAGATAGAGTAGAGTTCAGATGCAGAGTAAAACGCCCTCTGTTCTGGCTCAACAATGCACTTCTAATTCCAACCTCAATGTGACATTTCCACTTCAAACACCGAGCATCCTGTGGCCATCCTGAGGTTGCCAAATTTAGCACCATATTATTGACAGCTTTGTCTGGTTGACTCTCGCTCACTAGAGCTGGGACTACCCAAAGTCAAGACTCTTTAAAACAGATGGTAGGTGTAGGGCAAAGAGAACATGAGTCGGCCCTGGGTTCTAACCATACGCCTATAGGTGAAAGCATTACTCTCCCCCAATACGACACTAATAGCCAATTATGCCACAAAGGATTCAAATAAAACTAAAATGAAAAAAGCCATTCACAACACTATAGGTTTGTTACCAAAATGCACAGACTTTGCTCATCAATAGCAGCCCTGTTGGGTATATTTGGACAAGCACACACACGTACAATGTGTACCATCCCCACCTTTCAATTGAAGAATTATCTGCATACAATCAGACCTAATGATGCATTTGAATAGGAGGCCTTTGTACATGACACTCCCAAGCATTCTGTCCATTTTTCCCAAATGTCACAGATGCCTGTGTCACTGTATGCTCCTACTGCTAAAGCCACACCGGTACAGATCAGGACTACATCAGAGGACAGTTCTTAGGAGGGTGCCTGTTATTCCCTTTCCAGCATCGAGAATCCCCTTCAAACACCGTGCAGGATACAGTCTGCAACCTCTCCACTGGATTTATATTACACCTGCAGTGGGGCAGAGTACAGTATTAGTACTGGGGTAACTACCCATACTGAGGGTCACGACCTATAAACCTGTACACCATGAAGGTTGAAGATTAGGTGACAAGACAAGGACTGACAGGCAACATTTTGAATTAGATGCACATGGATTGTGTTAACGTTGTCCGCCTTGGTATGTGACAGGCAGATTTAAATATTAGAAGGCTTTAATCCGTTGCAAGTGCACAGCTTTATCTTTGTACATTTGACTGGCAAACTGCTCCAGTCGGTATGGATTGCTTACATAACACCACCACAGCGGTAAATGAGAGGATTCACTGTTTAAAAACATAAGTGTTATACCCTGCAACGCACTGTGTATTGTTCTGATGCTAAGGGGAGCTGTGTGTAATCTAGTCTGTTCTAGAAGGCTCGCTGGGAGAGGACAGCATGTAGCTAACAATGTATATCTTTCTTACTAATATCTACACTAGAAAGGAAAGAACTAATACAGCACCTTTCCTGACCTCAGGATGTCCCAAAGAACTTCACGGCCAATGAAGTACTTTTGAAGTGTTGTCACCGTTGTAACGTAGGAAACACGGCAGCCAATTTGCTCACAAGGTCCCACAAACGGCAACGTGACGTTGACCAGATAATCTGTTTTAGTGATGTTGGTAGAGGGATAAATATTGGCCAGGACACCGGGGAGCTCTTCTTTGAAATAGTGCCAAGGGATCGTCTACGTCCTCCCAAGGCGGCAGACATCTCATCCGAAAGACGGCACCTCCGACAGTGCAGCACGCCCTCAGTACTGGCACCAGGGACGGTCCGCCTGGATTTTGGGCTCAAGTCTCTGGAGTGGGGGCTCGAAGCTCGAACCCACGACCTTCTGACTCCGAGGCAAGAGCGCGCCCCGGCTGACACTAGTTATTATAATTTTATTATAAACAGCATCCACAACTCATTTATTAACCCAGCAAGTTGTTTGCAGCAGATCATGTATTACTAATAGTTACACTAGTTATAGCAGCTTAATTTATTTCAGTTTTATAACCAGCTCAGATTTACTCTCGGTTTTTTTTTGGGGGGGGGGTTTAAACCAAGGTTATATATTATTGGATACTATTAATAAAACTATGACTCATGTCAATTCAGCAGCTGGTTACAGCAGACTGGGTTATACTAATCTATATGAGGTTATACTAGTTAGATTAGCAGCACCCGCGGCTGGCCCTCGTTCCCCTGTCCGGTGACAGCAGGCCGTGTGAGTCGCTAGTTATACTGGTTATCCCCGCCGTCGGTGGGCCGCACTGACCGGGACCCGATCCGGATATTTCTTCCGTATTTTCTCGCCCTCCGACCGCCGCTTCTCGAACAGATGCTCCTCCTTGTACTGGAACTTCATCCCCGCCGCTCGGTGTCGCTGCCGCCGCCGCCGCCGCCGCTCCGCACTCAACGATCGCTCGCTCTCCGCCTCAGGCCGCTGCGTCTCACCCTCCCCCCCGGTGCGTGTCTCTCCTCGGCTCTCCGCTCGGTCACACTAGATTTCGGCCTCTTTTTTTTTTCTTCCCCCGTCTCGGTCTTTTTTTGTTTTCCCCCCCGGGGTCCCCTCTGCAGACTCTCTCCCCTCAGCCTCTCTCGGTCTCCGTCTCCCGGCGCCCGTTTCACTTCCCCTGGAACCGCGGAGTGACACACGCACTCCCTCAAACAACCAAACCCCCGCGCCGCCTCACCGCGCCCGCCACAAAAACAAAGTAGTCCCCCCCCCCCCCTGCTTAAATCGCTCAAACTCGCCCTCGTTCCCTCAGCGACCACCCCGCGCTGCCCTCCGGAGCACGGGCGGATGCCCCTCGGTACAATCCCCTCGCGGTTTCGATCATCGACTTGTGATTTTTCTTCCTCGGTCCTCGTCTCTCTCTCTCTCTCGCGCGCGCTCCCGCGAAGAGGGGGGGGGGGGGGGGGGGGAGGGGGGACGAGCGCGGAGCGACACGCCGGACAAGCCAAGGAGCGCTGCGGTTGTCATCACAATGAGAGTCACGAGACTCCGCCGACGCCCCCTTCCGGTCACGAGGGTGTCGCAGGGCTCACGTGGTCTCTCCAGCTGCAGGGGTCACATCTGTCGGGTCCCCTGCTTTGCAGAACCCGTGCAAAAAAAATCACCGCCAGGCACTGCGAGCTGCTGTCGAAGAGAATGCAAACCCATTTAAACATCTGCATTGCACGGAAACAGATTAAACTAAACTTAATCTCCCCCCAACCCCAATCAGGCTTTGCTGCATCGACCTGAAGCGTTAACTCTTAATTCTTTCTCCACATATGCTGCCTGACTTGCTGAGCATTTTCTGCTCTTTCAGGTTTTTGCTGCATCTTGCATTCCCCCCCCCCCACCCCCCCTCTCCCCACCCCCTATTCCCCCCCCCCACCCCCCCTCTCCCCACCCCCTATTCCCCCCCCCCACACTCCTCCCTCTCTCCTCTCTACCCCCCACTCCTTTTGCTGCAGTAGCTTCTCGCTGGCTTTTATTTTTGTCAGGCTTGCCTGGACTTTTAAACATCCGCTGCCCGGCTGTGCAAACGGGATTAGCAGGAGAGCAGCGAGCTGGAGTGATGCTGCACTTCGATTCATAATGCGTCAGGATCCTCAAATTGAAGCAGGGTTGATCGCAGTCGATGCATCAAGAAAAAAGTGCATCCAAAACTGCACCGCGTTTTAAACAGGGAATGTGCTGGAAATCCACAGCTGGACAGTTGCTCCCCAAAATAATGATCTCAAACTCTGGCTGAGCTGCTGCAGGTTTCAAGTTTCTGTTTGTTCCCAATTTTAGACAGGCTGTTTAATGCAACTATAATTCTATCCAATACTATTCCGATCTTCTCCTGGCCGGCCTCCCACCTTCCAGCCTCCAAAAACTTAAGCTCATCCAAAACCGCACCAAATCCCATTCATCCATCACCCCTGTGCTCGCTGACCTACATTGGCTCCCGGTCCCCGATGGCCCCCATTTTAAAATTCTCATCCCCGTGTTCAAATTTCTCCATGGCCTCGCTCCTCTCTATCTCTGCAACCTACTCCGGCCCGAAAAACCTCCGAAAACACTGTGTTCTCCAACTCTGGCCTTTGTCCATCTCCCACTCCCATTGGCAGCTGTGTCTTGCTCCACCTGCCCTGGCTGATAGGGCAGTGTAGAGGGACCAAATTCGTGTTGCAATGGGAGTGTTCAATTGTCAGTGCAGAGGGAGCTTCACTCTGTATCGAACCCGTGCTGTACCTGCCCTGGGAGTGTTTGATGGGACAGTGTAGAGGGAGCTTTACTCTGTATCTAACCTGTGCTGTACCTGCCCTGGGAGTGTTTGATGGGACAGTGTAGAGGGAGCTTTACTCTGTATCGAACCCGTGCTGTACCTGCCCTGGGAGTGTTTGATGGGATAGTGTAGAGGGAGCTTTACTCTGTATCTAACCCGTGCTGTACCTGCCCTGGGAGTGTTTGATGGGACAGTGTAGAGGGAGCTTTACTCTGCAACAGGGGCACAGACTGAGGATCAGCAACAAGAACATAAGAACATAAGAAATTGGAGCAGGAGTAGGCCAATTGGCCCCTCGAGCCTGCTCCGCCATTCAATAAGATCATGGCTGATCTGATCCCAACCACAAATCTAAAGAACACAAGAAGTCGGAGCAGGACCCGGCCACATAGCCCCTGGGCCCTCTCCGCCACCCACAGGGCATTGACCGATCCGAACTCAGCTTCATGTCCAATTTCCTGCCCGCTCCCCATAACCCCTAATTCCCTTTACTTCCAGGAAACAAGGCGCAAGGACTGAGGGTCAGGAACAAGGCCCACGGACTGAGGGTCAGGAACAAGGCCCACGGACTGAGGGTCAGGAACAAGGCCCACGGACTGAGGGTCAGGAACAAGGCCCACGGACTGAGGGTCAGGAACAAGGCCCACGGACTGAGGGTCAGGAACAAGGCCCACGGACTGAGGGTCAGGAACAAGGCCCACGGACTGAGGGTCAGGAACAAGGCCCACGGACTGAGGGTCAGGAACAAGGCCCACGGACTGAGGGTCAGGAACAAGGCCCACGGACTGAGGGTCAGGAACAAGGCCCACGGACTGAGGGTCAGGAACAAGGCCCACGGACTGAGGGTCAGGAACAAGGCCCACGGACTGAGGGTCAGGAACAAGGCCCACGGACTGAGGGTCAGGAACAAGGCCCACGGACTGAGGGTCAGGAACAAGGCCCACGGACTGAGGGTCAGGAACAAGGCCCACGGACTGAGGGTCAGGAACAAGGCCCACGGACTGAGGGTCAGGAACAAGTGGGGGACAGACTGAGGGTCAGTAACAAGGAGGGGACAGACTGAGGGTCAAAAACAAGGTGGGGACAGACTGAGGGTCAGTAACGAGGGAAAAGGACTGAGGATCAGTAACAAGGCGCTCAGACTGAGGGTCAGCAACAAGGGAGGGTCAGACGGAGGGTCAGTAACAAGGAGGGGGACAGACTGAGGGTCAGGAACAAGGGAGGGACAGACAGAGATCGTAACAAGGAGGGGGACAGACTGAGGGACAGTAACAAGGAGGGGGACAGACTGAGGGTCAGTAACAAGGGAGAGACAGTCTGAGGGTCAGTAACAAGGGAGGGACAGACAGAGATCGTAACAAGGAGGGGGACAGACTGAGGGACAGTAACAAGGGAGGGTCAGACTGAGGGACAGTAACAAGGGAGGGTCAGACTGAGGGTCAGTAACAAGGGAGAGACAGTCTGAGGGTCAGTAACAAGGGAGGGACAGACTGAGAGATCGTAACAAGGAGGGGGACAGACTGAGGGACAGGAACAAGGAGGGGGACAGACTGAGGGTCAGTAACAAGGAGGGGGACAGACTGAGGGTCAGTAACAAGGAGGAGGACAGACTGAGGGACAGTAACAAGGAGGGGGACAGACCGAGGGTCAGTAACAAGGAGGGGGACAGACCGAGGGACAGTAACAAGGGAGGGACAGACTGAGGGTCAGTAACAAGGAGGGGGACAGACTGAGGGTCAGTAACAAGGAGGGGGACAGACTGAGGGTCAGTAACAAGGAGGGGGACAGACTGAGGGACAGTAACAAGGGAGGGACAGACTGATGGACAGTAACAAGGAGGGGGACAGACCGAGGGTCAGTAACAAGGAGGGGGACAGACTGAGGGACAGTAACAAGGGAGGGACAGACTGAGGGACAGTAACAAGGGAGGGGGACAGACTGAGGGTCAGTAACAAGGAGGGGGACAGACTGAGGGACAGTAACAAGGGAGGGACAGACTGACGGACAGTAACAAGGGAGGGACAGACTGACGGACAGTAACAAGGAGGGGGACAGACCGAGGGTCAGTAACAAGGAGGGGGACAGACCGAGGGTCAGGAACAAGGAGGGGGACAGACCGAGGGTCAGGAACAAGGAGGGGGACAGACCGAGGGTCAGGAACAAGGCGCACAGACTGAGGGTCAGTAACAAGGCGCACAGACTGAGGGTCAGTAACAAGGAGGGGGACAGACTGAGGGTCAGTAACAAGGAGGGGGACAGACTGAGGGTCAGTAACAAGGCGCACAGACTGAGGGTCAGGAACAAGGGGGGGACAGACTGAGGGTCAGTAACAAGGAGGGGACAGACTGAGGGTCAAAAACAAGGTGGGGACAGACTGAGGGTCAGTAACGAGGGAAAAGGACTGAGGATCAGTAACAAGGCGCTCAGACTGAGGGTCAGCAACAAGGGAGGGTCAGACGGAGGGTCAGTAACAAGGGAGGGTCAGACGGAGGGTCAATAACAAGGCGCACAGACTGAGGGTCAGGAAAAAGGGAGGGTCAGACGGAGGGTCAGTAACAAGGAGGGGGACAGACTGAGGGTCAGGAACAAGGGAGGGACAGACAGAGATCGTAACAAGGAGGGGGACAGACTGAGGGACAGTAACAAGGAGGGGGACAGACTGAGGGTCAGTAACAAGGGAGAGACAGTCTGAGGGTCAGTAACAAGGGAGGGACAGACTGAGAGATCGTAACAAGGAGGGGGACAGACTGAGGGACAGTAACAAGGGAGGGTCAGACTGAGGGTCAGTAACAAGGGAGAGACAGTCTGAGGGTCAGTAACAAGGGAGGGACAGACTGAGAGATCGTAACAAGGAGGGGGACAGACTGAGGGACAGGAACAAGGAGGGGGACAGACTGAGGGTCAGTAACAAGGAGGAGGACAGACTGAGGGACAGTAACAAGGAGGGGGACAGACCGAGGGTCAGTAACAAGGAGGGGGACAGACCGAGGGACAGTAACAAGGGAGGGACAGACTGAGGGTCAGTAACAAGGAGGGGGACAGACTGAGGGTCAGTAACAAGGAGGGGGACAGACTGAGGGTCAGTAACAAGGAGGGGGACAGACTGAGGGACAGTAACAAGGGAGGGACAGACTGATGGACAGTAACAAGGAGGGGGACAGACCGAGGGTCAGTAACAAGGAGGGGGACAGACTGAGGGACAGTAACAAGGGAGGGACAGACTGAGGGACAGTAACAAGGGAGGGGGACAGACTGAGGGTCAGTAACAAGGAGGGGGACAGACTGAGGGACAGTAACAAGGGAGGGACAGACTGACGGACAGTAACAAGGGAGGGACAGACTGACGGACAGTAACAAGGAGGGGGACAGACCGAGGGTCAGTAACAAGGAGGGGGACAGACCGAGGGTCAGGAACAAGGAGGGGGACAGACCGAGGGTCAGTAACAAGGCGCACAGACTGAGGGTCAGTAACAAGGCGCACAGACTGAGGGTCAGTAACAAGGAGGGGGACAGACTGAGGGTCAGTAACAAGGAGGGGGACAGACTGAGGGTCAGTAACAAGGCGCACAGACTGAGGGTCAGGAACAAGGGGGGGACAGACTGAGGGTCAGTAACAAGGAGGGGACAGACTGAGGGTCAAAAACAAGGTGGGGACAGACTGAGGGTCAGTAACGAGGGAAAAGGACTGAGGATCAGGAACAAGGCGCTCAGACTGAGGGTCAGCAACAAGGGAGGGTCAGACGGAGGGTCAGTAACAAGGGAGGGTCAGACGGAGGGTCAATAACAAGGCGCACAGACTGAGGGTCAGGAAAAAGGGAGGGTCAGACGGAGGGTCAGTAACAAGGAGGGGACAGACTGAGGGTCAAAAACAAGGTGGGGACAGACTGAGGGTCAGTAACGAGGGAAAAGGACTGAGGATCAGTAACAAGGCGCTCAGACTGAGGGTCAGCAACAAGGGAGGGTCAGACGGAGGGTCAGTAACAAGGAGGGGGACAGACTGAGGGTCAGGAACAAGGGAGGGACAGACAGAGATCGTAACAAGGAGGGGGACAGACTGAGGGACAGTAACAAGGGAGAGACAGTCTGAGGGTCAGTAACAAGGGAGGGACAGACTGAGAGATCGTAACAAGGAGGGGGACAGACTGAGGGACAGTAACAAGGGAGGGTCAGACTGAGGGACAGTAACAAGGGAGGGTCAGACTGAGGGTCAGTAACAAGGGAGAGACAGTCTGAGGGTCAGTAACAAGGGAGGGACAGACTGAGAGATCGTAACAAGGAGGGGGACAGACTGAGGGACAGGAACAAGGAGGGGGACAGACTGAGGGTCAGTAACAAGGAGGGGGACAGACTGAGGGTCAGTAACAAGGAGGAGGACAGACTGAGGGACAGTAACAAGGAGGGGGACAGACCGAGGGTCAGTAACAAGGAGGGGGACAGACCGAGGGACAGTAACAAGGGAGGGACAGACTGAGGGTCAGTAACAAGGAGGGGGACAGACTGAGGGTCAGTAACAAGGAGGGGGACAGACTGAGGGTCAGTAACAAGGAGGGGGACAGACTGAGGGACAGTAACAAGGGAGGGACAGACTGATGGACAGTAACAAGGAGGGGGACAGACCGAGGGTCAGTAACAAGGAGGGGGACAGACTGAGGGACAGTAACAAGGGAGGGACAGACTGACGGACAGTAACAAGGGAGGGACAGACTGACGGACAGTAACAAGGAGGGGGACAGACCGAGGGTCAGTAACAAGGAGGGGGACAGACCGAGGGTCAGGAACAAGGAGGGGGACAGACCGAGGGTCAGTAACAAGGCGCACAGACTGAGGGTCAGTAACAAGGCGCACAGACTGAGGGTCAGGAACAAGGGGGGGACAGACTGAGGGTCAGTAACAAGGAGGGGACAGACTGAGGGTCAGTCACAAGGCGCTCAGACTGAGGGTCAGTCACAAGGCGCTCAGACTGAGGGTCAGTCACAAGGCGCTCAGACTGAGGGTCAGTCACAAGGCGCTCAGACTGAGGGTCAGTCACAAGGCGCTCAGACTGAGGGTCAGTCACAAGGCGCTCAGACTGAGGGTCAGTCACAAGGCGCTCAGACTGAGGGTCAGTCACAAGGCGCTCAGACTGAGGGTCAGTCACAAGGCGCTCAGACTGAGGGTCAGTCACAAGGCGCTCAGACTGAGGGTCAGTCACAAGGCGCTCAGACTGAGGGTCAGTCACAAGGCGCTCAGACTGAGGGTCAGTCACAAGGCGCTCAGACTGAGGGTCAGTCACAAGGCGCTCAGACTGAGGGTCAGTCACAAGGCGCTCAGACTGAGGGTCAGTCACAAGGCGCTCAGACTGAGGGTCAGTAACAAGGCGCTCAGACTGAGGGTCAGCAACAAAGCGCTCAGACTGAGGGTCAGTAACAAGGAGGTGGACAGACTGAGGGACAGTAACAAGGCGCACAGACTGAGGGACAGTAACAAGGCGCACAGACTGAGGGACAGTAACAAGGAGGGGGACAGACTGAGGGTCAGTAACAAGGCGCACAGACTGAGGGACAGGAACAAGGAGGGGGACAGACTGAGGGTCAGTAACAAGGCGCACAGACTGAGGGACAGTAACAAGGGAGGGACAGACTGAGGGTCAGTCACAAGGAGGGGGACAGACTGAGGGTCAGTAACAAGAGAGGGACAGACTGAGGGTCAGTAACAAGGAGGGGGACAGACTGAGGGTCAGTAACAAGGAGGGGGACAGACTGAGGGTCAGGAACAAGGAGGGGGACAGACTGAGGGTCAGTGACAAGGAGGGGGACAGACTGAGGGTCAGTAACAAGGGAGGGGCAGACTGAGGGTCAGTAACAAGGAGGGGGACAGACTGAGGGTCAGCAACAAGGAGGGGGACAGACTGAGGGTCAGTAACAAGGAGGGGGACAGACTGAGGGTCAGTAACAAGGAGGGGGACAGACTGAGGGTCAGTAACAAGGAGGGGGACAGACTGAGGGTCAGTAACAAGGCACTCAGACTGAGGGACAGTAACAAGGAGGGGGACAGACTGAGGGTCAGTAACAAGGCACTCAGACTGAGGGTCAGTAACAAGGAGGGGGACAGACTGAGGGACAGCAACAAGGAGGGGGACAGACTGATGGTCAGCAACAAGGCGCACAGACTGAGGGTCAGTAACAAGGCACTCAGACTGAGGGTCAGTAACAAGGAGGGGGACAGACTGAGGGTCAATAACAAGGCGCTCAGACTGAGGGTCAGTAACAAGGCGCTCAGACTGAGGGTCAGTAACAAGGCGCTCAGACTGAGGGTCAGTCACAAGGCGCTCAGACTGAGGGTCAGTCACAAGGCGCTCAGACTGAGGGTCAGTCACAAGGCGCTCAGACTGAGGGTCAGTCACAAGGCGTTCAGACTGAGGGTCAGTCACAAGGCGCTCAGACTGAGGGTCAGTCACAAGGCGCTCAGACTGAGGGTCAGTCACAAGGCGCTCAGACTGAGGGTCAGTCACAAGGCGCTCAGACTGAGGGTCAGTCACAAGGCGCTCAGACTGAGGGTCAGTAACAAGGAGGTGGACAGACTGAGGGACAGTAACAAGGCGCACAGACTGAGGGACAGTAACAAGGCGCACAGACTGAGGGACAGTAACAAGGAGGGGGACAGTCTGAGGGTCAGTAACAAGGCGCACAGACTGAGGGACAGGAACAAGGAGGGGGACAGACTGAGGGTCAGTAACAAGGCGCACAGACTGAGGGACAGTAACAAGGAGGTGGACAGACTGAGGGTCAGTTACAAGGGAGGGACAGACTGAGGGTCAGTCACAAGGAGGGGGACAGACTGAGGGTCAGTAACAAGAGAGGGACAGACTGAGGGTCAGTAACAAGGAGGGGGACAGACTGAGGGTCAGTAACAAGGAGGGGGACAGACTGAGGGTCAGGAACAAGGAGGGTGACAGACTGAGTGTCAGGAACAAGGGAGGGACAGACTGAGGGTCAGTAACAAGGAGGGGGACAGACTGAGGGTCAAGAACAAGGAGGGGGACAGACTGAGGGTCAAGAACAAGGAGGGGGACAGACTGAGGGTCAGTGACAAGGAGGGGGACAGACTGAGGGTCAGTAACAAGGGAGGGACAGACTGAGGGTCAGTAACAAGGAGGGGGACAGACTGAGGGTCAGTAACAAGGAGGGGGACAGACTGAGGGTCAGTAACAAGGAGGGGGACAGACTGAGGGTCAGTAACAAGGAGGGTGACAGACTGAGGGTCAGTAACAAGGCACTCAGACTGAGGGACAGTAACAAGGAGGGGGACAGACTGAGGGTCAGTAACAAGGCACTCAGACTGAGGGACAGTAACAAGGAGGGTGACAGATTGAGGGTCAGTAACAAGGAGGGGGACAGATTGAGGGTCAGTCACAAGGGAGGGACAGACTGAGGGTCAGTAACAAGGAGGGGGACAGACTGAGGGTCAGTAACAAGAGAGGGACAGACTGAGGGTCAGTAACAAGGAGGGGGACAGACTGAGGGTCAGTGACAAGGAGGGGGACAGACTGAGGGTCAGTAACAAGGAGGGGGACAGACTGAGGGTCAGTAACAAGGAGGGGGACAGACTGAGGGTCAGTAACAAGGAGGGGGACAGACTGAGGGTCAGTCACAAGGGAGGGACAGACTGAGGGTCAGTCACAAGGGAGGGGGACAGACTGTGGGACAGCAACAAGGGAGGGACAGACTGAGGGTCAGTCACAAGGGAGGGACAGACTGAGGGTCAGGAACATGGAGGGGGACAGACTGAGGGTCAGTAACAAGGAGGGGGACAGACTGAGGGTCAGTAACAAGGAGGGGGACAGACTGAGGGTCAGTAACAAGGAGGGGGACAGACTGAGGGTCAGTAACAAGGAGAGGGACAGACTGAGGGTCAGTAACAAGGATGGGGACAGACTGAGGGACAGTAACAAGGAGGGGGACAGATTGAGGGACAGTAACAAGGAGGGGGACAGACCGAGGCTCAGTAACAAGGCGCACAGAGTGAGGGTCAGTAATAAGGAGGGGGACAGACTGAGGGTCAGTAACAAGGAGGGGGCCAGACTGAGGGTCAGTAACGAGGGACAGACTGAGGGTCAGTAACAAGGAGGGGGACAGACTGAGGGTCAGTAACAAGGGAGGGACAGACTGAGGGTCAGTAACAAGGAGGGGGACAGACTGAGGGTCAGGAACAAGGAGGGGGACAGACTGAGGGTCAGTGACAAGGAGGGGGACAGACTGAGGGTCAGTAACAAGGGAGGGACAGACTGAGGGGCAGTAACAAGGAGGGGGACAGACTGAGGGTCAGTAACAAGGAGGGGGACAGACTGAGGGTCAGTAACAAGGAGGGGGACAGACTGAGGGTCAGTAACAAGGAGGGGGACAGACTGAGGGTCAGTAACAAGGAGGGGGACAGACTGAGGGTCAGTAACAAGGCACTCAGACTGAGGGACAGTAACAAGGAGGGGGACAGACTGAGGGTCAGTAACAAGGCACTCAGACTGAGGGTCAGTAACAAGGAGGGGGACAGACTGAGGGACAGCAACAAGGAGGGGGACAGACTGAGGGTCAGCAACAAGGCGCACAGACTGAGGGTCAGCAACAAGGCACTCAGACTGAGGGTCAGTAACAAGGAGGGGGACAGACTGAGGGTCAGTAACAAGGCGCTCAGACTGAGGGACAGTAACAAGGCGCACAGACTGAGGGACAGTAACAAGGAGGGGGACAGACTGAGGGTCAGTAACAAGGCGCACAGACTGAGGGACAGGAACAAGGAGGGGGACAGACTGAGGGTCAGTAACAAGGCGCACAGACTGAGGGTCAGTCACAAGGCGCTCAGACTGAGGGTCAGTCACAAGGCGCTCAGACTGAGGGTCAGTCACAAGGCGCTCAGACTGAGGGTCAGTAACAAGGCGCTCAGACTGAGGGTCAGCAACAAAGCGCTCAGACTGAGGGACAGTAACAAGGAGGTGGACAGACTGAGGGACAGTAACAAGGCGCACAGACTGAGGGACAGTAACAAGGCGCACAGACTGAGGGACAGTAACAAGGAGGGGGACAGACTGAGGGTCAGTAACAAGGCGCACAGACTGAGGGACAGGAACAAGGAGGGGGACAGACTGAGGGTCAGTAACAAGGCGCACAGACTGAGGGACAGTAACAAGGGAGGGACAGACTGAGGGTCAGTCACAAGGAGGGGGACAGACTGAGGGTCAGTAACAAGAGAGGGACAGACTGAGGGTCAGTAACAAGGAGGGGGACAGACTGAGGGTCAGTAACAAGGAGGGGGACAGACTGAGGGTCAGTAACAAGGAGGGGGACAGACTGAGGGTCAGGAACAAGGAGGGGGACAGACTGAGGGTCAGGAACAAGGAGGGGGACAGACTGAGGGTCAGTGACAAGGAGGGGGACAGACTGAGGGTCAGTAACAAGGGAGGGGCAGACTGAGGGTCAGTAACAAGGAGGGGGACAGACTGAGGGTCAGCAACAAGGAGGGGGACAGACTGAGGGTCAGTAACAAGGAGGGGGACAGACTGAGGGTCAGTAACAAGGAGGGGGACAGACTGAGGGTCAGTAACAAGGAGGGGGACAGACTGAGGGTCAGTAACAAGGCACTCAGACTGAGGGACAGTAACAAGGAGGGGGACAGACTGAGGGTCAGTAACAAGGCACTCAGACTGAGGGTCAGTAACAAGGAGGGGGACAGACTGAGGGACAGCAACAAGGAGGGGGACAGACTGATGGTCAGCAACAAGGCGCACAGACTGAGGGTCAGTAACAAGGCACTCAGACTGAGGGTCAGTAACAAGGAGGGGGACAGACTGAGGGTCAGTAACAAGGCGCTCAGACTGAGGGTCAGTAACAAGGCGCTCAGACTGAGGGTCAGTCACAAGGCGCTCAGACTGAGGGTCAGTCACAAGGCGCTCAGACTGAGGGTCAGTCACAAGGCGCTCAGACTGAGGGTCAGTCACAAGGCGCTCAGACTGAGGGTCAGTCACAAGGCGCTCAGACTGAGGGTCAGTCACAAGGCGCTCAGACTGAGGGTCAGTCACAAGGCGCTCAGACTGAGGGTCAGTCACAAGGCGCTCAGACTGAGGGTCAGTCACAAGGCGCTCAGACTGAGGGTCAGTCACAAGGCGCTCAGACTGAGGGTCAGTCACAAGGCGCTCAGACTGAGGGTCAGTCACAAGGCGCTCAGACTGAGGGTCAGTCACAAGGCGCTCAGACTGAGGGTCAGTCACAAGGAGGTGGACAGACTGAGGGACAGTAACAAGGCGCACAGACTGAGGGACAGTAACAAGGCGCACAGACTGAGGGACAGTAACAAGGCGCACAGACTGAGGGACAGTAACAAGGAGGGGGACAGTCTGAGGGTCAGTAACAAGGCGCACAGACTGAGGGACAGGAACAAGGAGGGGGACAGACTGAGGGTCAGTAACAAGGCGCACAGACTGAGGGACAGTAACAAGGAGGTGGACAGACTGAGGGTCAGTTACAAGGGAGGGACAGACTGAGGGTCAGTCACAAGGAGGGGGACAGACTGAGGGTCAGTAACAAGAGAGGGACAGACTGAGGGTCAGTAACAAGGAGGGGGACAGACTGAGGGTCAGTAACAAGGAGGGGGACAGACTGAGGGTCAGGAACAAGGAGGGTGACAGACTGAGTGTCAGTAACAAGGGAGGGACAGACTGAGGGTCAGTAACAAGGAGGGGGACAGACTGAGGGTCAGGAACAAGGAGGGGGACAGACTGAGGGTCAGTGACAAGGAGGGGGACAGACTGAGGGTCAGTAACAAGGGAGGGACAGACTGAGGGTCAGTAACAAGGAGGGGGACAGACTGAGGGTCAGTAACAAGGAGGGGGACAGACTGAGGGTCAGTAACAAGGAGGGGGACAGACTGAGGGTCAGTAACAAGGAGGGGGACAGACTGAGGGTCAGTAACAAGGCACTCAGACTGAGGGACAGTAACAAGGAGGGGGACAGACTGAGGGTCAGTAACAAGGCACTCAGACTGAGGGACAGTAACAAGGAGGGTGACAGATTGAGGGTCAGTAACAAGGAGGGGGACAGATTGAGGGTCAGTCACAAGGGAGGGACAGACTGAGGGTCAGTAACAAGGAGGGGGACAGACTGAGGGTCAGTAACAAGAGAGGGACAGACTGAGGGTCAGTAACAAGGAGGGGGACAGACTGAGGGTCAGTGACAAGGAGGGGGACAGACTGAGGGTCAGTAACAAGGAGGGGGACAGACTGAGGGTCAGTAACAAGGAGGGGGACAGACTGAGGGTCAGTAACAAGGAGGGGGACAGACTGAGGGTCAGTCACAAGGGAGGGACAGACTGAGGGTCAGTCACAAGGGAGGGGGACAGACTGTGGGACAGCAACAAGGGAGGGACAGACTGAGGGTCAGTCACAAGGGAGGGACAGACTGAGGGTCAGGAACATGGAGGGGGACAGACTGAGGGTCAGTAACAAGGAGGGGGACAGACTGAGGGTCAGTAACAAGGAGGGGGACAGACTGAGGGTCAGTAACAAGGAGGGGGACAGACTGAGGGTCAGTAACAAGGAGAGGGACAGACTGAGGGTCAGTAACAAGGATGGGGACAGACTGAGGGACAGTAACAAGGAGGGGGACAGATTGAGGGACAGTAACAAGGAGGGGGACAGACCGAGGCTCAGTAACAAGGCGCACAGAGTGAGGGTCAGTAATAAGGAGGGGGACAGACTGAGGGTCAGTAACAAGGAGGGGGCCAGACTGAGGGTCAGTAACGAGGGACAGACTGAGGGTCAGTAACAAGGAGGGGGACAGACTGAGGGTCAGTAACAAGGGAGGGACAGACTGAGGGTCAGTAACAAGGAGGGGGACAGACTGAGGGTCAGGAACAAGGAGGGGGACAGACTGAGGGTCAGTGACAAGGAGGGGGACAGACTGAGGGTCAGTAACAAGGGAGGGACAGACTGAGGGTCAGTAACAAGGAGGGGGACAGACTGAGGGTCAGTAACAAGGAGGGGGACAGACTGAGGGTCAGTAACAAGGAGGGGGACAGACTGAGGGTCAGTAACAAGGAGGGGGACAGACTGAGGGTCAGTAACAAGGAGGGGGACAGACTGAGGGTCAGTAACAAGGCACTCAGACTGAGGGACAGTAACAAGGAGGGGGACAGACTGAGGGTCAGTAACAAGGCACTCAGACTGAGGGTCAGTAACAAGGAGGGGGACAGACTGAGGGTCAGCAACAAGGAGGGGGACAGACTGAGGGTCAGTAACAAGGAGGGGGACAGACTGAGGGTCAGTAACAAGGAGGGGGACAGACTGAGGGTCAGTAACAAGGAGGGGGACAGACTGAGGGTCAGTAACAAGGCACTCAGACTGAGGGACAGTAACAAGGAGGGGGACAGACTGAGGGTCAGTAACAAGGCACTCAGACTGAGGGTCAGTAACAAGGAGGGGGACAGACTGAGGGACAGCAACAAGGAGGGGGACAGACTGATGGTCAGCAACAAGGCGCACAGACTGAGGGTCAGTAACAAGGCACTCAGACTGAGGGTCAGTAACAAGGAGGGGGACAGACTGAGGGTCAGTAACAAGGCGCTCAGACTGAGGGTCAGTAACAAGGCGCTCAGACTGAGGGTCAGTCACAAGGCGCTCAGACTGAGGGTCAGTCACAAGGCGCTCAGACTGAGGGTCAGTCACAAGGCGCTCAGACTGAGGGTCAGTCACAAGGCGCTCAGACTGAGGGTCAGTCACAAGGCGCTCAGACTGAGGGTCAGTCACAAGGCGCTCAGACTGAGGGTCAGTCACAAGGCGCTCAGACTGAGGGTCAGTCACAAGGCGCTCAGACTGAGGGTCAGTCACAAGGCGCTCAGACTGAGGGTCAGTCACAAGGCGCTCAGACTGAGGGTCAGTCACAAGGCGCTCAGACTGAGGGTCAGTCACAAGGCGCTCAGACTGAGGGTCAGTCACAAGGCGCTCAGACTGAGGGTCAGTCACAAGGCGCTCAGACTGAGGGTCAGTAACAAGGAGGTGGACAGACTGAGGGACAGTAACAAGGCGCACAGACTGAGGGACAGTAACAAGGCGCACAGACTGAGGGACAGTAACAAGGAGGGGGACAGTCTGAGGGTCAGTAACAAGGCGCACAGACTGAGGGACAGGAACAAGGAGGGGGACAGACTGAGGGTCAGTAACAAGGCGCACAGACTGAGGGACAGTAACAAGGAGGTGGACAGACCGAGGGTCAGTTACAAGGGAGGGACAGACTGAGGGTCAGTCACAAGGAGGGGGACAGACTGAGGGTCAGTAACAAGAGAGGGACAGACTGAGGGTCAGTAACAAGGAGGGGGACAGACTGAGGGTCAGTAACAAGGAGGGGGACAGACTGAGGGTCAGGAACAAGGAGGGTGACAGACTGAGTGTCAGTAACAAGGGAGGGACAGACTGAGGGTCAGTAACAAGGAGGGGGACAGACTGAGGGTCAGGAACAAGGAGGGGGACAGACTGAGGGTCAGTGACAAGGAGGGGGACAGACTGAGGGTCAGTAACAAGGGAGGGACAGACTGAGGGTCAGTAACAAGGAGGGGGACAGACTGAGGGTCAGTAACAAGGAGGGGGACAGACTGAGGGTCAGTAACAAGGAGGGGGACAGACTGAGGGTCAGTAACAAGGAGGGGGACAGACTGAGGGTCAGTAACAAGGCACTCAGACTGAGGGACAGTAACAAGGAGGGGGACAGACTGAGGGTCAGTAACAAGGCACTCAGACTGAGGGACAGTAACAAGGAGGGTGACAGATTGAGGGTCAGTAACAAGGAGGGGGACAGATTGAGGGTCAGTCACAAGGGAGGGACAGACTGAGGGTCAGTAACAAGGAGGGGGACAGACTGAGGGTCAGTAACAAGAGAGGGACAGACTGAGGGTCAGTAACAAGGAGGGGGACAGACTGAGGGTCAGTGACAAGGAGGGGGACAGACTGAGGGTCAGTAACAAGGAGGGGGACAGACTGAGGGTCAGTAACAAGGAGGGGGACAGACTGAGGGTCAGTAACAAGGAGGGGGACAGACTGAGGGTCAGTCACAAGGGAGGGACAGACTGAGGGTCAGTCACAAGGGAGGGGGACAGACTGTGGGACAGCAACAAGGGAGGGACAGACTGAGGGTCAGTCACAAGGGAGGGACAGACTGAGGGTCAGGAACATGGAGGGGGACAGACTGAGGGTCAGTAACAAGGAGGGGGACAGACTGAGGGTCAGTAACAAGGAGGGGGACAGACTGAGGGTCAGTAACAAGGAGGGGGACAGACTGAGGGTCAGTAACAAGGAGAGGGACAGACTGAGGGTCAGTAACAAGGATGGGGACAGACTGAGGGACAGTAACAAGGAGGGGGACAGATTGAGGGACAGTAACAAGGAGGGGGACAGACCGAGGCTCAGTAACAAGGCGCACAGAGTGAGGGTCAGTAATAAGGAGGGGGACAGACTGAGGGTCAGTAACAAGGAGGGGGCCAGACTGAGGGTCAGTAACGAGGGACAGACTGAGGGTCAGTAACAAGGAGGGGGACAGACTGAGGGTCAGTAACAAGGGAGGGACAGACTGAGGGTCAGTAACAAGGAGGGGGACAGACTGAGGGTCAGGAACAAGGAGGGGGACAGACTGAGGGTCAGTGACAAGGAGGGGGACAGACTGAGGGTCAGTAACAAGGGAGGGACAGACTGAGGGTCAGTAACAAGGAGGGGGACAGACTGAGGGTCAGTAACAAGGAGGGGGACAGACTGAGGGTCAGTAACAAGGAGGGGGACAGACTGAGGGTCAGTAACAAGGAGGGGGACAGACTGAGGGTCAGTAACAAGGCACTCAGACTGAGGGACAGTAACAAGGAGGGGGACAGACTGAGGGTCAGTAACAAGGCACTCAGACTGAGGGTCAGTAACAAGGAGGGGGACAGACTGAGGGACAGCAACAAGGAGGGGGACAGACTGAGGGTCAGCAACAAGGCGCACAGACTGAGGGTCAGTAACAAGGCACTCAGACTGAGGGTCAGTAACAAGGAGGGGGACAGACTGAGGGTCAGTAACAAGGCGCTCAGACTGAGGGTCAGTAACAAGGCGCTCAGACTGAGGGTCAGTCACAAGGCGCTCAGACTGAGGGTCAGTCACAAGGCGCTCAGACTGAGGGTCAGTCACAAGGCGCTCAGACTGAGGGTCAGTCACAAGGCGCTCAGACTGAGGGTCAGTCACAAGGCGCTCAGACTGAGGGTCAGTCACAAGGCGCTCAGACTGAGGGTCAGTCACAAGGCGCTCAGACTGAGGGTCAGTCACAAGGCGCTCAGACTGAGGGTCAGTCACAAGGCGCTCAGACTGAGGGTCAGTCACAAGGCGCTCAGACTGAGGGTCAGTAACAAGGAGGTGGACAGACTGAGGGACAGTAACAAGGCGCACAGACTGAGGGACAGTAACAAGGCGCACAGACTGAGGGACAGTAACAAGGCGCACAGACTGAGGGACAGTAACAAGGAGGGGGACAGTCTGAGGGTCAGTAACAAGGCGCACAGACTGAGGGACAGGAACAAGGAGGGGGACAGACTGAGGGTCAGTAACAAGGCGCACAGACTGAGGGACAGTAACAAGGAGGTGGACAGACTGAGGGTCAGTTACAAGGGAGGGACAGACTGAGGGTCAGTCACAAGGAGGGGGACAGACTGAGGGTCAGTAACAAGAGAGGGACAGACTGAGGGTCAGTAACAAGGAGGGGGACAGACTGAGGGTCAGTAACAAGGAGGGGGACAGACTGAGGGTCAGGAACAAGGAGGGTGACAGACTGAGTGTCAGTAACAAGGGAGGGACAGACTGAGGGTCAGTAACAAGGAGGGGGACAGACTGAGGGTCAGGAACAAGGAGGGGGACAGACTGAGGGTCAGTGACAAGGAGGGGGACAGACTGAGGGTCAGTAACAAGGGAGGGACAGACTGAGGGTCAGTAACAAGGAGGGGGACAGACTGAGGGTCAGTAACAAGGAGGGGGACAGACTGAGGGTCAGTAACAAGGAGGGGGACAGACTGAGGGTCAGTAACAAGGAGGGGGACAGACTGAGGGTCAGTAACAAGGCACTCAGACTGAGGGACAGTAACAAGGAGGGGGACAGACTGAGGGTCAGTAACAAGGCACTCAGACTGAGGGACAGTAACAAGGAGGGTGACAGATTGAGGGTCAGTAACAAGGAGGGGGACAGATTGAGGGTCAGTCACAAGGGAGGGACAGACTGAGGGTCAGTAACAAGGAGGGGGACAGACTGAGGGTCAGTAACAAGAGAGGGACAGACTGAGGGTCAGTAACAAGGAGGGGGACAGACTGAGGGTCAGTGACAAGGAGGGGGACAGACTGAGGGTCAGTAACAAGGAGGGGGACAGACTGAGGGTCAGTAACAAGGAGGGGGACAGACTGAGGGTCAGTAACAAGGAGGGGGACAGACTGAGGGTCAGTCACAAGGGAGGGACAGACTGAGGGTCAGTCACAAGGGAGGGGGACAGACTGTGGGACAGCAACAAGGGAGGGACAGACTGAGGGTCAGTCACAAGGGAGGGACAGACTGAGGGTCAGGAACATGGAGGGGGACAGACTGAGGGTCAGTAACAAGGAGGGGGACAGACTGAGGGTCAGTAACAAGGAGGGGGACAGACTGAGGGTCAGTAACAAGGAGGGGGACAGACTGAGGGTCAGTAACAAGGAGAGGGACAGACTGAGGGTCAGTAACAAGGATGGGGACAGACTGAGGGACAGTAACAAGGAGGGGGACAGATTGAGGGACAGTAACAAGGAGGGGGACAGACCGAGGCTCAGTAACAAGGCGCACAGAGTGAGGGTCAGTAATAAGGAGGGGGACAGACTGAGGGTCAGTAACAAGGAGGGGGCCAGACTGAGGGTCAGTAACGAGGGACAGACTGAGGGTCAGTAACAAGGAGGGGGACAGACTGAGGGTCAGTAACAAGGGAGGGACAGACTGAGGGTCAGTAACAAGGAGGGGGACAGACTGAGGGTCAGGAACAAGGAGGGGGACAGACTGAGGGTCAGTGACAAGGAGGGGGACAGACTGAGGGTCAGTAACAAGGGAGGGACAGACTGAGGGTCAGCAACAAGGCGCTCAGACTGAGGGTCAGTAACAAGGCACTCAGACTGAGGGTCAGTAACAAGGAGGGGGACAGACTGAGGGTCAGTAACAAGGCGCTCAGACTGAGGGTCAGTAACAAGGCGCTCAGACTGAGGGTCAGTCACAAGGCGCTCAGACTGAGGGTCAGTCACAAGGCGCTCAGACTGAGGGTCAGTCACAAGGCGCTCAGACTGAGGGTCAGTCACAAGGCGCTCAGACTGAGGGTCAGTCACAAGGCGCTCAGACTGAGGGTCAGTCACAAGGCGCTCAGACTGAGGGTCAGTCACAAGGCGCTCAGACTGAGGGTCAGTCACAAGGCGCTCAGACTGAGGGTCAGTCACAAGGCGCTCAGACTGAGGGTCAGTCACAAGGCGCTCAGACTGAGGGTCAGTCACAAGGCGCTCAGACTGAGGGTCAGTCACAAGGCGCTCAGACTGAGGGTCAGTCACAAGGCGCTCAGACTGAGGGTCAGTCACAAGGCGCTCAGACTGAGGGTCAGTCACAAGGCGCTCAGACTGAGGGTCAGTCACAAGGCGCTCAGACTGAGGGTCAGTCACAAGGCGCTCAGACTGAGGGTCAGTCACAAGGCGCTCAGACTGAGGGTCAGTCACAAGGCGCTCAGACTGAGGGTCAGTCACAAGGCGCTCAGACTGAGGGTCAGTCACAAGGCGCTCAGACTGAGGGTCAGTCACAAGGCGCTCAGACTGAGGGTCAGTCACAAGGCGCTCAGACTGAGGGTCAGTCACAAGGCGCTCAGACTGAGGGTCAGTCACAAGGCGCTCAGACTGAGGGTCAGTCACAAGGCGCTCAGACTGAGGGTCAGTCACAAGGCGCTCAGACTGAGGGTCAGTCACAAGGCGCTCAGACTGAGGGTCAGTCACAAGGCGCTCAGACTGAGGGTCAGTCACAAGGCGCTCAGACTCAGGGTCAGTAACAAGGCGCTCAGACTCAGGGTCAGTAACAAGGCGCTCAGACTGAGGGTCAGCAACAAAGCGCTCAGACTGAGGGTCAGTAACAAGGAGGTGGACAGACTGAGGGACAGTAACAAGGCGCACAGACTGAGGGACAGTAACAAGGCGCACAGACTGAGGGACAGTTGCAAGGAGGGGGACAGACTGAGGGTCAGTAACAAGGCGCACAGACTGAGGGACAGGAACAAGGAGGGGGACAGACTGAGGGTCAGTAACAAGGCGCACAGACTGAGGGACAGTAACAAGGAGGTGGACAGACTGAGGGTCAGTTACAAGGGAGGGACAGACTGAGGGTCAGTCACAAGGAGGGGGACAGACTGAGGGTCAGTAACAAGAGAGGGACAGACTGAGGGTCAGTAACAAGGAGGGGGACAGACTGAGGGTCAGTAACAAGGAGGGGGACAGACTGAGGGTCAGTAACAAGGAGGGGGACAGACTGAGGGTCAGGAACAAGGAGGGTGACAGACTGAGGGTCAGGAACAAGGAGGGTGACAGACTGAGGGTCAGTAACAAGGGAGGGACAGACTGAGGGTCAGTAACAAGGGAGGGACAGACTGAGGGTCAGTAACAAGGAGGGGGACAGACTGAGGGTCAGGAACAAGGAGGGGGACAGACTGAGGGTCAGTGACAAGGAGGGGGACAGACTGAGGGTCAGTAACAAGGGAGGGACAGACTGAGGGTCAGGAACAAGGAGGGGGACAGACTGAGGGTCAGTAACAAGGAGGGGGACAGACTGAGGGTCAGTAACAAGGAGGGGGACAGACTGAGGGTCAGTAACAAGGAGGGGGACAGACTGAGGGTCAGGAACAAGGAGGGGGACAGACTGAGGGTCAGTAACAAGGCACTCAGACTGAGGGACAGTAACAAGGAGGGTGACAGATTGAGGGTCAGTAACAAGGAGGGGGACAGATTGAGGGTCAGTAACAAGGGAGGGACAGACTGAGGGTCAGTCACAAGGAGGGGGACAGACTGAGGGTCAGTAACAAGAGAGGGACAGACTGAGGGTCAGTAACAAGAGAGGGACAGACTGAGGGTCAGCAACAAGGAGGGGGACAGACTGAGGGTCAGTGACAAGGAGGGGGACAGACTGAGCGTCAGTGACAAGGAGGGGGACAGACTGAGGGTCAGTAACAAGGAGGGGGACAGACTGAGGGTCAGTAACAAGGAGGGGGACAGACTGAGGGTCAGTAACAAGGAGGGGGACAGACTGAGGGTCAGTCACAAGGGAGGGACAGACTGAGGGTCAGTCACAAGGGAGGGGGACAGACTGTGGGACAGCAACAAGGGAGGGACAGACTGAGGGTCAGTCACAAGGGAGGGACAGACTGAGGGTCAGGAACATGGAGGGGGACAGACTGAGGGTCAGTAACAAGGAGGGGGACAGACTGAGGGTCAGTAACAAGGAGAGGGACAGACTGAGGGTCAGTAACAAGGCGCACAGACTGAGGGTCATTAACAAGGAGGGGGACAGACTCAGGGTCACTAACAAGGAGGGGGACAGACCGAGGGTCAGTAACAAGGAGGGGGACAGACCGAGGCTCAGTAACAAGGCGCACAGAGTGAGGGTCAGTAATAAGGAGGGGGACAGACTGAGGGTCAGTAACAAGGAGGGGGACAGACTGAGGGTCAGTAACAAGGCGCACAGACTGAGGGTCAGTAACAAGGCGGGGTCAGACTGAGGGTCAGTAACAAGGCGCACAGACTGAGGGTCAGCAACAAGGCGGGGGACAGACTGAGGGACAGTAACAAGGAGGGGGACAGACTGAGGGTCAGTAACAAGGAGGGGGACAGACTGAGGGTCAGTAACATGGAGGGGGACAGTCTGAGGGTCAGTAACAAGGAGGGGGACAGACTGAGGGTCAGCAACAAGGAGAGGGACAGACTGAGGGTCAGTAACAAGGAGGGGGACACACTCAGGGTCAGTAACAAGGAGGGGGACAGACTGAGGGTCAGTAACAAGGCGCACAGACTGAGGGTCATTAACAAGGAGGGGGACAGACTGAGGGTCATTAACAAGGAGGGGGACAGACTGAGGGTCAGTAACAAGGAGGGGGACAGACCGAGGGTCAGTAACAAGGAGGGGGGGCAGACTGAGGGTCAGTAACAAGAAGGGGGACAGACCGAGGCTCAGTAACAAGGCGCACAGAGTGAGGGTCAGTAACAAGGAGGGGGACAGACTGAGGGTCAGTAACAAGGAGGGGGACAGACTGAGGGTCAGTAACAAGGAGGGGGACCGACTGAGGGTCAGTAACAAGGAGGGGGCAGACTGAGGGTCAGTAACAAGGAGGGGGACAGACTGAGGGTCAGTAACAAGGAGGGGGACAGACTGAGGGTCAGTAACAAGGAGGGGGACAGACTGAGTGTCAGTAACAAGGAGGGGGACAGACTGAGGGTCAGTAACAAGGCGCACAGAGTGAGGGTCAGTAACAAGGAGGGGGACAGACTGAGGGTCAGTAACAAGGAGGGGGACAGACTGAGGGTCAGTAACAAGGCGCACAGACTGAGGGTCAGTAACAAGGCGAGGGACAGACTGAGGGTCAGTAACAAGGCGAGGGACAGACTGAGGGACAGTAACAAGGCACACAGACTGAGGGTCAGTAACAAGGAGGGGGACAGACTGAGGGTCATTAACAAGGAGAGGGACAGACTGAGGGTCAGTAACAAGGAGGGGGACAGACTGAGGGTCAGTAACAAGGAGGGGGACAGACTGAGGGTCAGTAACAAGGGGGGGGGACAGACTGAGGGTCAGTAACAAGGGGGGGGACAGACTGAGGGTCAGTAACAAGGAGGGGGACAGACTGAGGTCAGGAACAAGGCGCACAGACTGAGGGTCAGTAACAAGGAGGGGGACAGACTGAGGGTCAGTCACAAGGGGGGGGACAGACTGAGGGTCAGTCACAAGGGGGGGGACAGACTGAGGGTCAGTAACAAGTGGGGACAGACTGAGGGTCAGTAACAAGGAGGGGGACAGACTGAGGGTCAGTAACAAGGCGCAAAGACCGAGGGTCAGTAACAAGGCGGACAGACCGAGGGTCAGTAACAAGGAGGGGGACAGACTGAGGGTCAGTAACAAGGGAGGGACAGACTGAGGGTCAGTAACAAGGCGCACAGACTGAGGGTCAGTAACAAGGCGCACAGACCGAGGGTCAGTAACAAGGCGCACAGACCGAGGGTCAGTAACAAGGAGGGGGACAGACTGAGGGTCAGTAACAAGGAGGGGGACAGACCGAGGGTCAGTAACAAGGGAGGGACAGACTGAGGGTCAGTCACAAGGCGATCAGACTGAGGGTCAGTAACAAGGGAGGGACAGACTGAGGGTCAGTAACAAGGGAGGGACAGACTGAGGGTCAGTAACGAGGCGATCAGACTGAGGGTCAGTAACAAGGGAGGGACAGACTGAGGGTCAGTAACAAGGCGATCAGACTGAGGGTCAGTAACAAGGGAGGGACAGACTGAGGGTCAGTAATAAGGGGGGGACAGACTGAGGGTCAGTCACGAGGAGGGGGACAGACTGGGGGACAGACTGAGGGTCAGTAACAAATCGGGGACAGATTGAGGGTCAGTAACAAGGCGCTCAGACTGAGGGTCAGTAGCAAGGCGCTCAGACTGAGGGTCAGTAACAAGGCGCTCAGACTGAGGGTCAGTAACAAGGCGCTCAGACTGAGGGTCAGCAACAAGGCGCTCAGACTGGGGGTCAGCAACAAGGCGCTCAGACTGGGGGTCAGCAACAAGGCGCTCAGACTGGGGGTCAGCAACAAGGCGCTCAGACTGGGGGTCACCAACAAGGCGCTCAGACTGGGGGTCAGCAACAAGGCGCTCAGACTGGGGGTCAGCAACAAGGCGCTCAGACTGGGGGTCAGCAACAAGGCGCTCAGACTGGGGGTCAGCAACAAGGCGCTCAGACTGGGGGTCAGCAACAAGGCGCTCAGACTGGGGGTCAGCAACAAGGCGCTCAGACTGGGGGTCAGCAACAAGGCGCTCAGACTGGGGGTCAGCAACAAGGCGCTCAGACTGGGGGTCAGCAACAAGGCGCTCAGACTGGGGGTCAGCAACAAGGAGAGGGACAGACTGAGGGTCAGTAACAAGGAGGACGACAGACTGAGGGTCAGTAACAAGGGAGAGACAGACTGAGGGTCAGTAACAAGGGAGGGTCAGACTGAGGGTCAGTAACAAGGAGGCGGACAGACTGAGGGTCAGTAACAAGGGAGAGACAGACTGAGGGTCAGCAACAAGGAGGGGGACAGACTGAGGGACAGTAACAAGGGAGGGACAGACTGAGGGTCACTAACAAGGTGGGGGACAGACTGAGGGTCAATAACAAAGAGGGGGACAGACTGAGGGTCAGTAACAAGGAGGGGGACAGACTGAGGGTCAGTAACAAGCGGGGACAGACTGAGGGTCAGTAACAAAGGGGGACAGACTGAGGGTCAGTAACAAGGTGCACAGACTGAGGGTCAGCAACAAGGAGGGGGACAGACTGAGGGTCAGTAACAAGGGAGGGACAGACTGAGGGTCAGTAACAAGGGAGAGACAGACTGAGGGTCAGTAACAAGGGAGAGACAGACTGAGGGTCAGTAACAAGGGAGGGACAGACTGAGGGTCAGTCACAAGGGAGGGACAGACTGAGGGTCAGGAACAAGGAGGGGGACAGACTGAGGGTCAGGAACAAGGAGGGGGACAGACTGAGGGACAGCAACAAGGAGGGGGACAGACTGAGGGTCAGTAACAAGGAGGGGGACAGACTGAGTGTCAGTAACAAGGAGGGGGACAGACCGAGGGTCAGTAACAAGGGAGGGACAGACCGAGGGTCAGTAACAAGGCGATCAGACTGAGGGTCAGTAACAAGGGAGGGACAGACTGAGGGTCAGTAACAAGGGAGGGACAGACTGAGGGTCAGTAACGAGGCGATCAGACTGAGGGTCAGTAACAAGGGAGGGACAGACTGAGGGTCAGCAACAAGGCGATCAGACTGAGGGTCAGTTACAAGGGAGGGACAGACTGAGGGTCAGTAACAAGGGAGGGACAGACTGAGGGTCAGTAACGAGGAGGGGGACAGACTGAGGGTCAGTAACGAGGAGGGGGACAGACTGAGGGTCAGTCACGAGGAGGGGGACAGACTGGGGGACAGACTGAGGGTCAGTTACAAATCGGGGACAGACCGAGGGTCAGTAACAAGGCGCTCAGACTGAGGGTCAGTAACAAGGCGCTCAGACTGAGGGTCAGTATCAAGGCGCTCAGACTGAGGGTCAGTATCAAGGCGCTCAGACTGAGGGTCAGTAACAAGGCGCTCAGACTGAGGGTCAGTAACAAGGCGCTCAGACTGAGGGTCAGTAACAAGGCGCTCAGACTGAGGGTCAGTAACAAGGTGCTCAGACTGAGGGTCAGTAACAAGGCGCTCAGACTGAGGGTCAGTAACAAGGCGCTCAGACTGGGGGTCAGTAACAAGGCGCTCAGACTGGGGGTCAGTAACAAGGCGCTCAGACTGGGGGTCAGTAACAAGGGAGGGTCAGACTGAGGGTCAGTAACAAGGGAGGGACAGACTGAGGGTCAGTAACAAGGAGGGGGACAGACCGAGGGTCAGTAACAAGGGAGGGACAGACCGAGGGTCAGTAACAAGGCGATCAGACTGAGGGTCAGTAACAAGGGAGGGACAGACTGAGGGTCAGTAACAAGGGAGGGACAGACTGAGGGTCAGTAACGAGGCGATCAGACTGAGGGTCAGTAACAAGGGAGGGACAGACTGAGGGTCAGCAACAAGGCGATCAGACTGAGGGTCAGTTACAAGGGAGGGACAGACTGAGGGTCAGTAACAAGGGAGGGACAGACTGAGGGTCAGTAACGAGGAGGGGGACAGACTGAGGGTCAGTAACGAGGAGGGGGACAGACTGAGGGTCAGTCACGAGGAAGGGGACAGACTGGGGGACAGACTGAGGGTCAGTTACAAATCGGGGACAGACCGAGGGTCAGTAACAAGGCGCTCAGACTGAGGGTCAGTAACAAGGCGCTCAGACTGAGGGTCAGTATCAAGGCGCTCAGACTGAGGGTCAGTATCAAGGCGCTCAGACTGAGGGTCAGTAACAAGGCGCTCAGACTGAGGGTCAGTAACAAGGCGCTCAGACTGAGGGTCAGTAACAAGGCGCTCAGACTGAGGGTCAGTAACAAGGCGCTCAGACTGAGGGTCAGTAACAAGGCGCTCAGACTGAGGGTCAGTAACAAGGCGCTCAGACTGGGGGTCAGTAACAAGGCGCTCAGACTGGGGGTCAGTAACAAGGCGCTCAGACTGGGGGTCAGTAACAAGGGAGGGTCAGACTGAGGGTCAGTAACAAGGGAGAGACAGACTGAGGGACAGTAACAAGGAGGGGGACAGACTGAGGGACAGTAACAAGGGAGGGACAGACTGAGGGTCAGTAACAAGGAGGGGGACAGACTGAGGGTCAGTAGCAAGGGAGGGACAGACTGAGGGTCAATAACAAAGAGGGGGACAGACTGAGGGTCAGTAACAAGGAGGGGGACAGACTGAGGGACAGTCACAAGCGAGGGACGGACTGAGGGCCAATAACAAAGAGGGGGACAGACTGAGGGTCAGTAACAAGGAGGGTGACAGACTGAGGGTCAGTAACAAGGCGCTCAGACTGAGGGTCAGCAACAAGGAGGGGGACAGACTGAGGATCAGTAACAAGGGAGGGACAGACTGAGGGTCAGTAACAAGGAGGGGGACAGACTGAGGGTCAGCAACAAGGTGGGGGACAGACTGAGGGTCAGCAACAAGGCGCACAGACTGAGGGTCAGTAACAAGGCACTCAGACTGAGGGTCAGTAACAAGGAGGGGGACAGACTGAGGGTCAGTAACAAGGCGCTCAGACTGAGGGTCAGTAACAAGGCGCTCAGACT
Organism: Heptranchias perlo; assembly: GCF_035084215.1. Lineage (NCBI taxonomy): Eukaryota > Metazoa > Chordata > Chondrichthyes > Hexanchiformes > Hexanchidae > Heptranchias > Heptranchias perlo. The sequence continues at coordinate 27,232,622 of NC_090359.1, read as the reverse complement.
GAGGGTCAGTAACAAGGCGCTCAGACTGAGGGTCAGTAACAAGGCGCTCAGACTGAGGGTCAGTAACAAGGCGCTCAGACTGAGGGTCAGTAACAAGGCGCTCAGACTGAAGGTCAGTAACAAGGCGCTCAGACTGAGGGTCAGTCACAAGGCGCTCAGACTGAGGGTCAGTAACAAGGCGCTCAGACTGAGGGTCAGTAACAAGGCGCTCAGACTGAGGCTCAGTAACAAGGCGCTCAGACTGAGGGACAGTAACAAGGAGGGGGACAGACTGAGGGTCAGTAACAAGGCGCACAGACTGAGGGACAGTAACAAGGAGGGGGACAGACTGTTGGTCAGTAACAAGGCGCACAGACTGAGGGACAGGAACAAGGAGGGGGACAGACTGAGGGTCAGTAACAAGGCGCACAGACTGAGGGACAGTAACAAGGAGGTGGACAGACTGAGGGTCAGTAACAAGGGAGGGACAGACTGAGGGTCAGTAACAAGGGAGGGACAGACTGAGGGTCAGTAACAAGGAGGGGGACAGACTGAGGGTCAGTAACAAGAGAGGGACAGACTGAGGGTCAGTAACAAGGAGGGGGACAGACTGAGGGTCAGTAACAAGGAGGGGGACAGACTGAGGGTCAGGAACAAGGAGGGTGACAGACTGAGGGTCAGTAACAAGGGAGGGACAGACTGAGGGTCAGTAACAAGGGAGGGACAGACTGAGGGTCAGTAACAAGGGAGGGACAGACTGAGGGTCAGTAACAAGGAGGGGGACAGACTGAGGGTCAGGAACAAGGAGGGGGACAGACTGAGGGTCAGTGACAAGGAGGGGGACAGACTGAGGGTCAGTGACAAGGAGGGGGACAGACTGAGGGTCAGTGACAAGGAGGGGGACAGACTGAGGGTCAGTGACAAGGAGGGGGACAGACTGAGGGTCAGTGGCAAGGGAGGGACAGACTGAGGGTCAGTAACAAGGAGGGGGACAGACTGAGGGTCAGTAACAAGGAGGGGGACAGACTGAGGGTCAGTAACAAGGAGGGGGACAGACTGAGGGTCAGTAACAAGGCACTCAGACTGAGGGACAGTAACAAGGAGGGGGACAGACTGAGGGTCAGTAACAAGGCACTCAGACTGAGGGACAGTAACAAGGAGGGTGACAGATTGAGGGTCAGTAACAAGGAGGGGGACAGATTGAGGGTCAGTAACAAGGGAGGGACAGACTGAGGGTCAGTAACAAGGAGGGGGACAGACTGAAGGTCAGTAACAAGAGAGGGACAGACAGAGGGTCAGTAACAAGGAGGGGGACAGACTGAGGGTCAGTAACAAGGGAGGGACAGACTGAGGGTCAGTAACAAGGAGGGGGACAGACTGAGGGTCAGGAACAAGGAGGGTGATAGACTGAGGGTCAGTGACAAGGAGGGGGACAGACTGAGGGTCAGTGACAAGGAGGGGGACAGACTGAGGGTCAGTAACAAGGAGGGGGACAGACTGAGGGTCAGTAACAAGGAGGGGGACAGACTGAGGGTCAGTAACAAGGAGGGGGACAGACTGAGGGTCAGTAACAAGGAGGGGGACAGACTGAGGGTCAGTAACAAGGAGGGGGACAGACTGAGGGTCAGTCACAAGGGGGGGACAGACTGAGGGTCAGTCACAAGGGGGGGACAGACTGAGGGTCAGTCACAAGGGGGGGACAGACTGAGGGTCAGTCACAAGGGGGGGACAGACTGAGGGTCAGTCACAAGGGAGGGGGACAGACTGTGGGACAGCAACAAGGGAGGGACAGACTGAGGGTCAGTCACAAGGGAGGGACAGACTGAGGGTCAGGAACATGGAGGGGGACAGACTGAGGGTCAGTAACAAGGAGGGCGACAGACTGAGGGTCAGTAACAAGGAGGAGGACAGACTGAGGGTCAGGAACATGGAGGGGGACAGACTGAGGGTCAGTCACAAGGGAGGGACAGACTGAGGGTCAGTCACAAGGGAGGGGGACAGACTGTGGGACAGCAACAAGGGAGGGACAGACTGAGGGTCAGTCACAAGGGAGGGACAGACTGAGGGTCAGGAACATGGAGGGGGACAGACTGAGGGTCAGTAACAAGGAGGGCGACAGACTGAGGGTCAGTAACAAGGAGGAGGAAAGACTGAGGGTCAGTGACAAGGAGGGGGACAGACTGAGGGTCAGTTACAAGGAGATGGACAGACTGAGGGTCAGTAACAAGGAGGGGGACAGACTGAGGGACAGTAACAAGGAGGGGGACAGACTGAGGGACAGTAACAAGAAGGAGGACAGACTGAGGGTCAGTAACAAGGAGAGGGACAGACTGAGGGTCAGTAACAAGGCGCACAGACTGAGGGTCATTAACAAGGAGGGGGACAGACTCAGGGTCAGTAACAAGGAGGGGGACAGCCCGAGGGTCAGTAACAAGGCGCACAGACTGAGGGTCAGTAACAAGAAGGGGGACAGACCGAGGCTCAGTAACAAGGCGCACAGAGTGAGGGTCAGTAACAAGGAGGGGGACAGACTGAGGGTCAGTAACAAGGAGGGGGCCAGACTGAGGGTCAGTAACGAGGGACAGACTGAGGGTCAGTAACAAGGAGGGGGACAGACTGAGGGTCAGTAACAAGGCGCACAGACTGAGGGTCAGTAACAAGGCGGGGTCAGACTGAGGGTCAGTAACAAGGGGCACAGACTGAGGGTCAGCAACAAGGCGGGGGACAGACTGAGGGACAGTAACAAGGAGGGGGACAGACTGAGGGTCAGTAACAAGGAGGGGGACAGACTGAGGGTCAGTAACAAGGAGGGGGACAGACTGAGGGTCAGTAACAAGGAGGGGGACAGACTGAGGGTCAGTAACAAGGAGGGGGACAGACTGAGGGTCAGTAACAAGGAGGGGGACAGACTGAGGGTCAGTAACAAGGAGGGGGACAGACTGAGGGTCAGTCACAAGGGGGGGACAGACTGAGGGTCAGTCACAAGGGAGGGACAGACTGAGGGTCAGTCACAAGGGAGGGACAGACTGAGGGTCAGTCACAAGGGAGGGGGACAGACTGTGGGACAGCAACAAGGGAGGGACAGACTGAGGGTCAGTCACAAGGGAGGGACAGACTGAGGGTCAGGAACATGGAGGGGGACAGACTGAGGGACAGTAACAAGGAGGGGGACAGACTGAGGGACAGTAACAAGGAGGGGGACAGACTGAGGGTCAGTAACAAGGAGAGGGACAGACTGAGGGTCAGTAACAAGGCGCACAGACTGAGGGTCATTAACAAGGAGGGGGACAGACTCAGGGTCAGTAACAAGGAGGGGGACAGACTGAGGGTCAGTAACAAGGGAGGGACAGACTGAGGGTCAGTAACGAGGCGATCAGACTGAGGGTCAGTAACAAGGGAGGGACAGAGTGAGGGTCAGTAACAAGGCGATCAGACTGAGGGTCAGTAACAAGGGAGGGACAGACTGAGGGTCAGTAACAAGGGAGGGACAGACTGAGGGTCAGTAACGAGGAGGGGGACAGACTGAGGGTCAGTCACGAGGAGGGGGACAGACTGAGGGTCAGACTGAGGGTCAGTAACAAATCGGGGACAGACTGAGGGTCAGTAACAAGGCGCTCAGACTGAGGGTCAGTAACAAGGCGCTCAGACTGAGGGTCAGCAACAAGGCGCTCAGACTGAGGGTCAGCAACAAGGCGCTCAGACTGAGGGTCAGCAACAAGGCGCTCAGACTGGGGGTCAGCAACAAGGCGCTCAGACTGGGGGTCAGCAACAAGGCGCTCAGACTGGGGGTCAGCAACAAGGCGCTCAGACTGGGGGTCAGCAACAAGGCGCTCAGACTGGGGGTCAGCAACAAGGCGCTCAGACTGGGGGTCAGCAACAAGGCGCTCAGACTGGGGGTCAGCAACAAGGCGCTCAGACTGGGGGTCAGCAACAAGGCGCTCAGACTGGGGGTCAGCAACAAGGCGCTCAGACTGGGGGTCAGCAACAAGGCGCTCAGACTGGGGGTCAGCAACAAGGCGCTCAGACTGGGGGTCAGCAACAAGGCGCTCAGACTGTGGGTCAGCAACAAGGCGCTCAGACTGTGGGTCAGCAACAAGGCGCTCAGACTGGGGGTCAGCAACAAGGCGCTCAGACTGGGGGTCAGCAACAAGGCGCTCAGACTGGGGGTCAGCAACAAGGGAGGGACAGACTGAGGGTCAGTCACAAGGGAGGGACAGACTGAGGGTCAGGAACATGGAGGGGGACAGACTGAGGGTCAGTAACAAGGAGGGCGACAGACTGAGGGTCAGTAACAAGGAGGAGGACAGACTGAGGGTCAGTCACAAGGGGGGGACAGACTGAGGGTCAGTCACAAGGGAGGGACAGACTGAGGGTCAGTCACAAGGGAGGGGGACAGACTGTGGGACAGCAACAAGGGAGGGACAGACTGAGGGTCAGTCACAAGGGAGGGACAGACTGAGGGTCAGGAACATGGAGGGGGACAGACTGAGGGTCAGTAACAAGGAGGGCGACAGACTGAGGGTCAGTAACAAGGAGGAGGAAAGACTGAGGGTCAGTGACAAGGAGGGGGACAGACTGAGGGTCAGTTACAAGGAGAGGGACAGACTGAGGGTCAGTAACAAGGAGGGGGACAGACTGAGGGACAGTAACAAGGAGGGGGACAGACTGAGGGACAGTAACAAGAAGGAGGACAGACTGAGGGTCAGTAACAAGGAGAGGGACAGACTGAGGGTCAGTAACAAGGCGCACAGACTGAGGGTCATTAACAAGGAGGGGGACAGACTCAGGGTCAGTAACAAGGAGGGGGACAGCCCGAGGGTCAGTAACAAGGCGCACAGACTGAGGGTCAGTAACAAGAAGGGGGACAGACCGAGGCTCAGTAACAAGGCGCACAGAGTGAGGGTCAGTAACAAGGAGGGGGACAGACTGAGGGTCAGTAACAAGGAGGGGGCCAGACTGAGGGTCAGTAACGAGGGACAGACTGAGGGTCAGTAACAAGGAGGGGGACAGACTGAGGGTCAGTAACAAGGCGCACAGACTGAGGGTCAGTAACAAGGCGGGGTCAGACTGAGGGTCAGTAACAAGGCGCACAGACTGAGGGTCAGCAACAAGGCGGGGGACAGACTGAGGGACAGTAACAAGGAGGGGGACAGACTGAGGGTCAGTAACAAGGAGGGGGACAGACTGAGGGTCAGTAACATGGAGGGGGACAGTCTGAGGGTCAGTAACAAGGAGGGGGACAGACTGAGGGTCAGTAACAAGGAGAGGGACAGACTGAGGGTCAGTAACAAGGAGGGGGACAGACTGAGGGTCAGTAACAAGGAGGGGGACAGACTCAGGGTCAGTAACAAGGAGGGGGACAGACTGAGGGTCAGTAACAAGGCGCACAGACTGAGGGTCATTAACAAGGAGGGGGACAGACTGAGGGTCATTAACAAGGAGGGGGACAGACCGAGGGTCAGTAACAAGGAGGGGGGGCAGACTGAGGGTCAGTAACAAGAAGGGGGACAGACCGAGGCTCAGTAACAAGGCGCACAGAGTGAGGGTCAGTAACAAGGAGGGGGACAGACTGAGGGTCAGTAACAATGAGGGGGACAGACTGAGGGTCAGTAACAAGGAGGGGGACAGACTGAGGGTCAGTAACAAGGAGGGGGACAGACTGAGGGTCAGTAACAAGGAGGGGGACAGACTGAGGGTCAGTAACAAGGAGGGGGACAGACTGAGGGTCAGTAACAAGGCGTACAGAGTGAGGGTCAGTAACAAGGAGGGGGACAGACTGAGGGTCAGTAACAAGGAGGGGGACAGACTGAGGGTCAGTAACAAGGCGCACAGACTGAGGGTCAGTAACAAGGAGGGGGCCAGACTGAGGGTCAGTAACGAGGGACAGAATGAGGGTCAGTAACAAGGAGGGGGACAGTCTGAGGGTCAGTAACAAGGCGCACAGACTGAGGGTCAGTAACAAGGCGGGGTCAGACTGAGGGTCAGTAACAAGGAGGGGGACAGACTGAGGGTCAGTAACAAGGAGGGGGACAGACTGAGGGTCAGGGACAAGGAGGGTGACAGACTGAGGGTCAGTGACAAGGAGGGGGACAGACTGAGGGTCAGTGACAAGGAGGGGGACAGACTGAGGGTCAGTAACAAGGAGGGGGACAGACTGAGGGTCAGTAACAAGGAGGGGGACAGACTGAGGGTCAGTAACAAGGAGGGGGACAGACTGAGGGTCAGTAACAAGGAGGGGGACAGACTGAGGGTCAGTAACAAGGAGGGGGACAGACTGAGGGTCAGTAACAAGGAGGGGGACAGACTGAGGGTCAGTCACAAGGGGGGGACAGACTGAGGGTCAGTCACAAGGGAGGGACAGACTGAGGGTCAGTCACAAGGGAGGGACAGACTGAGGGTCAGTCACAAGGGAGGGACAGACTGAGGGTCAGTCACAAGGGAGGGGGACAGACTGTGGGACAGCAACAAGGGAGGGACAGACTGAGGGTCAGTCACAAGGGAGGGACAGACTGAGGGTCAGGAACATGGAGGGGGACAGACTGAGGGACAGTAACAAGGAGGGGGACAGACTGAGGGACAGTAACAAGGAGGGGGACAGACTGAGGGTCAGTAACAAGGAGAGGGACAGACTGAGGGTCAGTAACAAGGCGCACAGACTGAGGGTCATTAACAAGGAGGGGGACAGACTCAGGGTCAGTAACAAGGAGGGGGACAGACTGAGGGTCAGTAACAAGGGAGGGACAGACTGAGGGTCAGTAACGAGGCGATCAGACTGAGGGTCAGTAACAAGGGAGGGACAGAGTGAGGGTCAGTAACAAGGCGATCAGACTGAGGGTCAGTAACAAGGGAGGGACAGACTGAGGGTCAGTAACAAGGGAGGGACAGACTGAGGGTCAGTAACGAGGAGGGGGACAGACTGAGGGTCAGTCACGAGGAGGGGGACAGACTGAGGGTCAGACTGAGGGTCAGTAACAAATCGGGGACAGACTGAGGGTCAGTAACAAGGCGCTCAGACTGAGGGTCAGTAACAAGGCGCTCAGACTGAGGGTCAGCAACAAGGCCCTCAGACTGAGGGTCAGCAACAAGGCGCTCAGACTGGGGGTCAGCAACAAGGCGCTCAGACTGGGGGTCAGCAACAAGGCGCTCAGACTGGGGGTCAGCAACAAGGCGCTCAGACTGGGGGTCAGCAACAAGGCGCTCAGACTGGGGGTCAGCAACAAGGCGCTCAGACTGGGGGTCAGCAACAAGGCGCTCAGACTGGGGGTCAGCAACAAGGCGCTCAGACTGGGGGTCAGCAACAAGGCGCTCAGACTGGGGGTCAGCAACAAGGCGCTCAGACTGGGGGTCAGCAACAAGGCGCTCAGACTGGGGGTCAGCAACAAGGCGCTCAGACTGTGGGTCAGCAACAAGGCGCTCAGACTGTGGGTCAGCAACAAGGCGCTCAGACTGGGGGTCAGCAACAAGGCGCTCAGACTGGGGGTCAGCAACAAGGCGCTCAGACTGGGGGTCAGCAACAAGGCGCTCAGACTGAGGGTCAGCAACAAGGCGCTCAGACTGAGGGTCAGCAACAAGGCGCTCAGACTGAGGGTCAGCAACAAGGCGCTCAGACTGAGGGTCAGCAACAAGGCGCTCAGACTGAGGGTCAGCAACAAGGCGCTCAGACTGAGGGTCAGTAACAAGGCGCTCAGACTGAGGGTCAGTAACAAGGCGCTCAGACTGAGGGTCAGTAACAAGGCGCTCAGACTGAGGGTCAGTAACAAGGCGCTCAGACTGAGGGTCAGTAACAAGGCGCTCAGACTGAGGGTCAGTAACAAGGAGGGGGACAGACTGAGGGTCAGTAACAAGGGAGGGACAGACTGAGGGTCAGGAGCAAGGGAGAGACAGACTGAGGGTCAGTAACAAGGGAGAGACAGACTGAGGGTCAGTAACAAGGGAGGGACAGACTGAGGGTCAGTAACAAGGAGGGGGACAGACTGAGGGACAGCAACAAGGAGGGGGACAGACTGAGGGTCAGTAACAAGGCGCTCAGACTGAGGGTCAGTAACAAGGCGCTCAGACTGAGGGTCAGTAACAAGGCGCACAGACTGAGGGTCAGTAACAAGGCGGGGTCAGACTGAGGGTCAGTAACAAGGCGCACAGACTGAGGGTCAGCAACAAGGCGGGGGACAGACTGAGGGACAGTAACAAGGAGGGGGACAGACTGAGGGTCAGTAACAAGGAGGGGGACAGACTGAGGGTCAGTAACATGGAGGGGGACAGTCTGAGGGTCAGTAACAAGGAGGGGGACAGACTGAGGGTCAGTAACAAGGAGAGGGACAGACTGAGGGTCAGTAACAAGGAGGGGGACAGACTCAGGGTCAGTAACAAGGAGGGGGACAGACTGAGGGTCAGTAACAAGGCGCACAGACTGAGGGTCATTAACAAGGAGGGGGACAGACTGAGGGTCATTAACAAGGAGGGGGACAGACCGAGGCTCAGTAACAAGGCGCACAGAGTGAGGGTCAGTAACAAGGAGGGGGACAGACTGAGGGTCAGTAACAAGGAGGGGGACAGACTGAGGGTCAGTAACAAGGAGGGGGACAGACTGAGGGTCAGTAACAAGGAGGGGGACAGACTGAGGGTCAGTAACAAGGAGGGGGACAGACTGAGGGTCAGTAACAAGGAGGGGGACAGACTGAGGGTCAGTAACAAGGAGGGGGACAGACTGAGGGTCAGTAACAAGGCGTACAGAGTGAGGGTCAGTAACAAGGAGGGGGACAGACTGAGGGTCAGTAACAAGGAGGGGGACAGACTGAGGGTCAGTAACAAGGAGGGGGACAGACTGAGGGTCAGTAACAAGGCGCACAGACTGAGGGTCAGTAACAAGGAGGGGGCCAGACTGAGGGTCAGTAACGAGGGACAGAATGAGGGTCAGTAACAAGGAGGGGGACAGTCTGAGGGTCAGTAACAAGGCGCACAGACTGAGGGTCAGTAACAAGGCGGGGTCAGACTGAGGGTCAGTAACAAGGAGGGGGACAGACTGAGGGTCAGTAACAAGGAGGGGGACAGACTGAGGGTCAGGGACAAGGAGGGTGACAGACTGAGGGTCAGTGACAAGGAGGGGGACAGACTGAGGGTCAGTGACAAGGAGGGGGACAGACTGAGGGTCAGTAACAAGGAGGGGGACAGACTGAGGGTCAGTAACAAGGAGGGGGACAGACTGAGGGTCAGTAACAAGGAGGGGGACAGACTGAGGGTCAGTAACAAGGAGGGGGACAGACTGAGGGTCAGCAACAAGGAGGGGGACAGACTGAGGGTCAGTAACAAGGAGGGGGACAGACTGAGGGTCAGTAACAAGGAGGGGGACAGACTGAGGGTCAGTAACAAGGAGGGGGACAGACTGAGGGTCAGTAACAAGGAGGGGGACAGACTGAGGGTCAGTCACAAGGGGGGGACAGACTGAGGGTCAGTCACAAGGGAGGGACAGACTGAGGGTCAGTCACAAGGGAGGGGGACAGACTGTGGGACAGCAACAAGGGAGGGACAGACTGAGGGTCAGTCACAAGGGAGGGACAGACTGAGGGTCACGAACATGGAGGGGGACAGACTGAGGGTCAGTAACAAGGAGGGCGACAGACTGAGGGTCAGTAACAAGGAGGGGGACAGACTGAGGGTCAGTAACAAGGAGGGGGACAGACTGAGGGTCAGTAACAAGGAGAGGGACAGACTGAGGGTCAGTAACAAGGAGGGGGACAGACTGAGGGACAGTAACAAGGAGGGGGACAGACTGAGGGACAGTAACAAGGAGGGGGACAGACTGAGGGTCAGTAACAAGGAGAGGGACAGACTGAGGGTCAGTAACAAGGCGCACAGACTGAGGGTCATTAACAAGGAGGGGGACAGACTCAGGGTCAGTAACAAGGAGGGGGACAGACTGAGGGTCAGTAACAAGGGAGGGACAGACTGAGGGTCAGTAACGAGGCGATCAGACTGAGGGTCAGTAACAAGGGAGGGACAGACTGAGGGTCAGTAACAAGGCGATCAGACTGAGGGTCAGTAACAAGGGAGGGACAGACTGAGGGTCAGTAACAAGGGAGGGACAGACTGAGGGTCAGTAACGAGGAGGGGGACAGACTGAGGGTCAGTCACGAGGAGGGGGACAGACTGAGGGTCAGACTGAGGGTCAGTAACAAATCGGGGACAGACTGAGGGTCAGTAACAAGGCGCTCAGACTGAGGGTCAGTAACAAGGCGCTCAGACTGAGGGTCAGCAACAAGGCGCTCAGACTGAGGGTCAGCAACAAGGCGCTCAGACTGAGGGTCAGCAACAAGGCGCTCAGACTGAGGGTCAGCAACAAGGCGCTCAGACTGGGGGTCAGCAACAAGGCGCTCAGACTGGGGGTCAGCAACAAGGCGCTCAGACTGGGGGTCAGCAACAAGGCGCTCAGACTGGGGGTCAGCAACAAGGCGCTCAGACTGGGGGTCAGCAACAAGGCGCTCAGACTGGGGGTCAGCAACAAGGCGCTCAGACTGGGGGTCAGCAACAAGGCGCTCAGACTGTGGGTCAGCAACAAGGCGCTCAGACTGGGGGTCAGCAACAAGGCGCTCAGACTGGGGGTCAGCAACAAGGCGCTCAGACTGGGGGTCAGCAACAAGGCGCTCAGACTGGGGGTCAGCAACAAGGCGCTCAGACTGAGGGTCAGCAACAAGGCGCTCAGACTGAGGGTCAGCAACAAGGCGCTCAGACTGAGGGTCAGCAACAAGGCGCTCAGACTGAGGGTCAGCAACAAGGCGCTCAGACTGAGGGTCAGCAACAAGGCGCTCAGACTGAGGGTCAGCAACAAGGCGCTCAGACTGAGGGTCAGCAACAAGGCGCTCAGACTGAGGGTCAGCAACAAGGCGCTCAGACTGAGGGTCAGCAACAAGGCGCTCAGACTGAGGGTCAGTAACAAGGCGCTCAGACTGAGGGTCAGTAACAAGGCGCTCAGACTGAGGGTCAGTAACAAGGCGCTCAGACTGAGGGTCAGTAACAAGGAGGGGGACAGACTGAGGGTCAGTAACAAGGGAGGGACAGACTGAGGGTCAGGAGCAAGGGAGAGACAGACTGAGGGTCAGCAACAAGGGAGAGACAGACTGAGGGTCAGTAACAAGGGAGGGACAGACTGAGGGTCAGTAACAAGGAGGGGGACAGACTGAGGGACAGCAACAAGGAGGGGGACAGACTGAGGGTCAGTAACAAGGCGCTCAGACTGAGGGTCAGTAACAAGGCGCTCAGACTGAGGGTCAGTAACAAGGCGCTCAGACTGAGGGTCAGTAACAAGGCGCTCAGACTGAGGGTCAGTAACAAGGTGCTCAGACTGAGGGTCAGTAACAAGGCGCTCAGACTGAGGGTCAGTAACAAGGCGCTCAGACTGAGGGTCAGTAACAAGGCGCTCAGACTGAGGGTCAGTTACAAGGCGCTCAGACTGAGGGTCAGTAACAAGGCGCTCAGACTGAGGGTCAGTAACAAGGCGCTCAGACTGAGGGTCAGTAACAAGGCGCTCAGACTGAGGGTCAGTAACAAGGCGCTCAGACTGAGGGTCAGTAACAAGGCGCTCAGACTGAGGGTCAGTAACAAGGCGCTCAGACTGAGGGTCAGTAACAAGGCGCTCAGACTGAGGGTCAGTAACAAGGCGCTCAGACTGAGGGTCAGTAACAAGGCGCTCAGACTGAGGGTCAGTAACAAGGCGCTCAGACTGAGGGTCAGTAACAAGGCGCTCAGACTGAGGGTCAGTAACAAGGCGCTCAGACTGAGGGTCAGTAACAAGGCGCTCAGACTGAGGGTCAGTAACAAGGCGCTCAGACTGAGGGTCAGTAACAAGGCGCTCAGACTGAGGGTCAGTAACAAGGCGCTCAGACTGAGGGTCAGTAACAAGGCGCTCAGACTGAGGATCAGTAACAAGGCGCTCAGACTGAGGGTCAGTAACAAGGCGCTCAGACTGAGGGTCAGTAACAAGGCGCTCAGACTGAGGGTCAGTAACAAGGAGGGGGACAGACTGAGGGTCAGTAACAAGGGAGGGACAGACTGAGGGTCAGTAACAAGGCGATCAGACTGAGGGTCAGTAACAAGGGAGGGACAGACTGAGGGTCAGTAACGAGGCGATCAGACTGAGGGTCAGTAACAAGGGAGGGACAGACTGAGGGTCAGTAACAAGGCGATCAGACTGAGGGTCAGTAACAAGGGAGGGACAGACTGAGGGTCAGTAACAAGGGAGGGACAGACTGAGGGTCAGTAACGAGGAGGGGGACAGACTGAGGGTCAGTCACGAGGAGGGGGACAGACTGGGGGACAGACTGAGGGTCAGTTCCAAATCGGGGACAGACCGAGGGTCAGTAACAAGGCGCTCAGACTGAGGGTCAGTAACAAGGCGCTCAGACTGAGGGTCAGTAACAAGGCGCTCAGACTGAGGATCAGTAACAAGGCGCTCAGACTGAGGGTCAGTAACAAGGCGCTCAGACTGAGGGTCAGTAACAAGGAGGTGGACAGACTGAGGGACAGTAACAAGGCGCACAGACTGAGGGACAGTAACAAGGAGGGGGACAGACTGAGGGTCAGTAACAAGGCGCACAGACTGAGGGACAGTAACAAGGAGGGGGACAGACTGAGGGTCAGTAACAAGGCACTTAGACTGAGGGACAGTAACAAGGAGGGGGACAGACTGAGGGTCAGTAACAAGGCGCTCAGACTGAGGGACAGTAACAAGGAGGTGGACAGACTGAGGGTCAGTAACAAGGGAGGGACAGACTGAGGGTCAGTCACAAGGAGGGGGACAGACTGAGGGTCAGTAACAAGGAGGGGGACAGACTGAGGGTCAGTAACAAGGAGGGGGACAGACTGAGGGTCGGTAACAAGGAGGGGGACAGACTGAGGGTCAGTAACAAGGGGGGGACAGACTGAGGGTCGGTAACAAGGAGGGGGACAGACTGAGGGTCGGTAACAAGGAGGGGAACAGACTGAGGGTCGGTAACAAGGAGGGGGACAGACTGAGGGTCGGTAACAAGGAGAGGGACAGACTGAGGGTCGGTAACAAGGAGAGGGACAGACTGAGGGTCGGTAACAAGGAGAGGGACAGACTGAGGGTCGGTAACAAGGAGGGGGACAGAGTGAGGGTCGGTAACAAGGAGGGTGATAGACTGAGGGACAGTAACAAGGAGGGGGACAGATTGAGGGTCAGTAAGGCGCACAGACCGAGGGTCAGTAACAAAGGGGAGGGGACAGACTGAGGGTCAGTAAGAAGGGGCACGGACCGAGGGTCAGTAACAAGTGGGGACAGACTGAGGGTCAGGACCAAGTGGGGACAGACTGAGGGTCAGTAACAAAGAGGGGGACAGACTGGGGGACAGACTGAGGGTCAGTTACAAATCGGGGACAGACCGAGGGTCAGTAACAAGGCGCTCAGACTGAGGGTCAGTAACAAGGCGCTCAGACTGAGGGTCAGTAACAAGGCGCTCAGACTGAGGGTCAGTAACAAGGCGCTCAGACTGAGGGTCAGTAACAAGGAGGTGGACAGACTGAGGGACAGTAACAAGGCGCACAGACTGAGGGACAGTAACAAGGAGGGGGACAGACTGAGGGTCAGTAACAAGGCGCACAGACTGAGGGACAGTAACAAGGAGGGGGACAGACTGAGGGTCAGTAACAAGGCACTCAGACTGAGGGACCGTAACAAGGAGGGGGACAGACTGAGGGTCAGTAACAAGGCGCTCAGACTGAGGGACAGTAACAAGGAGGTGGACAGACTGAGGGTCAGTAACAAGGGAGGGACAGACTGAGGGTCAGTAACAAGGAGGGGGACAGACTGAGGGTCAGTCACAAGGAGGGGGACAGACTGAGGGTCAGTAACAAGGAGGGGGACAGACTGAGGGTCAGTAACAAGGAGGGGGACAGACTGAGGGTCGGTAACAAGGAGGGGGACAGACTGAGGGTCGGTAACAAGGAGGGGGACAGACTGAGGGTCAGTAACAAGGGGGGGACAGACTGAGGGTCGGTAACAAGGAGGGGGACAGACTGAGGGTCGGTAACAAGGAGGGGAACAGACTGAGGGTCGGTAACAAGGAGGGCGACAGACTGAGGGTCAGTAACAAGGAGGAGGAAAGACTGAGGGTCAGTGACAAGGAGGGGGACAGACTGAGGGTCAGTTACAAGGAGAGGGACAGACTGAGGGTCAGTAACAAGGAGGGGGACAGACTGAGGGACAGTAACAAGGAGGGGGACAGACTGAGGGACAGTAACAAGAAGGAGGACAGACTGAGGGTCAGTAACAAGGAGAGGGACAGACTGAGGGTCAGTAACAAGGCGCACAGACTGAGGGTCATTAACAAGGAGGGGGACAGACTCAGGGTCAGTAACAAGGAGGGGGACAGCCCGAGGGTCAGTAACAAGGCGCACAGACTGAGGGTCAGTAACAAGAAGGGGGACAGACCGAGGCTCAGTAACAAGGCGCACAGAGTGAGGGTCAGTAACAAGGAGGGGGACAGACTGAGGGTCAGTAACAAGGAGGGGGCCAGACTGAGGGTCAGTAACGAGGGACAGACTGAGGGTCAGTAACAAGGAGGGGGACAGACTGAGGGTCAGTAACAAGGCGCACAGACTGAGGGTCAGTAACAAGGCGGGGTCAGACTGAGGGTCAGTAACAAGGCGCACAGACTGAGGGTCAGCAACAAGGCGGGGGACAGACTGAGGGACAGTAACAAGGAGGGGGACAGACTGAGGGTCAGTAACAAGGAGGGGGACAGACTGAGGGTCAGTAACATGGAGGGGGACAGTCTGAGGGTCAGTAACAAGGAGGGGGACAGACTGAGGGTCAGTAACAAGGAGAGGGACAGACTGAGGGTCAGTAACAAGGAGGGGGACAGACTGAGGGTCAGTAACAAGGAGGGGGACAGACTCAGGGTCAGTAACAAGGAGGGGGACAGACTGAGGGTCAGTAACAAGGCGCACAGACTGAGGGTCATTAACAAGGAGGGGGACAGACTGAGGGTCATTAACAAGGAGGGGGACAGACCGAGGGTCAGTAACAAGGAGGGGGGGCAGACTGAGGGTCAGTAACAAGAAGGGGGACAGACCGAGGCTCAGTAACAAGGCGCACAGAGTGAGGGTCAGTAACAAGGAGGGGGACAGACTGAGGGTCAGTAACAATGAGGGGGACAGACTGAGGGTCAGTAACAAGGAGGGGGACAGACTGAGGGTCAGTAACAAGGAGGGGGACAGACTGAGGGTCAGTAACAAGGAGGGGGACAGACTGAGGGTCAGTAACAAGGAGGGGGACAGACTGAGGGTCAGTAACAAGGCGTACAGAGTGAGGGTCAGTAACAAGGAGGGGGACAGACTGAGGGTCAGTAACAAGGAGGGGGACAGACTGAGGGTCAGTAACAAGGCGCACAGACTGAGGGTCAGTAACAAGGAGGGGGCCAGACTGAGGGTCAGTAACGAGGGACAGAATGAGGGTCAGTAACAAGGAGGGGGACAGTCTGAGGGTCAGTAACAAGGCGCACAGACTGAGGGTCAGTAACAAGGCGGGGTCAGACTGAGGGTCAGTAACAAGGAGGGGGACAGACTGAGGGTCAGTAACAAGGAGGGGGACAGACTGAGGGTCAGGGACAAGGAGGGTGACAGACTGAGGGTCAGTGACAAGGAGGGGGACAGACTGAGGGTCAGTGACAAGGAGGGGGACAGACTGAGGGTCAGTAACAAGGAGGGGGACAGACTGAGGGTCAGTAACAAGGAGGGGGACAGACTGAGGGTCAGTAACAAGGAGGGGGACAGACTGAGGGTCAGTAACAAGGAGGGGGACAGACTGAGGGTCAGTAACAAGGAGGGGGACAGACTGAGGGTCAGTAACAAGGAGGGGGACAGACTGAGGGTCAGTCACAAGGGGGGGACAGACTGAGGGTCAGTCACAAGGGAGGGACAGACTGAGGGTCAGTCACAAGGGAGGGACAGACTGAGGGTCAGTCACAAGGGAGGGACAGACTGAGGGTCAGTCACAAGGGAGGGGGACAGACTGTGGGACAGCAACAAGGGAGGGACAGACTGAGGGTCAGTCACAAGGGAGGGACAGACTGAGGGTCAGGAACATGGAGGGGGACAGACTGAGGGACAGTAACAAGGAGGGGGACAGACTGAGGGACAGTAACAAGGAGGGGGACAGACTGAGGGTCAGTAACAAGGAGAGGGACAGACTGAGGGTCAGTAACAAGGCGCACAGACTGAGGGTCATTAACAAGGAGGGGGACAGACTCAGGGTCAGTAACAAGGAGGGGGACAGACTGAGGGTCAGTAACAAGGGAGGGACAGACTGAGGGTCAGTAACGAGGCGATCAGACTGAGGGTCAGTAACAAGGGAGGGACAGAGTGAGGGTCAGTAACAAGGCGATCAGACTGAGGGTCAGTAACAAGGGAGGGACAGACTGAGGGTCAGTAACAAGGGAGGGACAGACTGAGGGTCAGTAACGAGGAGGGGGACAGACTGAGGGTCAGTCACGAGGAGGGGGACAGACTGAGGGTCAGACTGAGGGTCAGTAACAAATCGGGGACAGACTGAGGGTCAGTAACAAGGCGCTCAGACTGAGGGTCAGTAACAAGGCGCTCAGACTGAGGGTCAGCAACAAGGCCCTCAGACTGAGGGTCAGCAACAAGGCGCTCAGACTGGGGGTCAGCAACAAGGCGCTCAGACTGGGGGTCAGCAACAAGGCGCTCAGACTGGGGGTCAGCAACAAGGCGCTCAGACTGGGGGTCAGCAACAAGGCGCTCAGACTGGGGGTCAGCAACAAGGCGCTCAGACTGGGGGTCAGCAACAAGGCGCTCAGACTGGGGGTCAGCAACAAGGCGCTCAGACTGGGGGTCAGCAACAAGGCGCTCAGACTGGGGGTCAGCAACAAGGCGCTCAGACTGGGGGTCAGCAACAAGGCGCTCAGACTGGGGGTCAGCAACAAGGCGCTCAGACTGTGGGTCAGCAACAAGGCGCTCAGACTGTGGGTCAGCAACAAGGCGCTCAGACTGGGGGTCAGCAACAAGGCGCTCAGACTGGGGGTCAGCAACAAGGCGCTCAGACTGGGGGTCAGCAACAAGGCGCTCAGACTGAGGGTCAGCAACAAGGCGCTCAGACTGAGGGTCAGCAACAAGGCGCTCAGACTGAGGGTCAGCAACAAGGCGCTCAGACTGAGGGTCAGCAACAAGGCGCTCAGACTGAGGGTCAGCAACAAGGCGCTCAGACTGAGGGTCAGTAACAAGGCGCTCAGACTGAGGGTCAGTAACAAGGCGCTCAGACTGAGGGTCAGTAACAAGGCGCTCAGACTGAGGGTCAGTAACAAGGCGCTCAGACTGAGGGTCAGTAACAAGGCGCTCAGACTGAGGGTCAGTAACAAGGAGGGGGACAGACTGAGGGTCAGTAACAAGGGAGGGACAGACTGAGGGTCAGGAGCAAGGGAGAGACAGACTGAGGGTCAGTAACAAGGGAGAGACAGACTGAGGGTCAGTAACAAGGGAGGGACAGACTGAGGGTCAGTAACAAGGAGGGGGACAGACTGAGGGACAGCAACAAGGAGGGGGACAGACTGAGGGTCAGTAACAAGGCGCTCAGACTGAGGGTCAGTAACAAGGCGCTCAGACTGAGGGTCAGTAACAAGGCGCACAGACTGAGGGTCAGTAACAAGGCGGGGTCAGACTGAGGGTCAGTAACAAGGCGCACAGACTGAGGGTCAGCAACAAGGCGGGGGACAGACTGAGGGACAGTAACAAGGAGGGGGACAGACTGAGGGTCAGTAACAAGGAGGGGGACAGACTGAGGGTCAGTAACATGGAGGGGGACAGTCTGAGGGTCAGTAACAAGGAGGGGGACAGACTGAGGGTCAGTAACAAGGAGAGGGACAGACTGAGGGTCAGTAACAAGGAGGGGGACAGACTCAGGGTCAGTAACAAGGAGGGGGACAGACTGAGGGTCAGTAACAAGGCGCACAGACTGAGGGTCATTAACAAGGAGGGGGACAGACTGAGGGTCATTAACAAGGAGGGGGACAGACCGAGGCTCAGTAACAAGGCGCACAGAGTGAGGGTCAGTAACAAGGAGGGGGACAGACTGAGGGTCAGTAACAAGGAGGGGGACAGACTGAGGGTCAGTAACAAGGAGGGGGACAGACTGAGGGTCAGTAACAAGGAGGGGGACAGACTGAGGGTCAGTAACAAGGAGGGGGACAGACTGAGGGTCAGTAACAAGGAGGGGGACAGACTGAGGGTCAGTAACAAGGAGGGGGACAGACTGAGGGTCAGTAACAAGGCGTACAGAGTGAGGGTCAGTAACAAGGAGGGGGACAGACTGAGGGTCAGTAACAAGGAGGGGGACAGACTGAGGGTCAGTAACAAGGAGGGGGACAGACTGAGGGTCAGTAACAAGGCGCACAGACTGAGGGTCAGTAACAAGGAGGGGGCCAGACTGAGGGTCAGTAACGAGGGACAGAATGAGGGTCAGTAACAAGGAGGGGGACAGTCTGAGGGTCAGTAACAAGGCGCACAGACTGAGGGTCAGTAACAAGGCGGGGTCAGACTGAGGGTCAGTAACAAGGAGGGGGACAGACTGAGGGTCAGTAACAAGGAGGGGGACAGACTGAGGGTCAGGGACAAGGAGGGTGACAGACTGAGGGTCAGTGACAAGGAGGGGGACAGACTGAGGGTCAGTGACAAGGAGGGGGACAGACTGAGGGTCAGTAACAAGGAGGGGGACAGACTGAGGGTCAGTAACAAGGAGGGGGACAGACTGAGGGTCAGTAACAAGGAGGGGGACAGACTGAGGGTCAGTAACAAGGAGGGGGACAGACTGAGGGTCAGCAACAAGGAGGGGGACAGACTGAGGGTCAGTAACAAGGAGGGGGACAGACTGAGGGTCAGTAACAAGGAGGGGGACAGACTGAGGGTCAGTAACAAGGAGGGGGACAGACTGAGGGTCAGTAACAAGGAGGGGGACAGACTGAGGGTCAGTCACAAGGGGGGGACAGACTGAGGGTCAGTCACAAGGGAGGGACAGACTGAGGGTCAGTCACAAGGGAGGGGGACAGACTGTGGGACAGCAACAAGGGAGGGACAGACTGAGGGTCAGTCACAAGGGAGGGACAGACTGAGGGTCACGAACATGGAGGGGGACAGACTGAGGGTCAGTAACAAGGAGGGCGACAGACTGAGGGTCAGTAACAAGGAGGGGGACAGACTGAGGGTCAGTAACAAGGAGGGGGACAGACTGAGGGTCAGTAACAAGGAGAGGGACAGACTGAGGGTCAGTAACAAGGAGGGGGACAGACTGAGGGACAGTAACAAGGAGGGGGACAGACTGAGGGACAGTAACAAGGAGGGGGACAGACTGAGGGTCAGTAACAAGGAGAGGGACAGACTGAGGGTCAGTAACAAGGCGCACAGACTGAGGGTCATTAACAAGGAGGGGGACAGACTCAGGGTCAGTAACAAGGAGGGGGACAGACTGAGGGTCAGTAACAAGGGAGGGACAGACTGAGGGTCAGTAACGAGGCGATCAGACTGAGGGTCAGTAACAAGGGAGGGACAGACTGAGGGTCAGTAACAAGGCGATCAGACTGAGGGTCAGTAACAAGGGAGGGACAGACTGAGGGTCAGTAACAAGGGAGGGACAGACTGAGGGTCAGTAACGAGGAGGGGGACAGACTGAGGGTCAGTCACGAGGAGGGGGACAGACTGAGGGTCAGACTGAGGGTCAGTAACAAATCGGGGACAGACTGAGGGTCAGTAACAAGGCGCTCAGACTGAGGGTCAGTAACAAGGCGCTCAGACTGAGGGTCAGCAACAAGGCGCTCAGACTGAGGGTCAGCAACAAGGCGCTCAGACTGAGGGTCAGCAACAAGGCGCTCAGACTGAGGGTCAGCAACAAGGCGCTCAGACTGGGGGTCAGCAACAAGGCGCTCAGACTGGGGGTCAGCAACAAGGCGCTCAGACTGGGGGTCAGCAACAAGGCGCTCAGACTGGGGGTCAGCAACAAGGCGCTCAGACTGGGGGTCAGCAACAAGGCGCTCAGACTGGGGGTCAGCAACAAGGCGCTCAGACTGGGGGTCAGCAACAAGGCGCTCAGACTGTGGGTCAGCAACAAGGCGCTCAGACTGGGGGTCAGCAACAAGGCGCTCAGACTGGGGGTCAGCAACAAGGCGCTCAGACTGGGGGTCAGCAACAAGGCGCTCAGACTGGGGGTCAGCAACAAGGCGCTCAGACTGAGGGTCAGCAACAAGGCGCTCAGACTGAGGGTCAGCAACAAGGCGCTCAGACTGAGGGTCAGCAACAAGGCGCTCAGACTGAGGGTCAGCAACAAGGCGCTCAGACTGAGGGTCAGCAACAAGGCGCTCAGACTGAGGGTCAGCAACAAGGCGCTCAGACTGAGGGTCAGCAACAAGGCGCTCAGACTGAGGGTCAGCAACAAGGCGCTCAGACTGAGGGTCAGCAACAAGGCGCTCAGACTGAGGGTCAGCAACAAGGCGCTCAGACTGAGGGTCAGTAACAAGGCGCTCAGACTGAGGGTCAGTAACAAGGCGCTCAGACTGAGGGTCAGTAACAAGGAGGGGGACAGACTGAGGGTCAGTAACAAGGGAGGGACAGACTGAGGGTCAGGAGCAAGGGAGAGACAGACTGAGGGTCAGCAACAAGGGAGAGACAGACTGAGGGTCAGTAACAAGGGAGGGACAGACTGAGGGTCAGTAACAAGGAGGGGGACAGACTGAGGGACAGCAACAAGGAGGGGGACAGACTGAGGGTCAGTAACAAGGCGCTCAGACTGAGGGTCAGTAACAAGGCGCTCAGACTGAGGGTCAGTAACAAGGCGCTCAGACTGAGGGTCAGTAACAAGGCGCTCAGACTGAGGGTCAGTAACAAGGCGCTCAGACTGAGGGTCAGTAACAAGGCGCTCAGACTGAGGGTCAGTAACAAGGCGCTCAGACTGAGGGTCAGTAACAAGGCGCTCAGACTGAGGGTCAGTTACAAGGCGCTCAGACTGAGGGTCAGTAACAAGGCGCTCAGACTGAGGGTCAGTAACAAGGCGCTCAGACTGAGGGTCAGTAACAAGGCGCTCAGACTGAGGGTCAGTAACAAGGCGCTCAGACTGAGGGTCAGTAACAAGGCGCTCAGACTGAGGGTCAGTAACAAGGCGCTCAGACTGAGGGTCAGTAACAAGGCGCTCAGACTGAGGGTCAGTAACAAGGCGCTCAGACTGAGGGTCAGTAACAAGGCGCTCAGACTGAGGGTCAGTAACAAGGCGCTCAGACTGAGGGTCAGTAACAAGGCGCTCAGACTGAGGGTCAGTAACAAGGCGCTCAGACTGAGGGTCAGTAACAAGGCGCTCAGACTGAGGGTCAGTAACAAGGCGCTCAGACTGAGGGTCAGTAACAAGGCGCTCAGACTGAGGGTCAGTAACAAGGCGCTCAGACTGAGGGTCAGTAACAAGGCGCTCAGACTGAGGGTCAGTAACAAGGCGCTCAGACTGAGGGTCAGTAACAAGGCGCTCAGACTGAGGATCAGTAACAAGGCGCTCAGACTGAGGGTCAGTAACAAGGCGCTCAGACTGAGGGTCAGTAACAAGGCGCTCAGACTGAGGGTCAGTAACAAGGAGGGGGACAGACTGAGGGTCAGTAACAAGGGAGGGACAGACTGAGGGTCAGTAACAAGGCGATCAGACTGAGGGTCAGTAACAAGGGAGGGACAGACTGAGGGTCAGTAACGAGGCGATCAGACTGAGGGTCAGTAACAAGGGAGGGACAGACTGAGGGTCAGTAACAAGGCGATCAGACTGAGGGTCAGTAACAAGGGAGGGACAGACTGAGGGTCAGTAACAAGGGAGGGACAGACTGAGGGTCAGTAACGAGGAGGGGGACAGACTGAGGGTCAGTCACGAGGAGGGGGACAGACTGGGGGACAGACTGAGGGTCAGTTCCAAATCGGGGACAGACCGAGGGTCAGTAACAAGGCGCTCAGACTGAGGGTCAGTAACAAGGCGCTCAGACTGAGGGTCAGTAACAAGGCGCTCAGACTGAGGATCAGTAACAAGGCGCTCAGACTGAGGGTCAGTAACAAGGCGCTCAGACTGAGGGTCAGTAACAAGGAGGTGGACAGACTGAGGGACAGTAACAAGGCGCACAGACTGAGGGACAGTAACAAGGAGGGGGACAGACTGAGGGTCAGTAACAAGGCGCACAGACTGAGGGACAGTAACAAGGAGGGGGACAGACTGAGGGTCAGTAACAAGGCACTTAGACTGAGGGACAGTAACAAGGAGGGGGACAGACTGAGGGTCAGTAACAAGGCGCTCAGACTGAGGGACAGTAACAAGGAGGTGGACAGACTGAGGGTCAGTAACAAGGGAGGGACAGACTGAGGGTCAGTCACAAGGAGGGGGACAGACTGAGGGTCAGTAACAAGGAGGGGGACAGACTGAGGGTCAGTAACAAGGAGGGGGACAGACTGAGGGTCGGTAACAAGGAGGGGGACAGACTGAGGGTCAGTAACAAGGGGGGGACAGACTGAGGGTCGGTAACAAGGAGGGGGACAGACTGAGGGTCGGTAACAAGGAGGGGAACAGACTGAGGGTCGGTAACAAGGAGGGGGACAGACTGAGGGTCGGTAACAAGGAGAGGGACAGACTGAGGGTCGGTAACAAGGAGAGGGACAGACTGAGGGTCGGTAACAAGGAGAGGGACAGACTGAGGGTCGGTAACAAGGAGGGGGACAGAGTGAGGGTCGGTAACAAGGAGGGTGATAGACTGAGGGACAGTAACAAGGAGGGGGACAGATTGAGGGTCAGTAAGGCGCACAGACCGAGGGTCAGTAACAAAGGGGAGGGGACAGACTGAGGGTCAGTAAGAAGGGGCACGGACCGAGGGTCAGTAACAAGTGGGGACAGACTGAGGGTCAGGACCAAGTGGGGACAGACTGAGGGTCAGTAACAAAGAGGGGGACAGACTGGGGGACAGACTGAGGGTCAGTTACAAATCGGGGACAGACCGAGGGTCAGTAACAAGGCGCTCAGACTGAGGGTCAGTAACAAGGCGCTCAGACTGAGGGTCAGTAACAAGGCGCTCAGACTGAGGGTCAGTAACAAGGCGCTCAGACTGAGGGTCAGTAACAAGGAGGTGGACAGACTGAGGGACAGTAACAAGGCGCACAGACTGAGGGACAGTAACAAGGAGGGGGACAGACTGAGGGTCAGTAACAAGGCGCACAGACTGAGGGACAGTAACAAGGAGGGGGACAGACTGAGGGTCAGTAACAAGGCACTCAGACTGAGGGACCGTAACAAGGAGGGGGACAGACTGAGGGTCAGTAACAAGGCGCTCAGACTGAGGGACAGTAACAAGGAGGTGGACAGACTGAGGGTCAGTAACAAGGGAGGGACAGACTGAGGGTCAGTAACAAGGAGGGGGACAGACTGAGGGTCAGTCACAAGGAGGGGGACAGACTGAGGGTCAGTAACAAGGAGGGGGACAGACTGAGGGTCAGTAACAAGGAGGGGGACAGACTGAGGGTCGGTAACAAGGAGGGGGACAGACTGAGGGTCGGTAACAAGGAGGGGGACAGACTGAGGGTCAGTAACAAGGGGGGGACAGACTGAGGGTCGGTAACAAGGAGGGGGACAGACTGAGGGTCGGTAACAAGGAGGGGAACAGACTGAGGGTCGGTAACAAGGAGGGGGACAGACTGAGGGTCGGTAACAAGGAGAGGGACAGACTGAGGGTCGGTAACAAGGAGAGGGACAGACTGAGGGTCGGTAACAAGGAGAGGGACAGACTGAGGGTCGGTAACAAGGAGGGGGACAGAGTGAGGGTCGGTAACAAGGAGGGTGATAGACTGAGGGACAGTAACAAGGAGGGGGACAGATTGAGGGTCAGTAACAAGGCGCACAGACCGAGGGTCAGTAACAAAGGGGAGGGGACAGACTGAGGGTCAGTAAGAAGGGGCACGGACCGAGGGTCAGTAACAAGTGGGGACAGACTGAGGGTCAGGACCAAGTGGGGACAGAGTGAGGGTCAGTAACAAAGAGGGGGACGGACCGAGGGTCAGTAACAAGGAGGGGGACGGACCGAGGGTCAGTAACAAGGAGGGGCACGGACCGAGGGTCAGTAACAAGGAGGGGCACGGACCGAGGGTCAGTGATGGGGGCACGGACCGAGGGTCAGTGATGGGGGCACGGACCGAGGGTCAGTCATGGGGGCACGGACCGAGGGTCAGTCATGGGGGCACGGACCGAGGGTCAGTCATGGGGGCACGGACCGAGGGTCAGTCATGGGGGCACGGACCGAGGGTCAGTCATGGGGGCACGGACCGAGGGTCAGTCATGGGGGCACGGACCGAGGGTCAGTCATCGGGGCACGGACCGAGGGTCAGTCATGGGGGCACGGACTGAGGGTCAGTCATGGGGGCACGGACTGAGGGTCAGTCATGGGGGCACGGACTGAGGGTCAGTAATGGGGGCACGGACTGAGGGTCAGTCATGGGGGCACGGACTGAGGGTCAGTCATGGGGGCACGGACTGAGGGTCAGTAATGGGGGCACGGACTGAGGGTCAGTCATGGGGGCACGGACTGAGGGTCAGTAATGGGGGCACGGACTGAGGGTCAGTCATGGGGGCACGGACTGAGGGTCATCACTCGCAGCGGGAGGTTGGTGGAGAGGTTTTGTCGCCAAGAATCGTTTTAACATGAAACCCTTTCAGCTGAGGGTCTCATGAGGCAAAGATTATAATGTGATTGAAAGGGGGATTGGTGAAGGAGTTGACAATGCAGAATAAGGAAAGGGCTGGGACTCGGGATTGCTGTCGACACTTCCAGTGGAAGAGCCACAATTGACGTGATCTCTTTTTCTCGACGGGAAACCTGGCAAGACAGCGCACCTTCAGGCCATGAGAGAAGAGAGAAAATAGAACCTTAAAAAACATTTTTTTTTTTAAATAAAAAGTTTAAATAGAAATGTTTTATTGTTAAACGGAAAAAAAAACCATGTTAATTTATTCTGTACCCACACAGGAAGGAGGTAGCACGCGGTGTGACGCAGCGTATCGCTCCCACTGGAGCCGGTTCCAGATCACTTGTTCCACAGGAAGAGTTTGCAGACACACTTCAGCGTTTCTGGGATGAGCTGCAGCTGCCGGTTTTATTCAGTTTTTTTTTTTCGAAGTTTAAATCCCGGACTCCGTTGCCACTCTCCTCCGATCCTGAATTCGAAGAAAGATGCAGTTTTTTTGAGCGCTGGGATTAAAACGTTTTTAAAAAACAAAGATCCACATCCAGTGGGCCTGGTACGGACTGGGCTCCGAACGCAGGGGCGGGCGGCCAGGGAGGTGGCTGTCGATTGCGAGATTTGCGACCGGCGTCGTGCAGTCGGTTGACGGAGCCGCCACCTGGCCGGGGAATTCCTGAAACTGCCTCCAGCTCTCTGGATCTTCCTCTTTCCCTGCGGGCGCGACGAGAAACGGCGACAAGTCCAACGGACAGAAGGGAAAAAAAAAAAAGCATCTTGCCACTCGTGACATTAAAGATTTGCCCCGGGGGGGTTGAAATATCCGGTTCCAAACATCACTTTCTTCCCCACCCCCCCGCCCAGCGTGCGTTGTGGGGGCTTTTATAACAAACACAAAAGAGAGAGACGGCCCTGCCTCGTTACAGAATTATAACATCCTGGCCACAGGGAATCCGTCCAATAATTTCTTACACCATCCAAGGCAAAAGCAGGAAATATTCAGATTGTTTGTTTCGGGGGGTTGAAGAGAGAAAAAAACAAACCAGGGGGGAAAAAAAGTTCAAGTTTTTTTTTAATACAAGAAAATGACTATTTTAAAAATGGGGAGGAGCAAAAAAAAAATAAGAATAAATGAGCTTCTTCATAATCTATCGTGTGAGGTGGATTAAACTTTTGTTTTAAACTGTACAATACTGTCCCTTCGATTCATTGCTGTGTCTCTCTTTTCGGAGACTGTCGGCACATTTTTTTTTGTTTCTTTTTTTGTGTGTCCCAGGCACTCTGCTCTGTCCAGCCGCGATCTCAGGGCGGTGGGAAATCAGTTCACAAGACAGGCCCGAGCGGGAGGAGGAATGGGAGGCGGAGGTGAGGGTCAGGCACAGGGAGATCATTCCAGTCACAATATCAGGACACGCAGTGGGAAGGGGGGGGGGAGGGAGGGAGGCTCGGGCGGATATCGGGGTGCAATTGAGGGTAAAGGCAAAGATCATGTCCTGTGGAGGGGAGGGGGAAGGAGGGGGTTAAGGGTCACCATAATCGATGTTGATGTAAATTTCGACTTAGGACTGATCTCACGTCCGATGTAAACCTGGAAGAGAATTAAAAATAGAAATTAATCTCACGGGAAACTGTCAAGCTGCACCCCATCCCCTATAGATTTGTGGGTGAGCTGTCACACCCAGCGTGGCACTGAGTCAAACAGACTAGGGTCTGTCCCCAGGTTTAATCCCTGACTGGAGTCCGACCTCTCCCAGTAACAGCCTCCAACGGGGGGCCGAGCCTCCCAGTAACAGCCTCCAACGGGGGGCCGAGCCTCCCAGTAACAGCCTCCAACGGGGGGCCGAGCCTCCCAGTAACAGTGTCTAACAGGGGGTCGAGCCTCCCAGTAACAGCCTCCAACGGGGGGCCGAGCCTCCCAATAACAGTGTCCAACAGGGGTCCAGTCTCTCTGAGCCATATCCCTGCGTCCGCACTTTGCAGCAGGGATTACTGGAGAGCAATGAAGCGGAGGAGCCCTGGACCATTCCTTCCCCACTTCCGTTACCAGGGAGCACTGAGGACAATTGTAGCCCCAGTTGAGATCGTTTAACACGACGCAGACTGGAGTTAGAATCTTAGCCGAGTCTGATGTTGGCATTCTTATGGTAATTACATCTGGGCAATCAGAATTGTGCTGGTAACACTGATCTATTGAAAATGATCCACTTCCCAACAGGACAAGATCATAAACAGTTATCCCAATTATCCCTTTTGACAACTCACCAAAGTTACTTGCTGTAAATTTTCTGCCCACTGAGGTGAGTAACGTTAAGGGAATCAGTGTCGGCATCAAACACTCCCAGGGCAGGTACAGCACGGGTTAGATACAGAGTAAAGCTCACTCTACACTGTCCCATCAAACATTCCCAGGGCAGGTACAGCACGGGTCAGATACAGAGTAAAGCTCCCTCTACACTGTCCCATCAAACATTCCCAGGGCAGGTACAGCACGGGTTAGATACAGAGTAAAGCTCCCTCGACACTGTCCCATCAAACGCTCCCAGGGCAGGTACAGCACGGGTTAGATACAGAGTAAAGCTCCCTCTACACTGTCCCATCAAACACTCCCAGGGCAGGTACAGCACGGGTTAGATACAGAGTAAAGCTCCCTCGACACTGTCCCATCAAACACTCCCAGGGCAGGTACAGCACGGGTTAGAGTCAGAGTAAAGCTCCCTCTACACTGTCCCATCAAACACTCCCGGGGCAGGTACAGGGTTAGATACAGAGTAAAGCTCCCTCTACACTGTCCCATCAAACATTCCCAGGGCAGGTACAGCACGGGTTAGATACAGAGTAAAGCTCCCTCTACACTGTCCCATCAAACACTCCCGGGGCAGGTACAGGG
Source organism: Heptranchias perlo (assembly GCF_035084215.1). Lineage (NCBI taxonomy): Eukaryota > Metazoa > Chordata > Chondrichthyes > Hexanchiformes > Hexanchidae > Heptranchias > Heptranchias perlo. The sequence continues at coordinate 27,205,009 of NC_090359.1, read as the reverse complement.
TTAGATACAGAGTAAAGCTCCCTCTACACTGTCCCATCAAACATTCCCAGGGCAGGTACAGCACGGGTTAGATACAGAGTAAAGCTCCCTCTACACTGTCCCATCAAACACTCCCGGGGCAGGTACAGGGTTAGATACAGAGTAAAGCTCCCTCTACACTGTCCCATCAAACATTCCCAGGGCAGGTACAGCACGGGTTAGATACAGAGTAAAGCTCCCTCTACACTGTCCCATCAAACACTCCCAGGGCAGGTACAGCACGGGTTAGATACAGAGTAAAGCTCCCTCTACACTGTCCCATCAAACACTCCCAGGGCAGGTACAGCACGGGTTAGATACAGAGTAAAGCTCCCTCGACACTGTCCCATCAAACACTCCCAGGGCAGGTACAGCACGGGTTAGAGTCAGAGTAAAGCTCCCTCTACACTGTCCCATCAAACACTCCCAGGGCAGGTACAGCACGGGTTAGATACAGAGTAAAGCTCCCTCTACACTGTCCCATCAAACACTCCCAGGGCAGGTACAGCACCTTTCACATCCTCATGACGTCTTAAAGAGCTTCACGGCCAATTAAATTTCTTTTTGAAACGTAGTCACTGGTAAACGCGGTAGCTAGTTTCCGCACAAGAAGATCCAACAAACCGGCAGATGGGGCCTCGGTTTATCGTCTCATCCATAAGGACAGCGCCTCCACCAATGCAGCACTCCCTCAGCACTGCACCAGAGTCCCAGTCTAGCTGACGCGCTGGAGTGGGACTCGAACCCACAACCGTCTCACTCTCCACTCTGAGTCAGAGGTCGTGGGTTCGAGCCCCCACTCCAGAGACTTGAGCCCATAACCCAGGCCGACACTCCCAGTGCCAGTACTGAGGGAGCGCTGCACTGTCTGAGGTGCCGTCTTTCGGATGAGACGTTAAACCGAGGCCCCGTCTGCCCTCTCGAGTGGACACGAAAGATCCCACGGCCACTTTTTTTTTTTGAAGAGCAGGGGAGTTCTCCCCGGTGTCCTGGGCCCAATATTTATTCCTCGACCAACTTCACTAAAATACATGATGATCTGGTCATTTATCACATTGATGTTTGTGGGATCTTGCTGTGCGCACGTTGGCTGCCGCTTTTCCTACATTACAACAGTGACCACACTTCAAAAAGTACTTCAGTGGCTGTAAAGTGCTTTGGGACGTCCTGAGGTTGTGAAAGACGCTGTAGTAATGGGAGTTCTTTCTTTACGTACCGTAATGCGTCAAGCATTGGTAGGAGGTTCAGTAACGCTGTGTCACTCGGGTCGCTGAACCACGATTTAATGGGGATTGCGTTATCTACAAAGGAACAGAGAAAGAAATCAGAGTTGCTTTGAGCCCAGAACCTCAGGACAGGGCATCCCAACTGAAATGTAACACCTCCCTTCTCCACCCCTGCTCCCCCCTCCCCTTTCGTGCCCTCCCCCCGATACAGTTCCTCCAACATCGACTGTGCTCCGTGGCTCACACCAGCGGCCAATCTTCACACACTCAGCCTAACAGTCAGTGGGTTATTCGAGCAGGTCGCCCCGACCTCTTCTGACGCCTGTGAATTTGGGATCACCGGGACGGTGTTCAGGAGTTGGGGGGGGGCGGTGGCCCTGGCTGATTCCCTCCACCCCCCTCTCCCAAACTAGCTCAGCAGCACCAGTGATGAGAATGATGACCCGCCCCGCCCCCCCCCCCGGTCTACGAGGCCCAGTTCCCACCCTGGGTGGTACGTTCACCCCCCCCCCCTCCCCCGAGCCATCAGAGGGAGCGCCAGTTCAAGGATGTTGGCAGCGACGAGGAGCAAACAGATTATATACCCTGGGGGGGGGGGACCTCTGCATGCGAGCACAGAGCACCTGGTGTGAGGAGCAGCAAACAGCAGGCACACCATCGCGACTGAAAGGGGACCGCAAGGATCTGGTGAAAGATTCTACGATTGCTGTTCAGAAAAGAGCAGGAGAATTCTCCCCGCTGTCCTGGGACCAATATTTAATCCTCAACCAACATCATTAAAAAAAAAAATCAGATTATCTGGTTATCATCTCTTTGCTGTTTGTGGGATCTTGCTGTGCGCAAATTGGCTGCCGCGTTTCCTACATTACAACAGTGACTACACTTCAAAAAAAGTACTTCATTGGATGTAAACGCTTTGGGACGTCCCGAGGTGGTGAAAGGCGCTGGAGAAATGCAAGTCTCTTTTTTAAGGCGTTTCCTTGCATGATTTTAATTGACGGATAATTTGAAACGAATTATGAATGAGACACAATACCCAAGCACCTCACACCCTCCCCACCCCATCTTTCAAGTCAAACCTCTCCATTTACACGACCGGATTCACCAGGACCGGGCCGGCCCCAGGTGTGTAAATCTCGCACGACCTGCGGACTGTAGCAGTGCAAATGGCACATCGATGCGGTGGGGGCTCGGGCTCAGGCTCGGGGGGGGGCTCGGGCTCTGCAGGGGCAGGCTTGCTGGCATCCCACCCGGGAGGGCAAGTCTCGCCTCCTCTCGGCACCCTCCTCTCCCTCCCCACCCAAGAAGGTTCCAGCGACTCTGCTGTGTCATTTACACTGCGAGGTGAAGAGAGGATTAAAAAGTCAAATCCAAGGAACCGCTCCAGTTTTGCTAATATTATCCGGGTCATCAGTGCCTCCCATTTAGAAACTCATTAACACTTAGACAGCAATTTAGCACATCGTCAAATTGTTTCCAAGTGCTTCAGAGAGTAAAATACACTCCCCGTTACGTAGCAGACATTTTGTACACAGCAAGATCCCACCAACAGCAATAACATAAATAACCAGACAATGTTTTTTTTTAAAGTGACATTGGTTGAGGGATAAATATTGGCCCAAGACACCGGGGAGAGCTCCCCCTGCTCTTCAAAATAGTGGCCGTGGGATTGTTAACGTCCATCTGAGGGGGCAGACGGGGCCTCGGTTTAACGTCTCATCTCGAAGACGGTGGCTCCAACAGTGCAGCACTCCCTCAGTACTGACCCTCCGACAGTGCGGCGCTCCCTCAGTACTGACCCTCCGACAGTGCAGCGCTCCCTCAGTACTGACCCTCCGACAGTGCAGCACTCCCTCAGTACTGACCCTCCGACAGTGCGGCGCTCCCTCAGTACTGACCCTCCGACAGTGCGGCGCTCCCTCAGTACTGACCCTCCGACAGTGCAGCGCTCCCTCAGTACTGACCCTCCGACAGTGCAGCACTCCCTCAGTACTGACCCTCCGACAGTGCGGCGCTCCCTCAGTACTGACCCTCCGACAGTGCAGCGCTCCCTCAGTACTGACCCTCCGACAGTGCAGCACTCCCTCAGTACTGACCCTCCGACAGTGCAGCGCTCCCTCAGTACCGACCCTCCGACAGTGCGGCGCTCCCTCAGTACTGACCCTCCGACAGTGCAGCACTCCCTCAGTACTGACCCTCCGACAGTGCGGCGCTCCCTCAGTACTGACCCTCCGACAGTGCAGCGCTCCCTCAGTACTGACCCTCCGACAGTGCAGCACTCCCTCAGTACTGACCCTCCGACAGTGCAGCGCTCCCTCAGTACCGACCCTCCGACAGTGCGGCGCTCCCTCAGTACTGACCCTCCGACAGTGCAGCGCTCCCTCAGTACTGACCCTCCGACAGTGCAGCGCTCCCGCAGTACTGACCCTCCGACAGTGCAGCGCTCCCTCAGTACTGACCCTCCGACAGTGCAGCACTCCCTCAGTACTGCACTGGGAGCGTCAGCCTGGAATTTGTGCTCAAGTCTCTGGAGAGGGGCTCGAACCCACGACCTTCTGACTGGGAGGCGAGAGAGAGAGAGTGAGAGGGAGAGTGCTCCCCCCACTGAGCCAAGTGACAGATAAGGCGTTGGTGCATTGAGTGTCGACTGTGGAGTGCTGGGTGTTTTGGGCGCATCCCTTACCTGGGTGACTTCTGTAGGCTCCAGGGGAGTTGTCTAATATGACAATGCTGGACAGGTCACTGTGTACCACTGAGAGATCTTTTATGTAGCTCCCCAGCTCCAGTGTGCAGTGCTGTTGTAAAGAGGCGGGGGGGGGAGGAGAGAGAGAGAGAGAGAAGAGGACAGGTGTCAGAGAGGAGCCTCAACAAATACGTTACAACCAGTCAACCATGACTGACTGATTCGGGCTCTCCATCAAACTCCCTCCCCCATCTGATCCCCAAGAGCTGATTCTCGCTGGGGTACAGTTCCCAGGGCACCTCACCCTCTTCATATAGGTTCTCACCTGGGAGACACGCACGTTCCAGCAGGGGGGCAGTGGTCAGGAGCAGAAGCCTGAACTGATTTCCCCATTCCCTCCACCCTACCTAATCCGGGGGTGATGAGATCGACTTTTGCACCATTACCACCTGCCCCGGCTCAGATCAGCACAGCTCAGGAGTTAAAGGAAGAACTTGCATTTATATAGCGCCTTTCACAACCTCAGGATGTCCCAAAGTGCTTTACAGCCACTGAAATACTTTCTGAAGCGCAGTCACTGTTGTAATGTAGGAAACGCGGCAGCCAATTTGCGCAGAGCAAGATCCCACAAACAGCAATGTGATAAATGACCAGATCATCTGTTTTTCTTGTGATGTTGGTTGAGGGATAAATATTGGCCCCAGGACACCGGGGAGAACTCCCCCTGCTCTTCCTCGAATAGTGGCCATGGGATCTTTTACATCCACCTGAGAGGGGCAGACGGGACCTCGGTTAACGTCTCATCTGAAAGACGGCACCTCCGACAGTGCAGCACTCCCTCAGTACTGACCCTCCGACAGTGCAGCACTCCCTCAGTACTGACCCTCCGACAGTGCAGCGCTCCCTCAGTACTGACCCTCCGACAGTGCAGCACTCCCTCAGTACTGACCCTCCGACAGTGCAGCGCTCCCTCAGTACTGACCCTCCGACAGTGCAGCGCTCCCTCAGTACTGACCCTCCGACAGTGCAGCGCTCCCTCAGTACTGGCACCGGGAGTGTCGGTGTAGATTTTGTGCTCTAGTCTCTGGAGTGGGGACTCGAACCCACGACCTTCTGCCTCAGAGGCGAGTGAGCGTGTGCTCCCCACTGAGTCACGGCCGGCACGAGTTAGACCCAGAACCTTCCTGATCCACGCGGCTCAGCTCCCCGTTGTCTGGCCAGTGGAGCCAGACTCATTTTAACTTTTAACGGCGTCTGCTGGGACAATCTGCCCTCACCCCTTCTGTCAAAGAGGGGCACCAACACACACACACACACACACACACACACACACACACACACACAGTTGACACCTTCCACCCACTAGAACTGGATTAGTGCCCGTTCCATTATTTTACTGAGCCCAGAATCAGGACACAGCGCTGGAGAGGGGGACGTCTGCACAGAACTCAATCCCAAGATACCGGGCTGTGTTTGGTTGCCAAGGTCAGCTCGTACTCTACTCTGCCCCTCCTCCCACGACCCGCCCCCTAGCTGACCCTAGTGCTGGGCTCAGCACCCCCCCACCCCTGCCCCCCACCGTTGGGGACCCAGAGACGGGCTCCCCCTCCCACCATCGTCACCCGTCCCTTGATGGTGGGGTGGAGTTGCATGGCGAGGCGGGTTGAGCGATCTCAGTGGGGCTGCCAAAGTTGCCCTCAGTACCCCTGAGCTGGAGAATGGGGGGGGGGGATTGGGGAAAATCAGCCTGGATTCCCACTTCTGATCCCGATGACCATCCAGCGATCCCCGTTGGAACGTCTGTGCGTGTGGACACAGGCTGGGTCTCGATGCCTCCCATTGTCCAGCACCCACCTCACACTCACTGTCTGCTCTCACGTGAACAAATGGCCCCACCCTGGGTGAAGTAACTGCAGTGTGTGGAATATGAACACTCGGGCACAGTCAGCACCTTCTGTAGACACAGTCTCTCTGTGTGACATGTGAGGAAGCTGCCGATTACCTGTCTGTAATATCTTCTTCTCAATATCTCTCTGTTATTGTCCAGTTTGTCGGCAACAGCAGAACCGTAAATCTCCATACTGGCCGTAAAGACAACCAACTCATACCATTGGCTGACCTGCAAACAGAGGAGGGGAAAGGACATCAGTGGAAAGATAGGAATGTGAGAGAGAAAGGGGCCGAGAGACAGAGAGAGACAGACACACACACGGGGGTAGGAGAGACAGAGACATGGGATGCGGGAGGATGGGAGAGGGAAAGCGAGAGAGAACACAATTGTGCTTAAAATATATATCTTTTTCATTCAGGAAAAACAGTTGAAGTGACTTCCCGTACTCTCCCACCCAGAGTGCTCTCCCACCTACCCCCTCCCGAGTGCTCTCCCACCTACCACCCCCCCCCCAAGTGCTCTCCCACCTACCCCTTCCCGAGTACTCTCCCACCTACCCCTTCCCGAGTACTCTCCCACCTACCCCCCCACCCAGAATGCTCTCCCACCTACCCCTTCCCGAGTGCTCTCCCACCTACCCCCCCACCAAGTGCTCTCCCACCTACCCCCCCGCCCAAGTGCTCTCCCACCTACCCCTACCCCCTCCCGAGTGTTCTCCCTCCTACGTCCCCCCCGAGTGCTCTCCCACCTACCAAGACCACAAGCCTAACCGCACACAACTCTATTATTTAGAGCCAATTAATGCATATTGTATAATATCCTAGCTCGCTCTCTATATATGTAAATTAAATACCTTGTTTGGTATCAACAGCTGCCCCTGATGGCAGGTAGGAGATTGGGAACTCACTGAACTACCCCATAGCACTGTGACTTATTCCACTTAATGGTCCATTAGTATTGGGTTTGCAACTTCTACAACCTACAGGGGGCAGTGCTGTCCATGTAAAGTACTGGATTGTTAATACACTCCTCAACCAACAGGGGGCAGTGCTGTCCGTGTAAAGTACTGGATTGTTAATACACTCCTCAACCAACAGGGGGCAGTGCTGTCCATGTAAAATACCAGATTGTTAATACATTCCTCAACCAACAGGGGGCAGTGCTGTCCGTGTAAAGTACTGGATTGTTAATACATTCCTCAACCAACAGGGGGCAGTGCTGTCCGTGTAAAGTACTGGATTGTTAATACACTCCTCAACCAACAGGGGGCAGTGCTGTCCGTGTAAAGTACATAAGAACATAAGGACGAGGAGCAGGAGTCGGCCATTCGGCCCCTCGAGCCTGCTCCGCCATTCAATCAAATCATGGCTGATCTTTGACCTCAACTCCACTTTCCTGCCTGATCCCCATATCCCTTGATTCCCTTAGAGTCCAAAAATCTATCGATCTCAGCCTTGAATTTACTCAACGACTGAGAATCCACAGCCCTCTGGGGTAGAGAATTCCAAAGATTCACAATCCTCTGAGTGAAGAAATTCCTCATCTTGATCCTAAATGGCCGACCCCTTATCCTGTGACTATGCCCCCTAGTTCTAGACTCTCCAGCCAGGGGAAACAGCCTCTCAGCATCTACCCTGTCAAGTCCTTTAAGAATTTTATACAGTTCAATGAGATCACCTCTAAACTCCAGAGAGTAAAGGCCCATTCTACTCAACCTCTCCTCATAGGACAACCCTCTCATCCCAAGAATCACTGTAGTGAACCTTCGTTGCACCCCCTCTCAGGCAAGTATATCCTTCCTTAGGTAAGGAGACCAAAACTGTACACAGTGCTCTAGGCACGGTCTCACCAGAGCCCTATATAATTGAGGCAAGACCTCCTTACTCATGCTTCAATCCCCTTGTATTAAAGGCTAACATACCATTGGCCTTCCTAATTGCTTGCTGTATCTGCATGTTACCTTTCTGTGTTTCGTGTACAAGGACACCCAAATCCCTCTGACTGCCAACATTTAATAGTTTCTCACCTTTCAAAAAATATTCAGCTTTTCTATTCTTCCTACCAAAGTGAATAACCTCACATTTCCCCACATTATACTCCATCTGCCACCTTCTTGCCCATTCACTTAACCTGTCTATATCCCTTTGCAGACTCTTTATGTCCTCCTCACAGCTTACTTTCCCATCTAGCTTTGTATCGTCAGCAAACTTGGATACATTACACTCGGTCCCTTCATCCAAGTCATTAAAGTAGACAGTAACCAGCTGGTCTGCTAGTACACTCCACAGACTGTAGGGGCCAGTGCTGGTCATGTTAAGTACCGGCCTGCTAATACCTTCCCACCTACCCACTCCCCAACCGAGTACTCGCCCACCTACCCACCCCCCAAGTACTCGCCCACCTACCCCGCCTCCCCCCAAGTCCCACCCCGCGAGTACTCGCCCACCTACCCACCCCCCCACCGAGTACTCGCCCACCTACCCACCCCCCCACCGAGTACTCGCCCACCTACCCACCCCCCCACCGAGTACTCGCCCACCTACCCACCCCCCCACCGAGTACTCGCCCACCTACCCACCCCCCCCACCGAGTACTCGCCCACCTACCCACCCCCCCACCGAGTACTCGCCCACCTACCCACCCCCCCCACCGAATACTCGCCCACCTACCCACCCACCCCCCGAGTACTCTCCCACCTACCCACTCCACCCCCCGAGTACTCTCCCACCTACCCACTCCACCCCGAGTACTCTCTCACCCACCCCCCCGCCCGAGTACTCTCCAACTCACCCTCCCCCCACGTATCCCCCAATCCCTGCCCCGATACTCACCACCTCCAGGAAAAAGTCGACGTGCGGTCGTTTATGTACAAAGAACCGGACGGGATGTTTATCGATCACAACCTGCAGTGAATCAAGGAGACATCGTTAGTGGCAGAACATCTGACCAAGAAGGAGCCCCTCCCCCAGCCCAGTGCACGCCCCTCCCCCAGCCCAGCGCACGCCCCTCCCCCAGCCCAGCGCACGCCCCTCCCCCAGCCCCACAACGATCTCGCCCCACCTCCCACCCAACAACGGCCCCACCCCACCTCTCTAGAGCAAGGATGTCTGACAGATTTCCCCATCATAAGCCCCCATCCCCCACCCTGAACATTCACCCCCTTCACCACCGGCGCACTGTATCTGCAGTGTGTACCATCCACTGGATGCACTGCAGCAACTCACCAAGGCTTCTTCGACAGCACCTCCCAAACCCGCGACCTCTACCACCTAGAAGGACAAGGGCAGCAGGCACATGGGAACAACACCACCTGCACGTTCCCCTCCACGTCACACACCATCCCGACTTGGAAATATATCGCCGTTCCTTCATCGTCGCTGGGTCAAAATCCTGGAACTCCCCACCCAACAGCACTGTGGGAGAACCTTCACCACACGGATTGCAGCGGTTCAAGAAGGTGGCTCACCACCACCTTCTCGAGGGCAATTAGGGATGGGCAATAAATGCCGGCCTCGCCAGTGACGCCCACATCCCATGAACGAATAAAAAAAAAAGGAGCTCTAACGGGGCCCTCAATGACCCGCCTGAAGTTTCCGCCCCACCCAATCCAGGTCCTAACAGCACCCCCTTTGATTGTTTGGCACTGGACAAGGGCCGGGGGGGGGTTTGGGAGAGATGGGGGACAGCAGTGGACAAGGACCGGGGGGGGGGACAGCATTGACAGGGGCCTGGTCTAGGCAATGGTCTCTGCCTCAACTACTCCCTCTGGCAGAGCTCCAACAATTCTCTGCATAAAGAAATTTCTCCTAACCTCTCCTCAATCGATCAGTGACGATTTGAAATTGATGGCCGTTCATCACTGATTCCCCAACGGGAGGAAACCGTCTTTCCCCTTTCATTCTATCAAAACCCCTTAATAATTTTAAAAACCTCGATTCAATCTTCTGGTTCAGTGGAAACAGTCCCGGTTGCCTTGGGTCTTTCCTCATAGCTGGAGTTTCCATCCCTGGCATCATCCTGGTGAATCTACGCTCCTTATGGCCTTAATGTCCTTTCTCCAATTCTGGCCTCTTGCCCATCCCCCGATTCCCATCGTTCCACCATTGGCGGCCGTGCCTTCAGCTGCCTGGGCCCTAAGCTCTGGAATTCCCTCCCTAAACCTCTCCGCCTCTCTCTCCTCCTTTAAGACGCTCCTTAAAACCTACCTCTTTGACCGAGCTTTTGGTCACCTGTCCTAATATCTCCTTATGTGGCTCGGTGTCAAATTTTGTCTGATAATCGCTCCTGTGAAGCGTCTTGGGACGTTTTACTATGTTAAAGGTGCTATATAAATCCAGGTGGTTGTTGTTGTTATAGTGGGGCGCCCACAGCTACACCCAGTAACTGCAGATTAACCAATACGAACAGTGGAACAGGAGAAGGCCATTCAGCCCCTCGAGCCTGTTCCACCAGTTTTGGTAGAGTGCGGGGTTTTGGGATTGAGCTGACGGTCTCCTGCCTTTAAGGACCTGAGTTCAGAGTCCAATCCGCTCCCTGCCTCCTTGGCCAGGTGATGCCTTTACCTACAGTTGCTGTGTCCCACCCAAGTACAACATACACACTCACTCAAACCGTAAATATTAGGGGGTGTTCACCTTTAATATAAAGTCAGGAGGCGTCCCCGGTCGGACGGTCGGCCGTAACACACCGTCGTGGTGAGAGTGAATTAACGTCTCGTCGAGATCTAATACCAACACTTTACCCTTCACCTGACCTGCAACAGGAAATAAAGATCAGACAATGTGAGCAACCGACTCGACTGTGGGGGAAGAGGGAGGAGCGAGGGGCCAGGGAGTGGGGGGAAGGCGGAGCTGGGGGGGGGGGGGGGAAAGGCAGAGCTGGGGGGGGGGAAGGCGGAGCTGGGGGGGAAAGCGGAGGGCGGGGAAGGGATACTGGCAGTGTAAGAGAGGGACAGACAGAAAGACAGAGACACACACATAGGAAGAGAGAGATAGCAATAGAGTGACAGACAGATGGAGAATGAAGGGACAAACATGCAAACACATGAACAGGGAGGCAGGCAGAGACGCTGCTCAGATACTTACTGAGTCTGTTTCTTGAGATGGGGGAGAGAGGTAGAATATCATATCTAACAGTCTGATACTGAATTATCTGCAGGAAAAACATAGGGTGTTGTGTTAGAATCTCTCCGCTACGGCAATCAGTCCAGTCCCCCTAAGATGTGTAATGTTTAATGTTTAATCCAGAACCGCCGTCACTGTACTGAGATTGTGGCAGCTTAATCTCCCCACTCAGCACCTGGTCACCCAACAATCCACTGAGGGAACTAGATAGCTGAGCATTGTTGCTGATTAATCAAAGCCCCCACTGGCCCTCCCCAATGGTTCAAATGGTAAAAGCAGCGTGTATAACTCAGAGACACAGAGCAGGAACCCTCCCGAACCCAGGGGGTCACTGGACAGTGATCAGGAGCAGGAAATCTCCCTAACCCGAATGTAGCCCTGACAATGCCCTGACCGTGATGCGGGCCCCACAGATGATATCTAGGGCCTTTCTACTCTGTCTGGTTTAACGTCTCATCCGATAGACGGCACCTCCGACAGTGCAGCACTCCCTCAGTACTGACCCTCCGACAGTGCAGCACTCCCTCAGTACTGACCCTCCGACAGTGCAGCACTCCCTCAGTACTGACCCTCCGACAGTGCAGCACTCCCTCAGTACTGACCCTCCGACAGTGCAGCACTCCCTCAGTACTGACCCTCCGACAGTGCGGCACTCCCTCAGTACTGACCCTCCGACAGTGCAGCACTCCCTCAGTACTGACCCTCCGACAGTGCAGCACTCCCTCAGTACTGACCCTCCGACAGTGCAGCACTCCCTCAGTACTGACCCTCCGACAGTGCAGCACTCCCTCAGTACTGACCCTCCGACAGTGCAGCACTCCCTCAGTACTGGCACTGGGAGTGTCGGCCTGGGATTATGTGCTCAAGTCTCTGGAGGTGGGACTTGAACCCACGACCTTTTGACTCAGAGGTGAGAGAGCGACCCACTGAGCCACAGCTGACAAAAAGGCGCTATATAAATGCAGGTTGCTTCTCTCCTTTCCGCTCTATGTGGAGACATACTCGGGCTAGTTTAGCCGATGACCTTCTCTTCCAGCTGTGCCATCTGCTCATCGGATCCCAGCTGTCAATCTCCCTGTGGCCTTTCACAGTGAGCTGGGGTCTCCCCCAGTATTTTAAGCCTCCACCTGTCCCTGCTAATTACTTTACTTGTAACTGGGCCTGGTGGTAAGGCGGGCAGTGGTGGGAGAGGGGGGAGTGAGAGAGAAAGAGCGTCAACCAGAGGGGGAAGCAGCAGGAATACACTGATCAAATCAAACACAAAGCAAAGATCTCACCCTACTCAAGGGGCAAACCATGAGTTCTCTTTCACGATATACAATATGACCAAATCAGATATTCAGGGGGCCTCTGTGACAGAACCACAGGGGCCCAGGTCCAATCCCTGCTGTGCTGAGCCAGCTGAACAGACACTTTGGGCGATGTGTCAGTCGGACGTGGGTTCGACTCCCACTCTGGAGACTTAAACCAGGCCGTCACTCCCAGTGCCAGTACCGAGGGAGTGCTGCACTGTCGGAGGTGCCGTCTGTCGGATGAGACGTTAAACCGAGGCCCCGTCTGCCCCTCTCAGGTGGACATAAAAGATCCCACGGCTACTATTGGAAGAAGAGCAGGGGGAGTTCTCCCCGGTGTCCTGGGCCAATATTTATCCCTCAACCAACATCACTAAAAAAAGATTATCTGGTCATTATCTCTTTGCTGTTTACGGGATCTTGCTGTGCGCAAATTGGCTGCCGCATTTCCTACACAAGTTTACAAGATATTAAGGGGAACGCATAGGGTGGATAGAGAGAAACTATTTCCGCTGGTTGGGGATTCTAGGAGTAGGGGACACAGTCTAAAAATTAGAGCCAGACCTTTCAGGAGCGAGATTAAAAAACATTTCTACACACAAAGGGTGGTAGAAGTTTGGAACTCTCTTCCGCAAACGGCAATTGATACTAGCTCAATTGCTAAATTTAAATCTGAGATACATAGTTTTTTGGCAACCAAAGGTATTAAGGGATATGGGGCAAAGGCAGGTATATGGAGTTAGATCACAGATCAGCCATGATCTTATCAAATGGCGGAGCAGGCACGAGGGGCTGAATGGCCTCCTCCTGTTCCTATGTTCCGATTACAACAGTGACTGCACCTCAAAAGTACTTCACTGGTCGTAAAGCACTTTAAGATGTTCTGAGCTCGTGAAAAGCACTATATAAATGCAAGGTTTTATTTTTAACAGATCAAATTTACTGGGCTCACTTAGTAACTTCCAGTAACGAGGAGAGACAGGGCACTTTAAGAACTTCTGTGGGTATTTACACAGCAAAAATCATCAGAAGTTTCTCTCTGCGTGTAAAGGGGAAAGCCACAGAGCTTGCCGAGGGCTGCACGCACCGCCTGCTCCTGCAGCTCTTCACAGCCCGCTGCTGTACAGAGGAAAACCACAAATATGTCACACACGCTGCATTAAATTAAACCATTAAACCACACCCAGCAAAAGGAAATCATAGAATCACAGAAAGGTTACAGCACGGAAGGAGGCCATTCGGCCCATCGAGTCTGTGCCGGCTCTATGCAAAAGCAATCCAGCTAGTCCCACTCCCCCGCCCTAGCCCCGTAGCCCTGAAATTTTTTTTACTTTCAAGTACTTATCCAGTTCCCTTTTGAAGGCCATGATTGAATCTGCCTCCACCACCCCCTCGGGCAGTGCATTCCAGATCCTAACCAATCGCTGTGTAAAAAAAGTTTTTCCTCATGTCACCTTTTGTTCTTTTGCCAATCACCTTAAATCTATGTCCTCTGGTTCTTAACCCTTCCGTCAATGGGAACAGTTTCTCTCTGCCTAGACCCTTCATGATTTTGAATACCTCGATCAAATCTCCTCGCAACCATCTCTGTTCCAAGGAGAACAATCCCAGCTTCTCCAGTCTATCCACGTAACTAAAGACTCTCATCCCTGGAATCATTCGAGTAAATCTCTTCTGCATCCTCTCTAAGGCCTTCACATCTTTCCAAAAGTGCAGTGCCCACTTTTTTTAAAATATTATTTTAGCCTCTGTCCCTCCCCTGCCTCTTCTCCTCGCATAATGCTGTCCGAGCTCAGAACTCCAAAGAGCTTCTACAAATACATAAAGGGCAAAAGGGTAACTAGGGAGAGAGTAGGGCCTCTTAAGGATCAACAAGGTCATCTATGTGCAGAACCACAAGAGATGGGTGAGATCCTGAATGAATATTTCACATCGGTATTTACGGTTGAGAAAGGCATGGATGTTAGGGAACTTGGGGGAAATAAATAGTGATGTCTTGAGGAGTGTACATATTACAGAGAGGGAGGTGCTGGAAGTCTTAACACGCATCAAGGTAGATAAATCTCCGGGACCTGATGAAATGTATCCCAGGACGTTATGGGAGGTTAGGGAGGAAATTGCGGGTCCCCTAGCAGAAATATTTGAATCATCCACCGCTACAGGTGAGGTGCCTGAAGATTGGAGGGTAGCAAATGTTGTGCCTTTGTTTAAGAAGGGCGGCAGGGAAAAGCCTGGGAACGACAGACCAGTGAGCCTGACATCTGTAGTGGGTAAGTTGTTAGAGGGTATTCTGAGGGAAAGGATCTACAGGCATTTGGAGAGGCAGGGACTGATTAGGAACAGTCAGCATGGTTTTGTGAGAGGAAAATCATGTCTCACGAATTTGATTGAGTTTTTTGAAGGGGTAACCAAGAAGATAGATGAGGGTTGTGCAGTAGAAGTGGTCTACATGGACTTCAGCAAAGCCTTTGACAAGGTACCGCATGGTAGGTTGTTACATAAGGTTAAATCTCATGGGATCCAAGGTGAGGTAGTCAATTGGATACAAAATTGGCTTGACGACAGAAGACAGAGGGTGGTTGTAGAGGGTTGTTTTTCAAACTGGATGCCTGTGTCCAGCGGTGTGCCTCAGGGATCGGTACTGGGTCCGCTGTTATTTGTTATTTATATTAATGATTTGGATGAGAATTTAGGAGGCATGGTTAGTAAGTTTGCAGATGACACCAAGATTGGTGGCATTGTGGACAGTGAAGAAGGTTATCTAGGATTGCAACGGGATCTTGATAAATTGGGCCAGTGGGCCGATGAATGGCAGATGGAGTTTAATTTAGATAAATGTGAGGTGATGCATTTTGGTAGATTGAATCGGACCAGGACCTACTCCGTTAATGGTAGGGCGTTGGGGAGAGTTATAGAACAAAGAGATCTAGGAGTACAGATTCATAGCTCCTTGAAAGTGGAGTCACAGGTGGATAGGGTGGTGAAGAAGGCATTCGGCATGCTTGGTTTCATTGGTCAGAACATTGAATGCAGGAGTTGGGATGTCTTGTTGAAGTTGTACAGGGCATTGGTGAGGCCACACTTGGAGTACTGTGTACAGTTCTGGTCACCCTATTATAGAAAGGATATTATTAAACTAGAAAGAGTGCAGAAAAGATTTACTAGGATGCTACCGGGACTTGATGGTTTGACTTATAGGGAGAGGTTGGACAGACTGGGACTTTTTTCCCTGGACAGTAGGAGGTTAAGGGGTCTATAAAATAATGAGGGGCATAGATAAGGTAGATAGTCAAAATCTTTTCCCAAAGGTAGGGGAGTCTATAGCGAGGGGGCATAGATTTAAGGTGAGAGGGGAGAGATACAAAAGGGTCCAGAGGGGCAATTTTTTCACTCAAAGGGTGGTGAGTGTCTGGAACGAGCTGCCAGAGGCAGTAGTAGAGGCGGGTACAATTTTGTCTTTTAAAAAGCATTTGGACAGTTACATGGGTAAGATGGGTATAGAGGGATATGGGCCAAGTGCAGGAAATTGGGACTAGCTTAGTGGTATAAACTGGGCGACATGGACATGTTGGGCCGAAGGGCCTGTTTCCATGTTGTAAACTTCTATGATTCTGTGAAATGATCCCCTTCAAACCCCAGCGGTCACACTCGTGCTGGGCTGGGCAGCAACTGTCAGCTGCGGTGTTGGCTTCATCACTCGGTTCTCCGGTGACGAGGCTCGGGTGAGGACTCCTCTGTTCATTGGCGTTTTTTGTCCTTGGCTCCCCCTTTCTCTCTCTCTCTCTCCTGTCACCACTGGTACCCTCGCGCACAAGCACACGCTGCATTAAATGTACGAGAGAGAAGAGAGTGGAAACGCAGAGAGGGGGGAGAGGAGACGGAGAGAGAGAGAGGGA